>NC_132791.1:91505000-91832500 GCF_048418805.1 Vulpes vulpes | reverse complement strand
ACACTGATAGCACCCGTATTTTGTCGTTAGCTAACTTGAAGAACTCTGTTTACCTCTGTGAGTTCAATAAAATGCTGCTTCTCAATCCCAAGATCCTGGAAAATGAAAGACATTTTTATTTTATAAATGTGTTCGAATTCCCTAAGTCTTGCATTCCATGCACACAAATATTTTTACAGAGAAATGGTTTTCATCATCTAGAAGAAGCTAATAACATAATCAATCTTTGGAAATGAAGTATATCCAAAAGTGATTTTGCAAGTTTTTTCCCCCTGCCATATTGGTTAAATTTGGCTGCCTTCAGTCTCTGAATGTTACTGTTTCGTTCCTAGCTTGGTGTCATCTATTTATCTCGCTTATATTTTCCAGACAGAAACCCCATTTCCTTCTTCATTTTTTTCCTCCAACCGTAGATTATAAGTAATTTTGTTTTCCTGCTTTTAACATTGTTTACACATGTTTGCTTACTCTGAGCTTCAGTGATGTTGACATAATTCTTAGAAACTTGCATCATACTCTTGGTTTATGGCTCTTGATGTTGTGACTTCCTTGATATTTTCTATAAATATCCTTCCACATGTAAACTCATCAAAACACTCTTTTTATATGTAGACTGATTTTAATACTTTTCCTTATACTGTGTCATGAGACGTACTTCAAATTGTAGAAATATTATACTCTTAAAGAGTTCCATCTTTTTTTTTCTTTTTTTAATCGTGGTATAATTGACCAACATTCTATGTTTTAGATGTACAATGTAATGATTTGACATTTGTATACACTGTGAAGTGATCACCAGAGTAAGTCTAGTTACCATCTGTTACCACAAAAACTTCTAAAAATTTTCTTTTCTTCAGATGGGGATTTCCTTTCTTGGCATCCTTCAAAGTTGAACTATAACGATTAACAATAGCCAGTATGTCACACATTACCTCTCCATGACTTATTTTATAACTGGAACTTTGGGGATGCCTGGATGGGTCAGTGGTTGAGCATCTGCCTTCAGCTCAGGGCATGATCGAGTCCCACATCAGTTTCCCCTTGGGGAGCCTGCTTCTCCCTCTGCCTATGCCTCTGCCTCTCTCTGTGTGTCTTTCATGAATAAATAAATAAAATCTTAAAAAAAAAACATGAACTTTGTACCTTTTGACTCCTTGGCCCATTTGTCCCCTACTACGGTCTCCACTTCTAGCAACCACAATTTTGCTCTGTTTCTGTAACCTTATATTTTATTTTTATTTTATTGTTTTTGCTTCCTTCTTTTGTTTGAGATTTGCATACAAGTGACATGATACAGTAATTGTTTTCTCTGTCTGACTTACTTCACTTAGCAAAATGCCCCCAAGCCTATTCATGTTGCCTCAACTGGCAAAATTTCATTATTTTTATGGTTGGATAATATTTCATTGTAGGTATATGTATAATGCGTATATATATATATGATATATTGTATATATCTATATATGATATGTATACTACTTTTTTTATCCATTCATCCATCTGTAGACACTGAGGTGGTTTTTATATCTTGACTATCATAGGTAATGTTCTGCAATGAACATGAAAGTGCATATATCTTTTCAAATTAGTGCTTTTGTTTTCTTAGGATACATACCAAGAGGTAAAATTGTTGGATCATATCATAGCTCTATTTTTGCTTTGTGAGGAGCCTCCATACAGCTTCCACAGTGGCTGCTCCAGTTTATGCTCCAATTATGCACAATGTACTATGTTCCCTTTTCTCCACATCCTCATCAACATTTATCTTTTATTTCTTTTTGTCAATAACCATTCTGACACGGTGATAGGTCATTGTGGTTTTGATTTACCTTTCCCTATGATTAATGACATTGAGCATCTTCTTACACACTTGATGACCATCTGTATATCTTCTTTGGAAAAAATGTCTACTCAGATCCACTGCCCATTTTTAAAATCACATTGTTTGGGGGCTTTTTGTTATTGAATTGTTTGAGTTCTTTATATATTTATAACATTATTAAATATATGATTTGCAAATTTTCTCTCATTCAGTAGGTTGCCTTTACATTTTGTTGATGGCTTTCTCTGTTATGAAGAAGCCTCTAAATTTGATGCCCCAACTGATTATCTTTGCTTTTGTTTTGGTGCCAAATCCAAAAAATCAACACAAGACCAATGTCTAGGAGCTTACTAACTATGTTTTGTTCTAGGAGTTTTATGATTTCAGATCTGGTATCCAAGTCATTTTGGGTTAATTCTTATGTATGGTGCAAGAAGATAGTGGTCCATTTTCATTCTTTTGCATGCGATTGTCTGGTTTTCCAAACACCATTTATTGAAAAGACTGTCCTTTCCCCATTGTATATGTGTAGCTCATTTGTTGTAAATTAATTGGCCAAATACATATGGGTTTATTTCTGGACTATTTTGTTCCATTTATCTATGTGTATGGTTTAATTCCAATGCCATACTGTTTTGCTTACTATAGCTTTATAATATCATTTAGAATTAAGGAGTATAATGTCTCTAGTTTTGTTCTTCTTAAGAGTTCTTTGGCTATTTGGGGCCTTTTATGGTTCCATCAAAATTTTAGGATTGTTTGATCTATTTCTGTGAAAAATGCCACTTGAATTTTGATAGGGATCACATTAAATCTAGAGATTGCTTTGAGTAGTGTAGACGTTTTAACAAGTTAATTCATCCCATCCATGAGAGTAAAGTATCTTTCCATTTAATTTGTATATTTTTAAATTTCTTTCATCAATGCCTTATAAGATTTCCATTGTTTTTTAAATGTCATCCCTTTCGGGCTTTCTGTAGACAGGATTATACTTATTCTTAACCTCAGAATTTTGAAATCTATTTTAAAAATAATTGGGAGCAAGTTTCATCCCGCCCACCATTAAATCACTTTATTAGTTTCTATTCCAAAGAGGAATAATCACTTCCTTCCTTGATTCCTACTTCCTTTGTATCACTCACAGTTGTCCTTCATGAAAGAAATTTAAACAAGTCAGTTTCTTTTCATGAAGTCTAATCAATCACAGACTCCCTATTAAGCAGAGGGTTGCTATAACCTCTGAAAGTCTTAATACAAAGAGAATAGAGATATTCTAGTCCCAATCAGTGCAGGTCTTCCTCATATCATAACATTTGCTATCTCTCTCTTGTACTTATTCCTTCCAATTTCCCTTCACCACTGGTAGTATTTTAACTGACCTACATTTTTTATTGCTGAGATGACCCAGACATTCAGCAGTGAGGGTCTATGCCCTGCTAAATTCATCCTATCCCTAAAAACCAGATTCTCCTATAACAAGCTGAAGGTCATAGAGAGGGAAAGCACAAATTCCATAAAGGGATCAACTGGAAGTGGTAATGAGAGGGTCTTCTACTCCTTGCTTCCCACTGGCTTGTCTTTCTTTTGCAAGGATTCCAAAATAATTTTTAAAAAACTCATCAATGCTATAATCTTTTAAATTATAATTACCTTCATGTGTTTTAAATGTCACAATGACTTCATAACACAGTGTTTTGCCTTCTACCTATACCTCATTCTAATTCACATATATGAAAGTCTTGGTATTTGAAATGGCTTTGTAGGTCAGGAGTTATCAGCTTCGCTGACCATCATTAAGAAGTTATTTTTCACATCTGACTGGTGAGCCACTCAGCTCCACAATTCCATCCTATAGATACCCATTCATTTATACCGAGTTTCCTCAAAAGATGAGTTTGAAAATAAAGGTGCAGGTAGTTTGGAGAGTAATGGAATTCCAAGGAGCAGGATGGTAAGGCAGGAGGGATAAAACAGAAAATTAATGAAAACCAAGACATGAATCATGATTATGTTGGCCCTCATTAATGGCAATTATGCTTCATCCCACTAGAACCTTCTGAAGGGGCTTACAAAGTGTGTGGAAATTGTCTTATTGGGTTCAAACACACTCATTTAACAATAGACTCCCATTTCTTCCTTGGTCAAGAGTGGCTCCAAGGACATTTACTTCCCCATAATTTGGTTTAATCATTGGTTACTGTAAAAAGTTTCCTGTGAGCATCCTCAGCAATGGCATTTGAGATGTCTCAGGTCAGAAAGCAAAATTTTGTATCATGGCTCTGAGACAAGGCCCTTGCTAGTCCTACATGAAGCAGTTCATGTCTTGTACAAAGCCAGGTGCCACAGCAGTGGCAGAGTAAGAGGTGGTGTCGAAAGGATTCTGAATTTTGGCGCACAAAAGATACCTAATTCATTGTTACTTTCCATCATGTTTCCACCTGTTCACACCAGTGTCTCTTCTTATAACCTGTTGTTGCCAATGTCTCTCTTTAAACAAATTTGTTTATTTTTTATAGACATGTTCTTTTACTACCAAATTCTCTTTATTGGGCCAACTCTTCAAGATTTGGTGATATCTTTGGAATGGTCTATAACACATTGTGTCCAGATTTAAACTTTCCTTCAAAAGTGATAATATAAATGCTTCGATCTTTACGCACATTAACTCAGATTGGTGTTATTATTGTTGTATTCCTTTTATGGAAGAAAAATCTCAAAGTCAGAAAAATGAAATAACATGTCTAAGATTATAGCAAGTAGGTCCTGAGTTACAAATTTAAGCCCTCCTAGTCCAGTTTGTGACTTGAGAGAATGTGGGATGTGATCATAATCTTCTTCCAGTCTCTTAGAGCTTGAATGAAGCCTAACTTTTCTGAAGTATTCCTTTTCCTGTAAGTAAAAATATCAAGGAAAGACAAAACCGTCACCATTTCAGAAACCATTTCAGTGTTTTATATAAAGACACTCAAGCACATGTAAATCTTCCACCAATAATGGAGATTAGATGAGTGACCATTACAGTTTACAAGGGACACGTTACTATAGATTCTTACGTGTTGAAGACACATGTCAGAAGACCGAAAGGAAAATTGTGTGAAATAAGCTAATTTAAATGCAAAACATTAGAGCCACAACTAAGATCTAGAGAATTCAGAAACTTAAGGTCATTTAAAATATTCACAACAAACTTCATCTCTCCAACTATTTGAGCTTATTGATGTCTAAAAAAGTAGCTAATCTTCTTAAGTGGAAATGATCTTTAAGGTCATCAGACTAAACTGCTTTACTAATATTACCAAATATAGAATTTTTTAACAATAAAATTTTAGACATGTATTACCAATCCGTTATGGTAGAATTACCTTTTCCAGGTATTCTACTAAATATTGAAGAAAGTATCCTTGAATGCTTGCAGTGCTATATTATATTTGAATTGTGCCCCATTCAACTGAAAATATTAATTAATTAAAAAGATATTTTTAAAGAATTGTCAACATTTCCTATTTCCTCAAATATAACTTAGGAAGCTGAGTTTAATATCTCATTGGTAACTAATATTTGGGTCTTATGACAGCTATCTGATATTTTGCCATATATTTTTAGGTATTACCCTGCTTTTTCCCTTATTTTTATATTTTGCTGTGAGAACTATATTTTGAGGCACTTGATTTTCTTTAGTAAATTAAAATGTTTATGCATAGTTTAATTTTTAACTAGAATAAATATCTATTGTTATGACAAGATATCCATAACTCTTTAATTCTTTTCTCCCATCAGACGTGCAACTTTTTTTCTTTTGAGGTGTTGGCGAACTATATTTATTGCCTATGAAGTGTGTTTACATGTTTATGATATACCAACAAACACAATCTGATCATCTTATTTAAATATGTATAAACATGTATTTGTGTGTGTGTATATGCCTATATATGTACACATATATCTGTTTTGACATATATAATACCTCTTCAAGTTATGGACTAAAAAATATACAAGAATACCTCAGTCATGACCTTAATTTCAACTGCTCAGAAGCAACCATTTTTATTCACTTCTTTCTTTTTTTTTTAAAGATCTTATTTATTTATTCATGAGAGACACACAGAGAGAGGCAGAGACGCAGGCAGAGAGAGAAGCAGGCTCCATGCAGGGAGCCTGACGTGGGACTCAATCCTGGGTCTCTAGGATCCAGTCCCTGGGCTGAAGGTGGCTCTAAACCACTGAGCCACCTGGGCCACCCATCCTCTTTGAGTTAGTATGCTTATGTTACATGATTCCTTAGTTTAGCTATTATTTCCTAACATGGAATAAAAGATTCTGCTTTTTTTGCATTTCATCCTCCACTGCCATGAACATGTACATATTACCCCTCTCCCTCTGACCCTCATAAAGGAGTTGAAATACAATTAAATCAATACCCATTGATTATATTATGACTTTGTAAATATTATACATAGCTGAGCCAGTACTGTAATTGCTGTCTTTGTGTAAAACTTTTCATTTTATAAGAGATAATAATCTTTTTTTTCATTTATTTAGTTTTCTATGAATATATTGAGCCTTGAACTCTCTGAGTTAGTAAATCTCCTCCAAATACTCTTAAAGATCAGAAATTCTTTCAGGAGCACCTGGATGGGGTACCTGGATGGTGCAGTTGGTTAAGCATCTGACTCTTGGTTTTGTCTCTGGTCCTGATCTGAGGAGCTCAGTGTGAAGTTTGTGTGAGATTCTCTCTCCCTCCTCCTCTGCCCTTCCCACTCAGCCTGTGTTTTCTCTCCTTCTAAGAATAAATAAATAAATCTTTTAAAAAAAGAAATTTTCTCAATGGCCCCCCTCTACTTTTTTTTAATTGGAAATTTATCTCCAGAATTTCCATGCTCCTGAAATTTACCACTGAGCTGGCTGTTCACAAAGCCTGTGATATAATTTTCAGTGGGCTTTCTTTTCACCTCTCTATAGTATCAGCTCTCATTCATGTTTTATTGTTTCTCTAGTTCCTGAGAAACTACTCATGGAAGGTAATTTTTACAACTTTTATGTATCAAAAGTTCCTATTTACCCTTTTACTTGATTTATAGTTTTTTCAAATAAAGAATTTTATTTGAACATCATTTTTCAAAAATCATTACCCAAAATCTTTTTGAGAATTTCACATCATTGTTAACTTTAAACCATAAGTATGGCTACTAAAAATCTGATGTCATTTGGACTTCTGCTCTTTATTGTTTATTCATTTTTCTAGGACATTAAAAAAATTTTCTTTGTTTCATATCATAAGCTGTGTCATGCTTAAGTCTCTGTTATCTATTGATATAGGATATCAGTGGGTCCTCACTGTTTAGAAACTCACATCCTTTAATTTGGAGAATTCTGTTTAAATAAGTTCTTAGATAATTTTCTGCTATCCTACTCTCCTTTTATTTTGTTTAATTTGTGAATATTTTATTACTCAGCTGTTGCACCACTTGGATTCAACACCCCACATCAATAGCACAAGAATATTGTGCCCATTTCCAGGTGTAAATACTATCTACCTCAGCTATATTGTTCTATAAATAAAGTTTTGCATACAATAAAGTATTTTAATATACAGAGTAAAACAAAACAATACACTTAAGAAACTAATCAACAGAATCACACTGAAAATGATCCAGTTGTTGGAACTATCAGAGAACCTAAGTCTATATGATTAATTTGTTTAAAGTTTTGGTGGAAACTTGGACAGCATTCTTGTTAAAATGAGGAATTTTAAGAGAAAGAGGAGAACAGAAGAAAAATTCAAGAAATATTGCTAAAAATAAGGATACACAGTAACAGAGATGAAGAATGTCTTCAATAAAATTATTGGAAGACAATTCTCCCTGGATTTCTTGACTTCTTGCATGACCTTGGCCTAATGAGAAATAATTTATTTGAACAGAAAACAGTGTTGGAAACTGGAGATACTAGAGATAGTATTTCACTACAGAAAGATTTGGAGACTCACCCACCTAGAGGTGTCCCATAGTAATAGAGATAAAGACTTTGATTTCTTCCCCAGAAAAACAATCTGCTGGTATTCCAGGGTAATATGTAATCTCTTTCTTGGGAAGAGAGGACAGGCAATTGTGCCAAAAGCTTCCAAAATGCTTAACACCATCTAGTTTCAAAATCCTTTACCTGTGGTGCATCTCACTATGCAAGTAAATGTCTGGCCCCTATCATATCACTGTGTGGGAATTGAGGCATGGACAAACAACACAAAATACTTCTGACTGCTATTTTTGCTGAAAGTAATAAACAGTGTGTTTCTCTGACCTAGGGGTTTTGTGTTCTGTCTGTCTCTATATATGTATATGTGTATGTGTGTGTGTGTCTGTGTGTGTGTCATAGTGATAGGCTAACTTGTTAGATTGCAAGTAGGATAAAATCTCAGACACTTCAGTTTCTGATTTAACCGGGATCATCAGTAACACTTGACACAACTGAAGAGAGAATCAATGAAATTGAAGATAAGTCCACAAAAATTGTTCAAATGGAGACATAATAAGATTAAAGAACAAAAAAGAATAGAGAATCCAAAAGCTGTGAGATAATACCACATGGTCTGATGTATGTAATTTGAAATCTATAAGAAAAAGCAAGAGCGAAGAAGAAATGTTTGAAGAGGTAATGGTCAAGAATTTCCAAAATAGTAAAGACATAAAACTATAGAAACCAAGATGCTCAGAGAACTCCATGCAGAATAAATACTAAAGATTGAGACACTAGGGAGCACCGTCTTCATTTACAGAGCTTTCAAAATGGTAGCCTTTTCTACAGAAAAATTTGCTTGTGTCATTTAAATGTGGAAACCAATGATTATATTTTTTGTCTTTCTTTCTTTACTGTTTTATATCTGAAGAATGCTTGGCTGGTAGAATTTTCAGAGCCAGACATAAGCAGTCCCATAGATTTCCCTTTTCCAAAATAAATCCCTTTTATTTACCTGTCTAGTAAACACTCCTGCCTGCACTTGGTTTGTATGGTGTTCTCGAATCCAGAGTCTAGTACAGATTCATTCACCTCAGAGAGCACATCCTTGGTACTCAGGTAGATAAAATTCATTCTGTTAATTATCTACAATAAGGTTGGCATCTGAAGTTATAACTGCATTATATAAAGACTTTCAGCCTCCATCTTCAAAGATATTGCTAGTGCTTAATAATTCCAGGACTTCAGAACATGAATATATCTAATTCTTTTTATTAAGATTTATTAATATTATATTTTATAAATATTTTATTTATTAATTCATGAGAGACATAGAGAGAGAGGCAGAGACATAGGCAGAGGGAGAAGCAAGCTTCCCATAGGGAGTACAATGTAGGATTTGATCCCAGGACCCTGGGATCAAGACCTGAGCCGAAGGCAGATGCTCAGCCACTGAGCCACCCAGCTGTCCCAATATTATATTTAATTATTATATATATTAATTTTTATTAATATTTATTCTTGTTTTATTTTGTGTGTTTATACCTTTAAATATATATTTACTTTCATTTAGTAAGATGACTATAGATAGCTGTGGTATTTATATCTAACCCCTCCACATTTATCCAGAAGCCTTCTGTCACTATTCACTTTTTAGTTTCATTGGTACAATCTCATGTTTTAGATCTAATTACTACTAAATTTTTGTTTATCTTCTACATCCTCAGAGCTAGGAATTATTCTGGCATGTATATCATTTATTTTGATTCTATCTATTTCATTGTGTTCAATAGTTATCATAATTATTTGATATAGTAGCTTCCTCATTTAGTCGTCTGTCTATTGCTCAATCTTTCACTTTTTTGAGTAATCATTTTGGGGAAGCAATGTATCCTTGCCCATAAAAGAGTGCCTCTCTGTCACCTTTACATATAGATGACACCTCTCTGGGTGTAGCAATTTCTAGATCTAATGCATTACCATAGAACTATGAAGACATATCCCATCATCACGTTTAAAGTTACAGAGGAGAAGCCTTTGACCAAACAGAATTTTCTCCTCTTTGGAAATCTGATTTTTCTTCTTTAGTGGCATAGAAATTTTGTTCCTTGAAATTTCTCCAGGATATGGCTAGGTCTGGACTTGCATTATGTTGAATATTGTACAAGCCCTTAGAATATGCCAATGTGCGAGATAGTTAGCCCCTCAACTTTTTCCCCTAAATTATTATTATTATTTTAAGGAGTATTTATTCCCTTGTATCTACTCTGTTCTTTGTTTCTACAATTTGTAGGATTCCTATAATGGTCTTCCTAGATTGTCTTTTATATTTCTTGACTTTTCTCTAATCAATTCATCTTTCTCTTTTCTTTTTATTCTGTATTTTCTATATTTTGTCTTTTACTTTACCATTTAAAATTTTGACGGTAGTCAAAATCTTGCTCATTGTCTCCATTATAGTTATTTAAGTTGGAAATTATGCTTGCTTCTCAATTTTGTTTGTCTTCGTGATTGCTTGTTTTTTGTTATTGTCATTTTGTTTTTCACAGAGGCAATAATTATATCGATTTCCTTATTTTTTGCTTATTCCTGGCAGTAACTTTATTTCTTAGAAATTCTTTTCTCTTATTTTTCAGGTAAGTTCTCTTCGTTGGAAATGTAGCGTTTTTCCAGATGGTTGTCCTTATGTCTCAAACTGTTGTCCATGTGTAGAAAGACCTCTGTTATATTTTCCATATTTAATGGAAAATAAAATGGTTTATCTCAAAAAGTAAATAGGTCTTTAGCCTTTCAGGGAAAATTTAAACTATAAAAACCAAGTTTTGCCTATACACGATCTTGGCCTCATCAGAAATTCAAGAACAATCAGGAAGTAGGAAGGGGCCATAGTCTTCTGCAACCCAGGGTGTGTTGTACTTATAAGATCCATTTCTTTGTCAAATATGCTGTGACAACCAGAAATTACCCAGGATATGGCCCATGTTCTTTCTCTGATTTAACTGTTCCTTTTATGAAACAGCCATATGTAATGGTTCTACTTCTCGTTAGCATGACATTCCCTCCACAGTGATATTGTGAGATCACTGTTTGGTTTGGCTATTGTTTTCATGGGCACTTCTATGAAAAGGAAAATGAAATCAAACATGACCTTAGACCCAATTTTCCTTTCAGTCCTTGAGACTGGGTTTTTTCTATGAAATCCTTACTTCCTGCCTTATTTCCATTATACTGTAAAAAAATTCCTCTAAGTTGACAGCATGTGCTATTATGTTAGCAAGTGTCAGTGTTGACAGAGGTGTTGCCTTAAACTTTCAAACCTAAGTTATTATTTTTGTAGAGAATTGGGGGAGAACAATTTAGACAGGTGTACTTAAGTATCTTGGTCCGCATCTCTAAAGAAAACCTACAATAAATTATTTGCCTAGAAAGTATTCAGTTAATCTGAAGTGGGTCCAGGCAGTTAGCAAACAAATTTAAAGGAAAAGGAGTATATATCACAATTTAAAAAGGTTGAGATTATTGCCTGACATTTAAGGAAGCAGTTCTGTCCTGGGTGAAAAAGAAAGACTAAAACTGCAAAATTTGTATGGTTCTCAATGTGAGGATGCATCTCTCTTGGGCCCAAATAGCATGATCCATTGCAGGTTTCTATTACACAGAACCAAAAATCAGTAAAAAGGCAATAAAAATTGAAGAAGGACTTAAGAGTTTTTATAAGAAGATAGAGGGAGTTATAGTGATTAATAATGGAATCATTACAATGACCTGATGGGTAAATTATTTAAGCCATTAGCAGACATAAACTTTTAGTAGTTATCCCAGAAATTATTTTCTAAAATGTCTAAAAATATTATTGCAGTACTGAAATTGGTAGATTATATTTTCAGTTGAGAACGAATTTTATTGAGAAGTTGTTTGAAATCAACATTTGGCAAGAAATGTGGCCCATGAATCATAACAGGCTCCAAATGTTTTTTATAAGCAAAATGGTTGAGATGTTTAATCAGGTGACTCTTTTTGAGGAAGAATTATTAAGTTCCTGACTCTTAGTAGAATTCCAAGACCTGTCATAACTGAATTGGTGCTTGTGGTGCCATAAATCTGAAAGAATTAGACTTCACCATCACCTGGAACCTGCTTCTGAAAACTTCCTTACCAAAGTCCTCATGCAAAATAAATCCTCCACTATTGACATTTCTAGTAACCAAGCTCAGGGAATCTTTCAAAATTTGAAATGTTTTAAATTTTAGTAGGATAATATGATTAATTTTCATTTTGGCCATGCCAAACTTAAGAAAGTTTTGTTTTGCCTTGTTTCATATTTTAGCAGTAGTCAACTATTCATAAAATGCTACTCATATTTATGCTAAATGATCAATATTTGTTAAGGTAAGACATATATTCTGTTTTCTAGTGAACATTTTATTCAGTGTTTCAAAGAAAGTTTCAGAGAATGTTTAAAGTACTGAGGAAAAATGTGATTTTATATGCTCAAACATATATATAATGAAAACATATTCTAAATAAAAATTTAAATTAAAAATTATACATTTGTTCCTCAGATACATAAAATTTATTTATTTCCTGTGGGTGAATCCCATTTTCAGTTCAACAGTGGGCTTTCTACCAATGACTTGAGTATTGAACTGAACTCCCTCTTTTAGAATAGGAGTTGGTAGGAGGGGAAGTAACTCAACTATCAGTAAATGATAAAATATAAAAGAAGCAGTAACTGTTCCAGCATCCACACATTTTCTGTTGTCTTGACTACCTATTTGCTATGGCTGTCATAACAAAGTACTCAAATTCGGTGGCTTAAACAACAGAAGTGTATTAGTCCATAGTCCAGGAGGCCAGAACTAAGAGTAAGGCATTGGCATTGTTGGTTCCATGTGAATGAGAGATAATTTGCCCCATTCCTCTCTTCCACCTTCTGATGATTTGCTAGCAATATCTGGCATGTAGAAGCATCATCCTGATCTCTGTGTTTATCTTGGTATGGCATTCTTCATGTGAGTGTATCTCCCAATTTCTTCTTTTGTAGGATCTCAGTCCTATTGGATTAGGGGACCACCCTACTAGAGTATTACTCCACCCCAAATAACTACTTCTGCAATGACTGCATTTTTAAAGAAGGTCCTATAATAAGGCATTGGAGGTTAGAACTTTAGCCTATGAATTTTGGGAAGACAATTCAACATCTTACACTGCCCCTCCACTCTCTAACCCTGTGAACTTGGGCAGGTTACTTCATTCTTTGTCTCAGTTTCCTTATTGGTAAATATAGTAGAACTAACAGGACCTATATCATTGGTGTATTTAAAGATCTAACTAGGGCTATACATACATAAGACATCTAATTACATTTCGGTTATTAATAGCAGTAGTAGTAGAGCATATCTTGTTTGCAATTTGATTTCCACATTGTTGCAAATTTTATTTAATCTTAGCTTTTTATATACACAGAAAAAATATATGGAAACTTAAAAACAAAAATACTACTATCCAAGTATATTTTAAAAAATAAGAAGTCAATTCTTAACATCCAGTTTCCTTTTTCAAAAGCAGGCTGAATATGCTCATAAATCTTTATGTAGTGATCTTAGTGATTCACTAGTAAAACTTCCTCTCTGATATACATAGAAAGATCACAATTGCTTAAAAGTAACAGAATAACAAGACTAATATATATAATTTTCCCACTGCATATTTAACAGGAGGAAATGTTATACATAGTAAATTATAAAGTTCAGAAAATGAGGTAATACAGTTTTGAGTTTACTCCGTCAAACAGGTATATACTTCTGATATTTTTAAACATGTTAAATATTTAGCAATATTTCTTGAAAATACCATACCAATAAGAGTTCGGTTACTTAATAGAAGTAGTTATCTTACTATGTCATGGGAAGCCTCATTAGTTTTTCTTCGATAATTAGCTATAACTGCATCAAAAATTATTAGCTATAATGAAACAAAGGGTCTCCAGAAAGTAAACCCTCATGAATACTTATTGTGAGTAAATTAAATTGAAAAAGCCTTTATTAAGCAATATACACCTAATTTCACATAAAAATGCTGATTTCTCCCTGAAGAACACTATAGACTCCATTAAAATGGGAACATTTCATATGAATATCAATTAATCAAAAAAATGTATTTATATGATGTCCCTGCCCAGAATAAAAAGGATATACAATCTCACACATATTCAAAAGTCAGAGAAATTAATATTGATATCATGCATCAAAAACAACAATCAAATTGTCAAATCTCAGTGAAACAGTTTCATCAAATAAAATATGACTCTTTTGGAGAGTTATTTTCTCTCGTTACAGTCTGAGAAATATTTTTTCCTATTATAATCAGATACATATATTCTAGGTCACTGGGGAAATTGTTAAGGTTCAGAATATTTTCAAAGGAAGCTTGAACAAGAAGGTGGAACAGAAAACAAAGAGGGTAAAAGAAAAAGCAATGTGATATGAAGTGATAGAAATTGGAACGCATGCTTCTCAGTGTTCATGTCAATAGGCTAGAGACACGTTCTTAATAAACATTCTAAGCGCGCTTTGCATATATATTTCAACAATAGCAT
Source organism: Vulpes vulpes (assembly GCF_048418805.1). NCBI lineage: Eukaryota > Metazoa > Chordata > Mammalia > Carnivora > Canidae > Vulpes > Vulpes vulpes. The sequence continues at coordinate 91,818,128 of NC_132791.1, read as the reverse complement.
CCTTTTGGGGATGGACCTGCAGGGAAGTTTCAAATAAATTTCAGACCTGATTTTCATTACACATTCACAAGATGAGATACATGCAAGTACATAGTAGGAAGAATTTGTATAATGTAAGGATCTGATGGATCTTCCCTCCTTAGGTTCCTAATTCAAGAGCTCCAGCAATAGTGGCCATGGCCCTGCAGTGGGATCTCTTGCCCCACCACTAATAAAATGTCAGCTACTCTGCTACCAGCAGGTAGTAGATTCCGATCTACTTCTATCTTTTATTTCTACTTCTAGATCAGCTAATGATCAAGCTTGACTCTATCAAGCCATATTCCTATTCAAAATCTGATTAGTTGTACCTGCATTTAACCTATGACCAGCAGTATAGCAATTATTCAGTAGATTTGCTGCTACTCAAAATAAAAAAGACAAGGGAAGGAAATGCTACATTATATGGTTGATCTTGATATCTTATCTAATGCCAAATTTACCAGATGACTTACCAGATAAGTTCCTTTCTGTTTTTATTTATATTCATGAGAGCAGCCTCAAAAAAAAAAAAAAAATAGCTGCTCTTTTTGCAAATGCCATTCAACAGATAGTGTATTTTTCTTATATATCTCACCTCCTTAAGTAGATTATAGCTGCTTAAAAGTAGAAATCTAGGCTTATGCATATTTGTAACTCCACACAACTTTTGGAGTGTAGTATGTGCTTTACAACTATTGTGTGTTGAAATAGTTCAAAATAACCATTTTGATTCTATTGGTTGATGCCTCTCTGTAGAGTAATTACAGAGAAGTCCAACCAGTCTTAGGCCAGGATTATTAAATAAAGTTAATGCAATGAAGATTAAATCCTTTCAGTATCTCTGGCTATTCCACACTAGTAGTAGATTGGAAACAATTTTTCTATCCTAAAAAAACTTTTCTTCAAGGAAACCAAGATCAACAGAAATAGAAACTGTGACATGCTAACTGCCCAAGATGGCAGCAAAGTGACTGGCTGTCATTTTGCCCAGCCTTTTGACTAAAATAGAAAGTGTTTTCTTTTACCTTCATGAAAATTATGGCTTTCCTGTTAAAGCTCTATGCATACAACTGGAAACACACACACACACACACACACACACACAACCTGGCCTGAGACATTGCAATAAACTTTTTTCTGTTCATTTTGCCATAAACCAGCATTTCTTGCCTCATTTAAAGGGAATTTGTTGAACAAGAAAATGGAATCAAATGATTTTCAGATGTGAATGGGTTTCCAGATAGTCACCTGGTCTAGGGACCAGTCACACTTTCTTTAATCTCTTTAATGTCGCTAAGGCACCATGCTTCAATGGTCATGACCTTCCAGGTTATTCTGCAGGATTTGCCTCATCCAGGTAAATGGAATCATATTAACTCCTTGCAATGATGTAGGTGCTAAATGAATCCTCTCTTGAAGGAGGACCATTATCTATGTGCTGTGAAAAGAAATGTTAGAGTAATGGAATCCAAGAGTTAGAAAGAAACTCAAGGGTCATTTACTTTAGTCCACATTTTAGCTGTGGAGTTTCCCCTATAATATTTGCCAAGTCCTCATGAGGTAGGAAAACTTTTAATGACATCATTTATGCTCATGTGTAGGAAATAAATGTATTTTTCCATTCCCATGGTCTATGATATTTTCCATGCTACGGTCCATGAAATCTGCCTTGATTTAAACTCAGCCCTGAAACCATGGGGGAGCTTTGCTCCCTACCAGGCTTTAAGCACATCTGATTTCCTAAAGGTGTAGAATTTCTCTATTAGGAAGTAGAATGTGGCACAGTTGGTTAAGCTAACTCTTGGTTTCGGCTCAGGTCATGATCTCAGGGTCATGAGATCAAGCTCCACGTCAGGCTCTGTACTAAGCAGGGACTCTGCTTAAGACTCTCTCTTCCTCTCTCTCTCTGCCCTTTCGTCTGCCTCTCAAATAAATAAATAAATAAATAAATAAATAAATAAATAAAATCTTTAAAATGAGTATTTCATGGGGAGTATAATGTATGTAGGGAATATAGTTAATGATATTGTATTAACTTTGTAAGGTTGCAGGCAGTACTCAGATTTAGGGTAGTGACCATTTTGCAATGTATACAAATGTTGAACTACCATGTTGTATACCTGAAATTAATATAAGGTTTTATATCAAAGATTACTTAATAAATAAGGAAAGGGGAGAGGGTAAATCTAGGGAAAGAAATTGCCTACCTGAAATGTAGTGAATAGTAAATGGAAACTTTAGCACTTCAAGGCTAGCCTAGTCTCTATCCTCTCTGAACTGCCTGAGAGCCTTGAGCAAGTACTTTACATATACCTTGGTTATTATGAACCAAAGGCCCAAATCACGTCATCAGCAGCTGTTGCTTAATTGTTCTTACCATCTTGTGGAACAACGTAACATATATTACATAACTTTAGAGAGAGGGTACCTGGTGGTTCAGTCATTTGAACGTCTGCCTTCTGCTCAGGTCATGATCTCAGGGTCCTAGGATAGAGCCCTACCATGTACTTGGAAGAAAGTACATGGAGGGCATTTGAAACATCAGGCCCCTTGCTCCATAAGGAGTCTGTTCTCCCTCTGTCTCTGTCTCTCTCTCCCTTTCTTTCTCTTTGTCTCTCATAAATAAATAAATAAAATTTTAAAAACATAATAATAACTTTAGAGTGTGATGAGTGGAATGTGTAATCCCCTGTGATCACAGTCTAAGACATTGCTGTGACCTGGACCTAGCATCTGTCATCTCCTGGACTTCAGTCTCAATAGTCTGTCACAAAATGAGTTCACTAAGCATCTGCCATATGCCAGGTTCCAGGTGAAATTTGGGTCAGGTTCCTGAAACAGAGCAAAAGGACTCTGCCTTCATGAGGATTTAACTCTAGAGAAGAAAAGAGAAAATCAGTAAGACATAGGGAGCCTATCCCAAGGACCACCCCCTCCTCCTCCATCCCCCCACACAAATGTGAGGGAGAGTTCCTAGGAGAAGGACAGGAGAGCCACAGGAGTGGTTGTTCCAGGCAAAAAGAACAGCATGTCACGCCTAATGCAGAAAAAGCAAAGATACTTTTGCAGAAATAAGAAGAAATCCAGGAGGCCTGGAACAAAGAGAGTAGTTGGGAGTGTCATGAGGGATGAAGCTGGAGACTCAGATCCTGCAGGGCTTTGTGTAGCTAGAATTTGAGATCTTTGCTTAAGCATAATATATAGCTCTTGAATAACATTAAACTAGCTAGTGACAAGATTAGAATTACTTTCTCATTTTTTTCTTAAGTGTCAATCTGGCTGCTTAAGTTCTAAACTGAATTAAATAGCACAAGAGAGGAAGTGAAGAGAGGTAGAGGTTGGATTAGTCATGAAAGAGAAAATCAGGGGCCTAACCTAAAGAAGTAACACTAGGAATAAAATCAGTATTTATACATTTGAACAATTGAACCGATGGATGGATTATGATGTGGAGAGGGAGAAATAGAAGATGAAGTCATTGATTTTGAATACTGGGCAAAAGGTGGAGCCATACATTTGATAGAGAAGAGAGGGAGTAGCTTTAAAACAGGAGGTGGGGAAATCTATGAATAACAATAGACATTCATTCAAGAGGAAGTGTTGTGTGGACGTTTTGAATTTAGGAGTTCTGTAGTTCAGAGAGAGATCTAGACCATAAAATCAGATTTGGGAGAAAGTACATGGATGGCATTTAAAACCACTGGAAAGGACACATCCCCTTCAGGGGTGAGACTAGGACAGGAAAGAAGAGTTCACCAAACCACATCCACAAAGTCAATATTCAATGGAGAGGTATTAAGAACAAAAGGACCACCAATATTTGACATTAGCATAATTTAGAAGCCAACAGGTCCATACGTGGTGAGTGGTCATTTGTTCATAATGTAATGGAGAATTTAAGTAAGTCTTAAAAATATCTGTTGCATTCAGTGTCATGAAAGTCATTGGTGAATTTGACAAGCTACGTGTAATTAATTAGCGGCTATATGATCATTTCAATTCCTGAAGGAATACTGCAGTTCATTTTGTCCTGAAACTCTTTAGACAGTTGTAAACAGGTTCAGGGCATCTAAGGAAACTTCCCAAGGTCACATATTAAACTCTGGGCCAGGAGCTTCTTCCACAGTTCTTTTCATTATACCATGGTCACTGATATTTTCTTATCTGGATCATCAATTTGAATTTTTAAGTAAATTAGGCTTATGATTGTCCAAAGCAGTAATAATGAGGTTCACTTGTTTGGACCATATATTTTGTTTTCTCTAAATTTTGGTAGGAGTTAGTAAACTGAGAAAATTCAATGCAAAGAGGCCAGAAATGCTTCAAATCAAAGGGTCCGCCAGAGAAGAGCCGAGGTCTCCGGTCCAAGGACAGTAATGCCAAACACGAGGAAGACATATTTCATTTTGACATTTAGAAAAAGCCACCAAATGGCTTGGTTAGAATTACAAACAAACATACTGTAAAACGTCATGTCAAAGCAAAACAAAACAAAAAGTGCCAAACACCACCTTACAGTGGCATATCAGAAAGTATTTGAAAATGGTTACATGCCATTACTTTTCTCACTTTGGTAAGATGAAAACAACAACATGACTTTTTTTTCTTTTCTTTTTTTTTTTTTTTTTAATGTGTTAACAATGAACTCTCTCAGGCTAAGACCTTGTATTCCAAGTTGAAGCCTAGGGCAAAATTTTTATAGCTGAATTATAAATCCCTGAAAATAGAGATTTATAATGGAAATTCTTGAAACCCATACCTAACAGATCTGTACGACCTGGAGCCCCTCTTATGAAAGGCGGGCTCTGAGACTTTCGTCCAGGTAACTTTGCTAATAAGATTAAATGATGAAGGAGGGATCAGATGAAATACTTAAGACATAACCCTTCTATGGTGCCAGAACATAGTGCAGTAGGACCTACACAATGAAAAACATAAACAGAAGAATCTGTTATAGCTGGATGGAGGAATGTAAGATATGAAAAATTCTTTGGGGAAATGATGGGTTATTAAGGTATGGACTAAAATATCATCGTCAATCTATAAAACTTTTACAACCTAGTCTTATTTGCACAGAGATTACATCCCCAAAGCTCAGTGCCAAAGACACATGTTAATAAGCTCACAACTTTTAATTAAGCAATATGTAAAAGTAGATTCCCATTAAGTTGTGATTTGTGGGCTAGTTCATTACAGTGGGCCCCAACCACCAGACACATATTCAATACAAATCAAGCAGAAGGCATATTATCCAGCTTAATGTGAGCCGACCAGTGATGCTTTATTGCCAGTTCAGGAGAGCTGTTCATAGAAAGTATTTTTCCCCAAAAGACTAGGACAGAGATCAAAACCTAATGACCCCATGGTGCTTGTTTAATGAAATGACTCATCTGCATTGTTTATTTGCATAACACAATAATTACTCATACAGTTAATTATCATACATCTGATTATCTGACCTGAGGGGTTAGAATTTTTATTGTCATAAACCCATAGAGGGCAGTCCTGGTAGTTGGTTTGGGTAGTTGGGAGCAGGATTAAATTCGCCTTCATTTCAGTTTGGTTGGAAAAGGAAGTGTTAAGGAATTAATGGTCTGGGGAGAATTGGTTAAGTGAAAAGAAAATGAGCCCCAATTTTTCCTCCATAAACTAAATTCTCCAGGATTTAAAGTGTTAATTCTAAGAAATAAAACCATGGAATGATGAGGGGAGAATATGATCTCATGATTGAGAATATTTGTAGTGTAGAGAAGGGGACCAGACAAAGGCAAAGACTGGTATATTTGATGGCATAGAAATAAAAACTCTCTGCATATAATATAATCACCAATACCTTCAAAATGATATATAATTGATTGAATTAATCTATACATGGTTGAATTAATTATTTAATTAATAACTCAATTTACTCGCTGAATATTTATTCAACACTCATTGTGTATCAGGCACCGTATCATAAATATCTAAATATCTAAAATATGTATCTGATCATATATATATCAGATAACTATCTGCCAAAATGCCTGGCATACAGTGTCTGCATATATATATATATATATATATATATATATATATATATATATGTTCCTCCATATATTTATCAAGACAAAAGCTCTTTACTAAAAATAAAATCTTTATCCTTTGCTTGTGCCTATTTTAGGCTTTCTATTCAATTCTATTCAATTCAACTGACGTGTCTGCTTATATCCATGCCAGTAAATTATTTTGATAATTGATAGATTTTTTAAAAATACATTTTAAGCTTTGTTTTTCCGGATTTCCTTCACCCTTTTTTCCCCTCTACTAATTACACATGTGCTGCGTGTTTCTTGCAAAAACACTGGAAAATGTAGAGATACAGAAAAGAAAATAACTTGAAATACCAACCGACATCCAGTGTTAATGGTCTTCTGTAATTCTAATGCAAATACACACATATATATCTGTATTTATGTAAAGAGAGATAAACTTTTATAAAAATATATTTAGATTACAAATAACAATCTTTGCGTTTGTTAACGCAATATATAAAATATATTACAGGGGCACCTGGCTGGCTCAGTCAAGAGCATGCAACTCTTGATTGCAGGGTTGTGAGTTCGAGCCCCAAACTGGCTGTAGAGACTGCTTAAAAATAATATGTTTTGGGTCACCTGAGTGGCTCAGTCAGTTGAACCTCTGCCTTTAGCTCAGGTCATGATCCTGGGATCCTGGGGTTAAGTCCTGCATCAGGCTCTCTGCTCTGAGGGGAGCCTGCTTCTTCCTTCTCCCTCTGCCTGCAACTCCCCCTTCTTGTGTGTGCTCTCTGTCATATAAATAAATAAAGTCTTTAAAAAATAATTAATTAATTAATTTAAAAATCTTTTCCAAGAAAACATATTACAGGGGCTCAGTTGGTCAAGTTTCTGCCTTAGGCTCAGGTTGTGATCCAGGGAATCTCCTTCTCTGTCTCCCTTTGCCCCTCCCCCTATTAGTGCTCCCTCTCTCTCTCTCTCTCACTAGAGCTGTCTATCAAATAAATAAGTATAATCTTAATATATATATATGTTACATATATACATATATATGTATATATATGTATATCCAAGTCAATTATAAAATAGCAGTAACCATGCTTTTGTTTTCGCTGAACAAAGAGTGGTTAAACTCTGGCTCACAGTCCAAATCCAGCTCACCACCTGTTTTTATAAATAAAGTTTTATCAGAACACAGTAACACCCATTCCTTTATATATTGTTTATGGCTCATTTTATTCTATAGCCTAAAAGATTTATCTGCTCTTTTACAGGAAAAATACAGACCCCTATATTAGACCATATCTTCTTGGGAAGATTACATTCCTGCTGTGCAGCATGTTTGGGACCACATGACTGAATTCTGGTCAATGAGACATGAGTGGAATTGACATAACCACTTTCAGGTCTTGATGTAAGAATCCCTGTGCAACTTCCAACTGTCTTTTCTTCCATGTCAGTCGTATCTGATAAAAAAAGATATGAGACAGGGGACTTTCAGTGAGTGAGAAATATACTTTTGTGTATGTTAGTATTCCCCTGTATTTTTTAAGACTATAGAGAATTGCATTACAAGAATATAAATGATTTCTTTCATCGATCCTTTATCATAGATTGAATATTTACATTACTTCTAATGTCCTATTTATAAATAATTCACAATGGAAAATATTATGTATTTTTTCTATACTCATTCAAGTATTTCTTAAGATAATGAAATATCTTATATTTTGATATGATATTTTGATATGATGATTTTGATCATAATAATATATTATGAGAACCTCATAATGAACTGGCTTGGTTTAAGGGCTTTAAATATCAGTTTTTTGGTAGTAATTTATTTGGACTTTTTAATGATTTATTTTGTTTTTCAAGCTTTTATTTATTCATGAGAGATGCAGAGACATAGGCAGAGAGAGAATCTGGCTCCATGCAGACAGCCTGAGGCGGGACTTGATCCCCAGACTCCAGGATCACGCCCTGAGCCAAAGGCAGACAGACACTCAACCGCTGAGCCACCCAGGCATCCCGAGCTTTTTAATGTTTTCTGTAACAAATTATGAGCCAGTTATCCCAATGGAATATCCAAAAATGTTTCATGTTTTGAGAATATTGCATCATTATTTTTATTTTATTTAGCTTTATTGAGGTATAATTGACAAATGAAATCATGTGTATTTAAAGTATACAAGTTTGCACTACGTATATTTTTATGAAATGACTACTACAATCAGATTAATTAACACACCCATCACTTCATATGGTTACCTTTGTGTGTGTGTGTGTGTGTGTGTGTGTGGTGAGAACACTTGAGGTCTGTCCTCTTAGCCAATTTCAACTATAGAATACACATTATTAGCCATAGCTATCATGTTATGCATTAGATGCCCAGAACTTAATCATCTTACCACTGAAGCCTATATGCTTTGGCCAGAGTCTTCCCATCTTTCCCTCACCTCCAACCCCTGGTAACCAACCTTTTATAGTCTGTTTCCATGAATTTGACTTTTTAAATTTTTGTTTATTCCTTTTAGACTTCCCATGTAACACACACACACGCACACACACACACACACAAGAGATTTCCCATGTAAGTGAGATCATACAGTATTTGTCTTCTGTCTGGTTAATTTCACTTAGCATCATGTCCTCTAGGTTCATCTGTATTGTCACCAATGACAAAATTTCCTTCTTTCTATGACTAAACAATATTCCAGTGTGTGTGTACCACATTTTCTTTATCCATTCATCTGTTGACAGAAACTTAGGTTGCTCTCATATCTTATCTACTGAATAATGCTGCAATGAACATGGGAGTGCAGATATTTATCTGAGATACTGATTTCATTTCCTTTGGACATATACCAAAAAAGAGGAGATTTGGGGATCAAATGGTAATTCTATTTTTAATTTCTTGAGGAATCGTAATACTAATTTCCATAGGGACTCTGCACTTGGATTTACATCCTCATTGACAGTGTACAAGGATTCCCTTTCTCCACATCCTTGCCAACACTTATCTGTTGTCTTTTTTATTAAAGCCACTTTATCCTAACAGGTAGAATACCTCATTGTGTCATTGACTTGCATTTTCCCGATGATTAGTGATTTTGAACACTGTTAATCATTTGTATATCTTTTTTGGGAAAGTATCTATTCAGGTCCTTTGCCCATTTTTTAATTGAGTTGTTTTTTGCCATGGAGTTGTATTAGCTCCTTATATATGTTGGATGTTAACCCTTATCAGGTATATGGTTGGTATGTATAGGTTTCCTTTTCCTTTTGTTGATGGTTTCCTTTGTCATGCAGGAGCTTTTAGAATTGATGTAGTCTTAATAGTTGATTTTTCGTTTGTTTGTTTGTTTATGCTTTTGATTTCGTATCCAAGAGATCATAAGCAAGATCAGTATTGGAGAACTTCCTTCCTATGTTTTTTCTGGTACTTATATGGTATCAGTTCTTATGTTTATGGTTTTGATTAACTTTGAGTTAATTTTTGTGAGTGGTATAAGATAGGAGTCCATTTTTGTTTCCTTGATGTGTTTATCCAGTTTCCCAACTCGATTTGTTGAGATGTCCTTCGCCTTTAGGTATTCTTGGCTCCTTCACCAAATATTAGGTGACTATTTACAGTAGGGATTTAATTCTAGGCTTTCTATCTGTTCTATTAGTCTACCTATTTTATGCCATTACCATACTGTCTTAATTTCTATACTTTCTGACACAGTTTGAGAGTAGGAAGTGTGATACACCTCTGGCTTTGTTTTTCTTTTTTAAGATCACTCTGGTACAGTTCCATACAAATTTTAGGATTGTTTTTCCTATTTCTGTCAGAAATACAAAAAGAAATTCAATAGGGATTGCATTGATTCTATAGATCCCTTTGGGTAGATCTATATATATATATATATATATATCATCATCATGTCACCCACAAACAGAAAATTTTAATTCTTCCTTTCTTATTTGGATGACTTTTCTTTCTTTTTCTGGCCTAACTGATCTGGCTAGCACTTCCAGTACTATGTTTAGTAAAAGTAGCAAGATTGGGCATCCTTTGGGTAGATCTATATATATATAGAAATACAAAAAGAAATTCAATAGGGATTGCATTGATTCTATAGATCCCTTTGGGTAGATCTATATATATATATATATATATCATCATCATGTCACCCACAAACAGAAAATTTTAATTCTTCCTTTCTTATTTGGATGACTTTTCTTTCTTTTTCTGGCCTAACTGATCTGGCTAGCACTTCCAGTACTATGTTTAGTAAAAGTAGCAAGATTGGGCATCCTTGTCTTATTCCTGATCTTAGAGGAACAGATTTTGGCTTTTTACCATTGAGTATGTCAGCTGTGGGCTTGTCACATATGACCTTTATTTTGTGAGGTACATTCCTCTATATTTTTTGAGAGTTTTAACCAGGAAGGGATGTTGAATTTTGTTGACATTTTTCTGCATCTATTGAAATGATCTTATAATTTTTGTTTATTTTATTAATATAGTGTATCACTTATATTGTTTTTGCATACATTAAACCATCTTGCATCCCAGGATAGATCACACTTGATCATGGTGTATGATCTTTTAATGGATCATACACCATGGATTCAGTTTTTCATTGAAGATTTTTGCATCTATGTTTATCAGGATAGTGGTCTATAATTCTCTTTCCTTCTTTTGTTCAAGTCTAATGCTTCCCTTGTAAATGAGTTTGGAAGTCTTTCCTCCTCTCCAATTTTTTGGGAGAATTTGAGAAAGACTGGTATTAATCTTTCTGTAAATGTTTTGTAGAACTCAGTAAACCATTAGGAGCTGAACTTTTCTTTCTTGGGAGGTGTCTGATTACTGATTTAATATCCTTATGTATTATTGGTCTGTTCAGATTTTCTCTTTCTTGATTGAATCTTAGTCGATTCTATGTTTCAAGGAATTAGCCATTTCTCCTAGGTTGTCTAAATTTTGGTGCATAAGCATTCATGATGGTCTCATGATTCTTTATATTTCTGTGGTATTAGTTACTATATCCCTTCTTTTATTTCTGATTTTATGTATTTGTCTTCTCTTTCTTAGTTTAGCTAAATTTCTGTGAATTTTATCTTAAAAAAACTTTTAGCTTCATTGGTCTTTCTATAAATTTCCTAACCTCTATTTCATCAATATCTTATGTGATCTTTGTTATTTCCTTCCTTTTAAATTTGGGTTCAGTTTGTTGTTTTATTTCTTGCTTCTTGGGGTTTTAAATTGGGATTTTTACTTGTGATCTTTCTTTTTTCTTAATATAGATATTTATTGCTATAAAATTCCCACTTAGAACTGATTTGCTGCATCCCATAAATTTTTATATGTTGTGTTTCCATTTTCATTTATTTCAAGATTTTTTTAAGTTTCCTTTTTGATTTCTTTTTAGGTCCGTTGGTTTTTCAAAAGTGGGTTGTTTGGTTTCCACATATCTGTGAATTTCCCAATTTTCTTCCTTTTATTGATTTTTAGTTTCATACCATTATATTTGGAAAAGATCCTCAGTGTAATTTCAGTTTTCTATAAGTTTGCTAAAACTTGTTTTGTGACTAACATGTGATCTGTTCTAAAAAATGTTCCATGTGTGCTTAAGAAAAATGTGTATTCTCCTACTGTTGGATGGAATGTTCTGTACATGTTTGTTCAATCCATTTGGTCCAAAGTATAGTTCAAGTTAAATGTTTCTTTAGTGATTTTCTGTCTGGACAATATACCCATTGTTGAAAGTGGAATGTTGAAGTTCTTTACTATTATTGTATTGTTATCTGTTTCTTCCTTCAGACCTGTTAGTAGTTGTATAATATATTTAAGTGCTCTGATTTGGGAGATATATATATATATATATATATATATATATATATATATATATATACACACACACACACACACATATATATACACACACACACACACATATATATATATATATATATGCCATTGTTATATCCTCTTCATAAATTGACTCTTCTATCATTATATAATGGTCTTCTTTGTCTTTTGTTACTTTTTTTTTGAAAGATTTTATTTATTTATTCTTGAGAGACACAGAGAAAGAGGCAGAGACATAAGCAGAGGGAGAAGCAGGCTCCCTGCTGGGATCCCAATGAGGCACTCTATCCCTGGGATCACGACTTGAGCCAAAGGATGTCCCTTGTATCAGTTTTTTTTTTCCTTTTTTACTTAAAATCTATTTTATCTGACATAAGATATCTATTTTATCTGACATATATCCCTTCTCTCTTTTAATTTTTATTTGAATGGAATCTCTTCTTTTATTTGAATGGAATCTCTTTTTCCAACCCTTCACTTTGAACCTGTGTGCGTGTCCTTAAAGCTGAAGTGTCTTGTAGGTTATTACTTCTTAATACATTCACCAACACTGTGCCTTTTGACTGGAGAATTTATTCTATTTACTATTAAGCTAATTATTGATAGTTAAGGACTTATGAATGCCACCTTATTATTGTTTTATTTTGTTAGCTGTATGGTAGTTCCCTGTTCCTTTCTTCATCTTTTATTGTCTTGTGTTGTGGGCTGACGATTTTCTGTAGTGGTATGTTTTGATCATATCATCTCATTGTCCTCTAGCTTGCAAGGTTTCTTCTGCTGAGAAATCTGCTGATAATGTTATAAGGGTTCCCTAATATGTAAGGACTTTTTTCTCTAGCTGCTTTTAAAGTTCCTCTCTCTCTTTTAAATTTTAGGTAGTTTTCATAGAATGCGTCTTGAAGAAGACATCTTTGGGTTGAATCTTTTTGGGGATCTATGAGCTTCATGAACTTGGATATCTGAATCTTTTCCAGATTTGGGAAGTTCTTAGTCATTCATTTTTTAAGTAAGTTTTCTGCCTCTTTCTGTCTTTTTTCCTTCTGGAACTACAATATGCACAGATATTTTCACTTAATGGTATCTCATATTTTCAAATTATTTTTCCTTTGTTCTCACCTGACTGCATAATTTCACATGGCCTGTCTTCTTTATCACAGATTCTTCTATTTTATCAAGCCTGCTGTTGATGCTCTTTATTGCATTCATTGTATTCTTCAGCAGCAAATTTTCTGTTTGGTTCTTTTTATGATTTCTATCTCTCTGTGAGTCATTTTGCTCACATATCTTTGTGAATATGTGTTCTTTGTGTACTTGTTAGTGGGCTTCCTTAGAAGAACTATTTTGAGTTTTTTTCAGTCAAATCACAGGTTTTTATTTCTTGGGGGCCATTTGCTGGAAAATGGTTGTATTCCCTTGGTGGTATTATGTTTCCCCGATTTTTTCATGTTTCTTGAAGTCTTGCATTGCTGTCTTTGGATTTAAAGTAGTCATCTTCCCCAGTCTTTATTTCAAGAGAGAAATACCTTCTGTCAGCCCTGCTAGAAGTTCCCAGGCTTTTTTGGACTTTTCTATGATATGCCTGCCTTCATACTTCTTCCTTTTGGGTGGGGTGAATTCTTATGACTGTATGACTGCTTTTGATCCTGCAAAGTCAGACCAAGTTCTAACAGCCTCCTCTAGGGTTACTTTCCCAGGTTATTACTGAATGCTCAACTTTGTGCATTTTTTTTCAATCCTGTGAAACTAGGTCAGCTTTTCACGTATACTCACTAGCTGTCTGCAAATATTTGCAATCTTTGCCCTTGGGAGACACACAGACAACTGACTATGAGGTGTGGGTTGTGTGAGTGAGACATGTGGAGCATTGAAGGTGCCTATGGTATAGTTGGGGAGATCCACAGATGAGGGGTCCTGAGTGATTCATGGACAAGATTCCTGATGGAGATTGAAAAGTAATTAGTAGGATCTGTGTTCCCTTAATTATCTCTAAGCCCTTGCTGCTTTTCTTCCCACCCTTCTCTGCCCCTCAGTTTTGCAGTATACCTCAATATTGTGTCTGGGACAAGAAGAAAGTGGGCCTCTTTGGCTGCATCTGTATGCATAGCTACAGAAGTTAGGTTCTCACTTGCACACTTTCACTTTCCCATGGACAAAATCACTCACCAACAGTACTGAGGTGTGCTGCTTTGGAGGATGGTTGATATAGGTAAAATAAAACTGTTCCTTTTACCCTCTTCAATGGGCCCATTCTTAGAAATTTTATTTTTAAACAAATAGTGTGCTAGAACCTCTCCATTGGACTTTGGGACTTCCACAAACATATTCTTATCTGAGGGTGATTATCAAAATTGGTGTTCTTTAGGACAAAGATGGTAAAAAGCTGTTTCTACCTTTTTGCTAATGTCACTATTCTAAATCATCCCAACACAATTTACTGGATTATTCTTCTCTTCCTGAAAAATTTGAATAAATTCTGTCAATTAGGTCATTTCTTATTTTTCTTTCCCTTACTAACGTTATGCATTATACTAACAAACTTTTTAATAGGGAATCATTGTTCAATGAGTAAGTAAAACATATTAGGAACAGATTTTTTTTTCTTAACTTAGTAGATCACAAAACTTGCTAACATTTTCCTCAGGTCTGTGATTCTTGTGTGTCTCTGTGTGTGTGTGTGTGTGTGTGTGTGTGTGTGTGTGTATGGGGACAGATATACAACATCATTGTTGGGTAGCAACACATGTAAATAGATAATATAGACTTTAAATGATTAGAAACTCACATTTTTCAGTTATTTAGAATAACTTAATTTAAAGAGGATATGGAATTTATCAACTTCTTCATGATTTTGTTTCAATTACTCTCTCCTCAAAAAGTCAATCAGAAATCCATCCAATCTAAATGATTTTCTGAAGGATGTTTTCCAAAATACTCAAAAAAATGATGTCCATGTCTATTACTCTAGGAATTCAGTTCCTCTAAAATAAACTTGATACTTAAAAAAAATATTTGTCCCAATGAAATGTTTTTATTTATCACCACAGAAATATGTGTATCAAACTCTGATTTTTAAACTCTTCTTTATCTGTGGTTATATCACACTTCTCTGATACCTGATGTTGTATGTTTGCAATTTTTCCTCCTTTCTCCATCTTAACAGAAGAGGAAATTATGAGCTTTATCACAAAAAAAAAAAATTAAATTACATCCGATTTTCTGAATGACTTTCAGCTTTGCAAGGTTTCTTTCATATATTTTTTCTAGTTTATTTTTATTGGTTTAATAATAAAAGTATTTCTACGTAGATACAACTCTGGTCACATTTTATGACTTTTCTTATACAGTGTTCTAATTGCTTAATAAATATTAAGTTTTTAATAATTTATGATTGCAAATTTTATTTCCTATTGGCCCACAAGTACTTTAGTGGGAGGCATAAGAACTCTTAAAAGGTCCTCAACATTTATTCTTTCAATATAAGCTTCTGTAATTTTATAATTGTTTCTGTTCAATCTTACCTGAATATGTATTGTACAACTTCTGTTGTGTGTGATTTAGTGATTTTTTTCTTTTTTGTTGGGAAATCCTAATATATGTTAAATTCTTATAAATATGATTTTATATTGACAATATAAGACATTAACATCCTTCTATGCAAAGTATACTTATTTATTGTATTATTTATGTTATCTGTATTAGTGAATATCTGGAAATGTATTATAGTTACATTCAACATTTTTTTTAAATATAGATTTCCAGGAACCACTCAGGCTCTCCTAATTCAAAATATCTAAGAATTGGTTCTAGGGTTGTTTATTAAAACTTGCCTCGGGAATCCCTGGGTGGCTCAGTGGTTTAGCACCTGCCTTTGGCCCAGGGCATGATCCTGGGGTCCCGGGATCAAATCCTGCATCAGGCTCTGTGTGTGTGTGTGTGTGTCTCTCATGAATAAATGAATAAAATCTTTAAAAATAAAAAAAAATAAAAAATAAAACTTGCCTCATGAAGTTGAAGATTTTGTTGTTGTTGTTGATGATTTTGTATATATATATATATATATTTTTTTTTTTCCCCCAGCAGTTAACATAAGATTTTCTTCTAGGCAAGATTTTTGGTGAGCATATGCTTTTAAAAGCCTGTTCCATGGGTGATCCTCCAGTGGCTATGTGTGTAAAAGCCTAAAGGTGTAATAAATAAGAAGAGTTTAACTGATCTGCATAATAAACTATATAAGATTTAGGGACTGTGAGAGTGTGAAAAAAAGTGTTCACCAGATTTAGAGGGCTCTCTAGTGGGTGATTGTGAGATGCAGTTTTTAAAGAAGGGTCAGTGCTTCCAGTGAGAAAATACCATTTGAGCAAAGACAAGAAAAAAATCAAAGAGTTAGCCATGTGGACCTCTGGGGGAATTTAGCAGTGTGGATATCAGATTTAACAGAAAACACAAAATTATCTTCCAGGCTGAAAAAACATGTATTTTGGGAAATAAGAAAAACTCAGGATGCTCGGACATAGTGAATAAAGGCAAGTGTACATGTGAGATAAGAAGAGGTAATGACTTAGCTCACTGAGGATGAGTTGAGGTCATCATGAGAACTTTGCTTTTTATGTTAAGCTAATGGAGAGTTTGAGCAAAGGAGTCATATAATCTCACTTATTTTAAAAGGATCATGTTAGCTAATGTGTTGGGAATGAATCAAAAGTGGAATGAGAGTAAAAATGGAGAAATCAGTAAAGAGACTACTGATAAATCCATTAGAGCAATAATAGTGGCTCAAATTGGAACCGTGGCAGAGAATTATGAGATAAGTAGTCAGATTCCGGGTTTATTTTCAAAGCATGTCCAATTGAGTTTCTGAATGGTTGATATGGAGTCAAAAGGATCTTTTGGAGGCAGTAGAGATCTTTATAGCTGAGCCAGGCCTTCATGACTACACTCCCACCTCTCTGTGACCATATAACTTCCTTTGATCATGGGAGTGGAGGTGACATATTTCATGTCTTCCTGAGAGCTTAAGAACCTGTCATGCTGTCTCATATTCCTTTTTCCCTCTGTTTGGACAATCAGCAGTGTTCTGGAGAGGGTACTTGATCAACACAAGCACAGAGTGAGAATGATGACATTATTGTATAGATTCCTCAGGGGACCTGGGATGAATGTACAACCAGCACCATAAGTTACCCTTCCTTTTTAAACCATCAACTGCTAACCAGCAATCATTTGGAAAGTATATAACACATTTAATGAGTATCCTGGGATATGAAAAAATGAGAAAAAATAGAATATTAGTAGCATCTATTGGATATTACTGGCTACATTTGACAATGTTCTACAAAAAGAGATGAGCTTAAAAAGAATTAGCAAGGAGAAATAAAAAGTGATGAAGAGAGAAAATGTGAAGACTTATAAGGTTGGAATAGGTAACTGTTCTTCACCACCTACTAGCAGGAAGTAAACTTGGGAATGTCTTTGAGCAGAGAAAGCCTTTTGGCAAGGATCAAATCAACGGATGTCCCTCACTCCCATTGTTACTACCTCTGGGTAGATTATGGTGATGCTCAGTTAATGTAGCAGAAAATGGCTTAGGAAAAAGATGTCACTTTCCTACCAATGCTTAATGAGCTCAGGGCACCTGCAATTAAGTCATGTCTCAAAAAGAACTGTAAGTATGGTTATTGGCACATGAAATGGGCTGGAATCAAATGAATACAAGGCTGCCTAAGTTTCTGAGACAGTTGTACTGCCAAAAAGAGCTGCTAACCTAAACCAAAAAAGACTCTAATCATTTAAGACCTAAAATAACCCTGAGGCCCCAAGGATCAAGAAACAGCTTGACAAAACTGCTTAGTCTCCAAGGAGGACATATTCTCTAAAGCTCACTTCAGATACAACTAAACAGGATAATGACACAGAAAGGAACTTCCAGAAAGTGAAGCCAAGAGTCATAAAGAACAATGAACAGGGGGAACTTATTCCATGAAGCAGAAATAAAGTCTGATCAATAATTATTCCCTGCAACCAAAGGAATAGACCTTTTCAACTGCCTGAGGAGTTTTAGAAAGATTCTAGACCAGCAGTTGCCATCTCTCTTTTTGAATGGAAGTATCTACTATGCTTCTATTTCTGTTCTTCCATCATATATTGGGTACATGGGGTAGTTAGTAACTTTAGTGTGAATAGGTTTTTCCATCAAGTAGAGCTACATTCATAACTAATATAGAGATTGCCTGGCATCACCTCTTTCTATTATATGTGCCACTGTACGTTAGCCAGAGACCTTGAACTATGGGTGACATGACTTTGAGACAGGGGTAAGAGTATTTTTCATCTTGAATGATGAGTGAACCAAACATCTGGTTTACTGGTTTAGTGGACCCAAATGGCCAACTGTTGTAGTCATTAGAGGTGTTCACAATCCTTTCTCTTCTGGTATGGCAGGAATGTACTTCTCCACCAAATTGTCATTGGGAGAAATTTGGCGATCTGCTTTGGCTAGCGATATAGAAATATACCTGACACGTAAAACATCCAGGTAGAGATGTGCAAGTCAATATAATATCTTGCCCCTCTGCCTTAATAACTGGGAAGTCCTCCATATAATGGCTTCTTTGTTAGCCTGGGTCCAGAAGGAGGATGACAGTGATGCAGAACAAATCCTTCTGGTCCCAACCCTGGCAGCCCCCAGTGGAAATGTAGCATAACAGGGAAATTTTGCTGTTATAAGCCACAGTGATTTGAGTAGAGCTTGTTACTGCATTATAATGTCCCGAATAATATGAGTCAAGGATAACTTTAAACTTCCAGCTTGAGAAACTGGAATATTGATCTTGCCATAAACAGAGATGCAAAAAGATGTAAAAATCAAGTTTAGAGGGGAAAAATCATAGGTTGGGGTCATACCATGGTAGATGTTCCTTCAAGCAGAGATGTATAGTAGGCATTTGGATATGTATGTCTAATGTTTGTAAGATTTAGGCCAGAGCTTTGAATTTGGGGGTGATCTCCTTTGGTAACTGAGATCAATAATGAAAAGTGAGAGCAAAGAGAACAGAAAATAAGGACTGAGTCCTGGAGTACTCCACCATTAAGAAGTAAGAGAGAGGGTGCCTGGGTGACTCAGTCCATTAAGCATCTGCCTTCAGATCAGATCATGATCTCAGGGTCCTGGGATTGGGCACTGCATCGGGCTCTCTGGTCAGCAGGGAGCCTGCTTCTCCCTCTCCCTCTGTCTGATGCTCTGCCTATTTGTGCTCTCTCTCTCTCTCTCTCTCTCTGTCAAATAAATAAAATCTTAAAAAATAAGAGAAAAGAGGAGGCTACGGTAAAACTGTCACTAGAGATTTAGGAAGAAAACTCATACTGTCCTGGCAGCCAAATAAAGAAAGTGTACAAAAAAAAAAAAAAAAAAAGAAAGAAAGAAAGAAAGTGTACAAAGAATGGAGAGAGTGGTTAACTATGGAAAACATTTCTACGAAAACAGGAAAGATGAGGCTTGAGAATGGGGCATTGCATTTAAAAATATGGGGGTGGGGTTACTGTTGGCCTTGGTGAGAGCAGTTTCCATGGAGTACAGTTGGAAAATCATGAATGGAGTGAGCGTTAGCAAGCATTGGAGGAATTAGTGATAGCAAGAAGAAAAATTTCTTCCAAGGAGTCTTGTACTAAAGGGTAGCAAAGATGTGAGGTGAATAGATGACAAGAAGAATGGAGTCTGGAGTAATTATTTTCCAATATGGAGAAACAATAGTAGATTTGTATTATTAAATAGAGTTAAGATGATAATTTAGAAAAGAGGAAGAAGCTGTTGGGAGTGGTGTCCTTGAAGGAGCACATGATCTAGGGTATAAGTAAGGGGATAAACTTTAGAAGAATATGGTGACTTCATCTTTGATAAAGGCTGACAGGAAGCACTGGTGGCAGGTGCTGGTAGGTCAGTAGATAGGGTGGCAAGAATATGTGCTGGTGGTTCTCTTCTGACTGCTTCAATTTTCCCAGCGAAGTAGAAAACCAATTTATCAGTGTAAAATGAGGCTAGGGATGAATATGTTGCAGGTTTTGATCCTATTTCATAGATGCTTATCTTCTAAAATGTTTTCAGAATGCAACTTTTGTGCATCTCTCTTGCGCAGATAATGCTCATAGAGATAACTTTTAGTTTTTTGGGTGGTATCACATATTTTTATATTTTTAAATTATTTCTTCAGTGATTTTAGTGGTTAAAATTATGTTCATTGTTTCAGCATTAATTGTAAGAGCAACTTGAGCTCATAGGAAAAAATAGAATAATATTAGAAAAAATTATAAAATTTATTGTCACCCACAGATAGCCACTATCAACATAGATTTGTGTGCTTTCAGATTCTTCCTATGCAATATGTTTTCTATAACTGGATCATAGTTCTGTTTATGCTCCCCATTATATTTTGAACATTTCCTCATGTTATTATTTATTATTTGAAAATATACTTTAATGGATAGGTCATACTACATTATGCCTTGTATGTGTATATTCTGTTCTATGACCTTCCTAATTTATTATTACGAAAAACTTCAAACATACTCAAAACTAGAAGAAAATAGTATCCACTAAACTTTCATATATCCATTACCCCAATCCAATATTCTTATGTTGTGCTCTCTTATCTTCATTCTCATTCTTCCCCTGCTGCCTGTAAGTCTTTTATAGTGCTGTGTGGTTTAGTTACAGGATGCCCCTGCTTCATCTCCAAACTATGTTAATCAATGGAGTCTGATACTATTATGAGAATAGGCAATAAATCAGTGGAACAACAACATTTTCCAGGTTAAAAATATATAACTTATATGTGCTTATTATATAATAAAAGTGTCATTCCTAAACATAAGGAAAATGATAAACTAATACATCATGTTAAAAAAGAAATAAATGTAGAGATTAAATGACATAGAAATAAAGAACTTCTATATGCCAAAATATATATTAAAGCAAACTGAATAACTTACAACCTTACTATATTTTGGTGACATAACCTACACGCAAAGTTTTACTGCACTTAATACATAAAGAGCTACTATAAATCAACAAGAATAAATGGGTTCCAATGGTAAAACTATACGTTTTCATTAATCATGTAAAATAAATGGCATTTCTAATAAACTATTTTTTACCCTTATAGGTAAGAAAATATTTTTACTATTATTGTTTATTACTAGCAATAGTCTGGAGAAAGAGGTTATCTCAACTATCATTTATAATTGAAATGGAAATTGGTACAATATTTCTGAAATCAGATTAGGATATATTAAAGTTTTAAATGTGGTACCCTTGACTTAATAATTTTACTTTTAGAAATTTATTTTTATTATTTTTTATCATTCTTCTTTTTCTTTCAATCCTTCCAGTATCTCTTATCTCGACCTCCTTCTTCTTTTTGTTTCTTTCTCTTTGTCCTCTTCTTCTTTCTCTCATTAATTTGCTCAGCCAGCATCTTAGGTAATATATTTCTTTCACCATCCTTATTATTTCTCATAACAGTCCTGTGAAGTGAACACGACAAAGCTCCACATGAGAGACTGGTTAGAACTTTGGTGCCTTCATGAAGAGAACTGTTAAGAAAATCATGTTGGGGTGCCTGGCTAGCTCAGCTGGAAAAAGATGCAACTCTTGTTCTCAGGGTTGTCAGTTCGAGCCCTATCTTGGGTGTAGAGATTACTTTAAATAAATAAATAAAAACTAAAAAACAAACATAAACCAAAAAACCATCCTACATACTCACATTGAACATAGAACTAGTTGAACTGAAATAGAATATCCAAGGCCATTCAAGGAGAGGCTGAACTGAAAGTATACAGTTAGATTCAGAAAAAAAGAAAAAAGAAAGAAAAAAAGATCTTTGGTGCATTAGTTTATAAGCTATCTCTTGGAGTCTTAGTTGATGCCCATTCAAGCTCTGTTCCTGACCAAGCAGCTCTCACATCCCATGTGGTCAGCTTAGGACATCATCAAGTCCTAATCTGATGCTTATTGTGAAGTAGTCTTTCTCCAGGTCTCAAGTGGACAGGGTGCATCAGATATGCAGATATTGTCTCTAATCATGCAACCTGAAAACTATGTATATGAATTATGTCACTGGATTAGCAGATACTCTTTGACTCGTCTCAGAAGGTTGAGCCACTCATTCAGTGCTGCATGGAGAGTAAGTTATTCAGGAGGATTTCGACTTAGATATAACTCAGAGCCCTCGCTCTTAACCACTATGCTGTATCATTCATCAACCCATTTATTGTATAATTACTGAATTCATATTATGACATAAATGTTGGAAAGGTTATCCTTAAAGAATTTATACCATTTTGGGAATGAACTTCTGCTCCTTTCAGGGTTTCAACATATTAAAAAAGTAAGAGAAGGTCCTTTAAATTCCAATCGATCCCGGTGCTGCAAATGTCCTCATTGTCTAAGATCAAGCAGACCCTCTATGCCACAAGGCCTATGTCTCACTATATAATACAAATATTTGACCTTATTTAAAACATTGGAGGCACTGGTGGAATAGGTAATAAGTTCATTTGTCAGGATGGGGCAGGAGAGTTGAACTTTTCCTGGATCCCTGGAGGGAGTACGCAGGATTATCCTTCACCTTTGAGTATATCTGCTCCCTTCCCTCTTCCACTCTTTATCAATCACAAAAATAAAAAACTATGAAAATTCACTATTTATTTAAAGACAATTTTTTGGATTTTAAAAAATAGCAAGGCTTACTTTATCTCAGTTAATAGCCAGTTAGGACTCCCATTTGTCAAGGCTCTGACCTACTATATTTAGCAGGTTTCCACAAAGATTTCAGACCAGTAAGAGCAATTTTCAACGTCTTGGAAGGTATTCTTAGTAGTAAGCATTCTCATTTAAAGTGGTGATTTTCCCATTCCTCGAGGTGATTAAGACTAAGCTAGATGGCCGACTGGAAGTGATATCACAGAGGTGGCTGGGCTAAATGACATTGTGTGTGTGTGTGTCTGTGTGTGTGTGTAAATTCTTACTGACTAAAATATAGAGAAAAGACCATTTTGGAGACATCTTGAATAAGCACTTATAAAATGGAAATGCCATAATGCCATCAAGGCTTTTTTTCTTCTGCTTATCCAAGCATTATCAGTTGATTTATTTAATAAAACTGAAGACCGAGAAAGACTGGAAATACAACTTCCAATAGAATACTCTCATGCTGTGATTGTTGAAGTGATAAGTAATTTGCTTTTAATGCTAGCACATACCACTTAGCACCATATTTAACTGAAGGATGAAAATCACTCATTTTTTATCCACTTGCTCAACTGACACTTAGTGTAATCTATCTATTGTCACTGAGCTTAATACAAGGAACATTTACTAGATTTCACTTTCAAATTTACAGCAGGCACTTAAATTGTTAATTCCTTCTTATTTATATTTTTATTCCTTAAAAGAATTTAGTTTCAAATGGAAAATATATTTAGGTAATAAGTACACAGTGTATAAGAGCAAAAACAATCTACCAAAAGGATTTTTTTAACTTACAGTTTTCAATTATAGCCATATGTTGTATTGTGTATTATTTCTATATGTAAAAATATCAATATGAATGACACATATCAATTTGTAGCTAACTGTAATACTAGAAATAAAATTACCAATGAAAATATTAAACAAACATGCATGAGTTTATAGATAAAGCAAAACTTGTTTTACTAACAGATTCTTGAAAAATAATTATGAGCATTATAAATTATCTTCAATATGCTTATGAAAACTGATGATTGGACTCACAGATATATATATATACAGTGCTCCAGAAATCTATCTTGAATTTTAACATACATTTTGCACTGCATATAAATATGTGTACACTGTTAAGGTGTTTTTATAGCAGGGTCCCACATGTGAGAACTCCATTCTTATAGAACATCTATTTGCTGGGATCCCTGGGTGGCGCAGTGGTTTGGCGCCTGCCTTTGGCCCAGGGCGCGATCCTGGAGACCCGGGATCGAATCCCGCGTCGGGCTCCCGGTGCATGGAGCCTGCTTCTCCCTCTGCCTGTGTCTCTGCCTCTCTCTCTCTCTCTCTGTGACTATCATAAATAAATAAAAATTAAAAAAAAAAAAAGCAAAAAAAAAAAAAAAAAAAAAGAACATCTATTTGCAATGACCACTCTGTCTCTCTCCTTATCCATGGAATTCTTATTGGCAGTTCATAAGGAGGCACAGAGGATGAGAGGTATTGAGTATAAGAAAAAAAGTCCGTTTTTTCTTTTTTAAATTTTTATATTAAGAACCTAACCATACATGTATACCCAAAAAATAAATTAATCTAAATTAAATAGGTTATTTCAATGCCAATGCAAATGCAGTATTTACTACAAAGGTAAAATAGTGTCAAATTCTTGTTTCAGTGTTGGACTGAATTCTAGTACTGAGCCCATAAATATTCAACAAGAAGAGAGGACTCTTGAAAAAACATGTTAGTCTATCTCTGTGCAACACACACACACACACACACACAAAATAACACACACAGATCATGTTATAAAAGTGTTAGAATGACTCATATATTGAATCCATTACTTAATGTTTAATGCTCAGTAAGATAAATTCAGTGGCAAGGAAAACAAATATAAAGCAACAAGAGCAACAAAGCACTCCAGACTTCCATTTTAAAGTACTGAACAACTCGTGTATTACAAAAATGTAGTAAGAGACTCCATGGATTAGGAAATACACTGTGACCGTGGGTATCCTTTGTGGGGGAGAAATATAATTTCTTAATTATAATAGTCTTTCCATTGGGGCCACTTATTCTTAAAGGAAACACAACAAAGAAAAGTGTTTTGTGGTGGTGGTGTTGTTCTCTGTATTGTTTATTCAATTCATTGTCATACAGTACTTTAAATATAAAGTTAAGTGAGACCTGACTTATCCCTTCATTCTTTCATGCAACAAAAACTGACTGAGCACCAGGTAGTTCAAAGTATGATGTTAAGGACTGGGGAGGGTAAAAGTGAATAAAGGAAGCAGTGATTCCTGCCCTCATAAAACTTAAATTTCAGTTAAGGGAGTATAAATAAAAGTAGCAGATTTAAATAATCAGTAGACATTTTTATTCATTCAGTTAAGAGAATGACAACTCAGTAAAAAAACACCATATCATTTTTCAACATTATTCGAGTTATCGACTTGAATTAAGGATCTAATGAAATATAGCTTAAAAGGTAGAAATCTTATTTGTATTCCTCCTCAGTATATTTTGTACTGACAACTCTTTCATAGAACTTGTCTTATCCCCTTTTTTTCTGACCTTCTTTATAAAGGATAACACCATGAATACCTGGCCTTAACCACCATCCCACCCCTACTCTTTTTCACGTCGTCTTTTCAACAGGAAATATTTACTGAGCCCCTGAATTGTACCCAGCACTCTTCTAAGTTCTGTCAATAGGAAGATACATTCAAGAAATTCTCTGTCCACGGGTACACCATGCTGAAATGGGGAAGGCAGAAATAGGAAATTAGAATACAAAACCATTCAGTGAAAGTGGAGGTCAGTGCCTGGTCATCAAAACCATAATGAATTACACTTGCAAGGATGGAGGTGAGGAAGGAAAACATCAGTGATAGTGACACTCAAGTTTCATCTTGAAAGAAGAGTTGAACTGCCTGAAGTGGGCCTGTGTGTTAATTTAAGTTATTAAAAGGTGTCTGGGTATTTATTCATTTTTATAGAGTTGAGATCTGTTGACAGAGATATTACTGTATGTTGATCTGCCTTCAATAATAGCCATAGAGAATGAAAAATATTGACAGCATATGCATATGCTAATTTTGACCAATAGAGGGAACACCTAGTGTAATCCTTAATGCAGTTGTTTTATGAGAGACTGAAGATACCATCATAGTCAGACAATGATTAAACCCCAGGATGGAAAATCACCAAGATCAGATGTGTTCATATTTCCTAGTTAGAAGAATCAATTTTGACCCTTCTAGGACACTGATTTCTGTTTGAGAGAATATCTCCTCACCCTTCCTGAAAAGTGCAGAGGAAAATAGGAGGGCCTAGCTACCCACTGTATTTATTGTTTGGTAGTGAGGCAAAGGAGTTTTCACGATGCAGGATTTTTTAGGATCCATCTACCTTCTGATAGTTCATTGTCCATTTGTGATCATAAATCCTACTCCAAACCTTCAGATTGAAAGAGAAAAAAAGCAAGGAGGTTAAAAAAAAAAAAAAGACACTATAAGAACTGAAAGAGAAGTATGTTAATTTGATCCCTTTAGAAAGAGTTGAGGTATACGCAGAGACCCCATATCTGAGCCAGCCATTTTAGGGTTGGTTGTTGTTATCTTAAAACACAAAATATATGTTCTGCAAGCCAACTCACTTGAGGGACTTTATTTTTTATGATTTATTTTTTTTTCATTTTTTCTTGAAGTTCCTTCTTTTAAAACATTAAATTTTTCTGCTAAATAAAAAGGAAAAGGGATTTACTAGAGTTGGTTATATCATGTTCTATCCATTTCCCTTATTCCCTAAGAATGAAAGTATCACTTATAAAAGAAAGTCAAAAAAGGTATCCTACCACTCTTCAAATTCTGCAGTAGGACAGTGTTGTTCTAAACTAACAAAGATTGGCAGGATTCTGTGCTTCCATAAAATGTATTTAGGATTATTATAACTTCTAACTGTTGTTTTCAGTACTGGTTATTGAGTTCTGGTAAAGTACATATTATAAGGCAGTAGATGGAGGAGAAAGTTGCACTACTCTCGTGTGATTTGCAGGCCACCTTGGGGCTTTAAGAAAACAAGAACAAAGTAGAACTTGGTGGCTCCTACTTAGTCGATACACTCACATGCAGCCCAGTTATATACTTAATCAGTAGGAAAAAAATTACCTTTTTATTTTAATGGATTCTTTTCATTTCTCTTGATTTAATATCAAAAGAGTCTTCTGGTATACTGTCCAGTTCACTCATCTGCTCCTGAATCGCCATGATCATTTCAGTGGGGATAAACCTTAGGCCACTGATATCACCAAACACCTGAAAAGTGGTGGTAAAATGGCACATATTAATCTCCCATGTTTCAAAGAAATATTTAGGTGGAATGAACAAATGCTGTGATTTTTTCCTTACCCCTGCCTCAAGATTACAGCTTGGAAATCCCCTGAAATGCCATTTTGTAACTGAACTCCACAGTTTAACAGAAGTTTACAATTTAGGTATCATGGTTTGGTTTCACTTCTGACTTGCTATTCGTACTCATCATATAACACACCAAAAAAATAAATTAAAATCTGTATAATATTTACTAGTACAGAACACATTAGCAATTCAAACACATTGGGAAAGTGAATTATCCTAATTCTATGGAAACCAAAAATGTGAAAATCAAATACAAGACTGGATCTTTCTTCTTCTTTTTCTTCTTTTTTCTTCTTCTTCTTCTTCTTCTTCTTCTTCTTCTTCTTCTTCTTCTTCTTCTTCTTCTTTTCTTCTTCTTCCTCTGCCTTTAATAACTTTTGTGTGATGAAATGGATCAAACACAAAACTGTTTTCAAATGGGGGAAAACACAGGACAGCATTCCTTTTAGTAGGAACTCATTGTCCCTAGAGAAACTTTCTGTATATACAAGACTAATTATCACTGAGCACAACTAGCAACCATGCCAACATCCTGTTTCACTTGTCACACACAGTTTGGGTTTATTCCTGGGTTGTTTATAATAATCCTCAATTTCACTGACTTCATATGTCTCTCCCACATCTTGAAGGTATCTAGCATTTCCAGGCATTCTGCTGAATGACTGTTTTCCCTAGAACTTATGACCTCTT
Organism: Vulpes vulpes; assembly: GCF_048418805.1. Lineage (NCBI taxonomy): Eukaryota > Metazoa > Chordata > Mammalia > Carnivora > Canidae > Vulpes > Vulpes vulpes. The sequence continues at coordinate 91,790,390 of NC_132791.1, read as the reverse complement.
TAACTGAAGGCTATCTTGGTTAGAAAGGCAGGGAGCCACAGCTACATCTACATTGCCTAAATGAATGCATTTCTATGGATAGCAAAGAAGACATCTGCTTATTTGACAAACTCCTCTTCTGGTTTCAGAAGCCATTTTTTCTTTCTAGAATTATTCTTCCATCTCCTAATGGGGCATATGCAAAAGACAGTATCAAGAATGCAGCCAAAACAGATGAAAATATGGGAGAGAGAAGAGAGAGATTTGATAACATCCTTTGAACTCCCAAATTCAGCCATTCCATTAGACTATCTACTGTAATTCCCAATTATTTGCGTCAACAAATATCTTTTGTGATTCAGCAGAAATAGATGTTTGACATATACAACTACATGAGTTAAGAAAAATAAGTATCTTTGGACACCTTGATTTTTCCTGTCTTGTGGACTCTCTTTTGCAGACCTTCTTCGAGTCCACTTCCCCCATTGGTATCTAAAATTTTGTGATTCTTTTCCATTATTTGCTTCTTTGTCACTCTTCTTAACCATCTGTTATATTTATTCCTTATTATACCTCTTTCTTTCCACTTTTTCTGCATATGATCTTTAAAAACCTGAATTTCCTGGGTAATGTTCGTGCCACAACAGCACCTATTTAATGCCGCACTTTCTTTCTTTGCAAGACTATCTAAAAATGCAGTAAGAATCACCATTTAAGAGCTTCATCCAGTCCATGTCTCTTGAGATATCTTCCCTTTTAGATCTTCAAATGGTGGATCGTGCCAGTTGTCCTCAGAACTTTTGAAATGCACATTCCTAATGTCAAATTGGAAGTCATTTAGCCTCTACCAGCATTAGGAATAACAGAACCACAAGGTCAAGTTCTCTTAAGTTTCTCATCATTTACAATCTTTTCTTTGTGGCTGAGAATTAGATTCGGAGAAACAACCTCAATCATCACTTTGTCTTCTAAGAAATGAATTTTGGGGACTTATTCAGTAGCATGTCTCCATTCATAAGAATTTCTCAAAGAGTTCAGAGTGTGTGGGTAAGAAGGGACACGCATGTAGGAGAGATTTTGTTGGCTGGAGATTTGAGGAACTCCTCCAGTTATTATTTGGACCAATTACCCAGAATAATCTCTCTCTCCTGCTGCTCACCAGCAGAGCCATTGACCAGTAGCAGGTAGCCTTCTGGCTCACACTGGTCCTTCTCATGTGGTCCTATAATTTTAAGAATCCTCTTTGTACTCATCAAAGCTGTCACCATGAAGTATCCAAATTTACCTCTTTAAAATGATTTGGAGATATATATCCAGGACATTTATTTTATATATATATATATATAAATTAAATTAACAAATATGTTTTGGCCTGAGAGGGTTGGGAAAAGGGGAATAAGAAAATAACTAACCTTAAATCTATTGCTACAGAAATGTGTTTGTTGTCACTTCCGAGTTAACCGTTGTATATAGGACACGTCTCTTTCCAATTACTGCAATGTGACTATAAAAAATAATCTTAGAGGCACCTGAGTGGCTTAGTCAGTTAGGCATCTGCCTTGGGTTTAGGTCATGATCTCAGGGTCTTGGGATCAAGCCCTGCATTGGACTACCTGCTGAGCAGGGAGCCTGCTTGTCCCCTTACACTTCTTCTACCCTTCCCCATGCGCTCTCTCTCTCTCTCTCTCTCTGATAAATAAATAAAATCCTTATTAAAAAATGATCTTAGAATATTTTTAATTTCTATCAATCTATGTAGTCTTTTATCTCAAATGTTTGTGCGAGAACAATAAACTGATAATATAATCCCACTTACTTTATGAGTTTCATCGATTACTGGGAAGAAATGTTGCTAGAAAATAGATTACAAACAAGTATAATCTCATGCAAACTTATATGGGACTTTGCCACGTTTTGAAAATAAACAAAAGAACTACTTAGTCGTGTAGCATTTTTCGGAGGCAGAAAGTGATCCTGAACTGTAATACTCATGTGCTATTGTTGGGCAAACTTTTCATTCACTACAGATGTGGCTACTTATTTGTTCATCTTTTCTGGAGGGCAAATGGGACACATATATCCATATATATTCACTTGTCCACACACATATATAACACATGCATAAATATATAGCAAATATACACATAAATGTCTATCTTTTTAAATTGCCATATTCTTTGGCCTAGTAATTCCACTATCAGAACCTAGCTTTAAAAGATAATACAGAGGGATGCCTGGGTGGTTCAGTGGTTGGGCCTTTGTCTTCTGTTCAGGGCATGATCCTGGAGTTCCTGGATCAAGTCCTACATCAGGCTCCCTGCATGGAGCCTGCTTCTCCCTCTGCCTATGTGTCTGCCTCTCTCTTTGTGTGTCTCTCATAAATGAATAAATAAAGTCTTAAAAAAAAAGATAATTCAAAACATCAATGAAAAAGGCCGAGTAAGGAATTCCATATTCAACACCTTCATAAAAAAACAACAAAACAACATGAGCAAAAACTCTCACAATCAACTTTTTGGGATGAAAACGAGTTCCAGCAAATCATGTGGCTGAGGTTGAAGCCATTAAGGACTTGACTAACCACTCAGGGCCCCACCCCCTAGTGTTAGAAATGTATGAGGTGAATGCGTAGAGTTCAAGCATGGGATATTTGGGTGCCATTGCCAAGCAGCATAACTGGCAGAGGATTTCTGCAGAGGCGGACAAGGGTCTTTCAGGCTCCATGGAGCTGGTGATGCCCATGGCTGTGCAGACAATAGCACATGTGAGTTCCTTCTGTCTTGTGTTTGAAACACGCCTGGCCCTCTGTGGTATCAAAAGGTCCCTGAATTTCTTAGAAATCATATGGATAAAACAGGCCTTAAGAAAGAGATAGTGAATTGTCTGCTAATAAGGGTAGATAGCTCTTCAGGTGTCTAACTGGGAAAATGAAGTCAAGTTTATTGACCATTTACCTGGTAGAATGGGTCATATCCAGCTGCCAAAAAAACGCACCTGAGAGCCCATTATATATATATAGTAAGAAGATGAAGAATAATAAACTGGACACAACATTCCAGGTGGATTTTGATTTAATTTGCCCCTTACCACAGGATTCATGTATGCATAGCACTAATTCACTGACCGCAGCAACACAGCAGGATTTGGAGGCTTAGTTAAACCCATTATAGTTCTGTAATGAAATAGAATTTTTTTCTCAATGGAATTCAGATTGCTACACCTGAAGTATAGCAATCTGGACTAGGGATAAAGAGTCTATTAAAATTCTATTACAACTGTAGGCTTCAAAAATAGAACCAGAAATAATACAACACTCTGTGTAAGTAATAGATTGAATCAACATTGTTTTACAGAAAGGGCGTTTTGCATTTTGAAGAAGTAGAGTGTTGATGTGAATTTCCTCCAGCAGTTAAATAAAGGCTGACAATGGGATTTATTCTCTGAGATTTAGTGGTGATGGGGCGCTGGTAGTGGTGACCCCGCTGATCATCACAGCTGTGAAAATTATAAGCCAAAGCACATGGTCCTTTCAGTTTTGCAACAGTGTACTTTACTTGGTTGTAAAATATGCAATGTTCTTAGGATTAAATATCTGAATATTGCTTCTGAAGGAGCAGGTGTCACCTTAAATCTAAAGTCTAGTTTGTTTACTGGCTGTATTTTATATCCTTTAGAAAATGACACAAAATGGCAATAAAATCATTGTAAGTATTCTACAGGGGAATATAAATGCCCTTTGGTTACAGTGTACATACCTTTATACATAATTCCAGTTTATTTTCCTTGGAATTATGTTAAATATGTAAAAAGCCTTTTCTCATAAAGGTAAAAATGCTAGATGTTTCCAAGTTGTAATTTAGCATTAGTGTCAAAATTGCTTCAGAAAATAAGCTACGGTTACTATTTCAAGTGTCATTCAGCATACTATATGCGATTTTGCACATAAAATAAGCTTATATGATTTTATATCAGTGTTTAGAAAATGTGGGATTAAAAATAATTTATTGGATACAAATATGTAAATGTAACTGACACTATGAACTGTTTTTTTTTACATCGTTTTCGAATATTACTATCAAACAATTGTTTCATGGAATTACAAAAAAATCTCCCCCATACGCTAAACAGAAGAAACCATAATACTTCTATATCCATGCATTCTTAGAAATAAAAAATCAGTGCATCTCCAGATAGTTCTTAAGTTAATATGGATACAACTACAAAATGCATCAAAATATTTTCATGACTTTTCTAAATATAGATATAAGGAAAAATAATTATGTTGACTTTTTATCGAGGTTTTATTTTTTTTCAGGAGTGAATTATCTTGGACTTTTTGGGAAATTAGTATTAGCCTTATCAATTGGAGTCAAGATAAAAATCACTGATTGGTAGTATGGCATATTCTGAAAATGCTTCTCTCAAGCACTGATTTTGTTTGCATGGGTTTAAAATGTATTTTCAGTGCAAAAGCTCAAAAATTTTCCCAATATATAGTAACTTCAGATTAATAAATAAAGAGACGCATAATTTTTTTTCACATTTTTCACACTTCACATTTCATCTTTCAAGATATGGTTGCTAAAATTCAATTGAATAGTGGACAAAAATATTCAGAAGTAAAAGTGAACATATTTTTATGAAAGATAAAATCAATCTTTATCAACTGTGCAATAAAAATGTAATTATTTCCCTCTCTAATGTTTATGTTAAACATTTAACCAATAAGTTTAGTTGTCAAGGCTTATTTTTAACATGGCTTCTTTATACTTAATATATGTTTTAAAACATTTCCTATGACTTTGAATCCTGGATAATATTTTTTCCAGGATGTCAGATATATGTATTATTTCTAATAGATGTATGAATATAATAATACAATAATTCTTTTCTTTAACTTTCATAAATTCTAATTGAAGATTCAAAGGAAATCTAAGATGCTGAAAATAATTTTGCATGGAAGTATATCAAAGTATGCATCTTATAACTCTTTTTCTTTATACACAAATAAAAAGTATGAGATCTATAAAAACTAGAAATTATTAATGAATGACTGTCTCAAATTACTAATATAAATAAGATGCAGGGAGAAATAATATTTTAGAAGTTAAGGTAATAGTGGTTACTTCAGAAAAGACCTGCAGAATCTCTAAAATGTTTCTAAATGTCATATCTCAGTACACAATAAATAGAGTCAAACAGTTCTTCATGATTTTCTACGGAAACCAAACCCAGTTACACTAACATTAATTTAGTCACTAAAAGTTAATGTCTTGACCTTATTATTGAACAGCTACATTTCCTGAGAATGTGTCTGAAATCTGCTGTATTTATCTAAAAATCATGAGAAAGTTGCTATTTTTCTCTCTTACAGGTTACCGATAATATACATATTATATATGCCAATTATATATATTATACACAATATATATAAATGATAAATTTAGCCTGAGGTGAGAATTGTCTAGCTTAGTTTTGTGAAAAGCAAACTGTCTCATAGCAAATTATACTGACCTAATTATTATGGACAAATAAAATCACTTATTTTGACACATACATATGGGAATAATAATTTTGTTACATAATTTTTCAAATAATATGATTCATATATATACATATATTTAAAAGATTAGCAAATATGCCTATGTAAGACTTTTTATGGTAATAGGACAGGAAAATGTCTTGTAAGTGACATTATATTCTAATACTAGTCTGACGAATTCCTCTTTGCTCTTATATTCTGGTTCCTTTTTAATGTTTCTTATAATGGGGTCTAAGTTTTAGATACAACAGAATCATGACCCTTTACAGTTTACTAAAATAGCCAACCATTCTTAGTGGGGGAAAAAAAGGCAAAATAGTATTAGGACTCTATTTTTTTTTAAATTAAACAAAGTGGAGACTGTTAAATTTGAATTTGAAAACTAGAAATAAAGGGCATTGGCATACTGACATTTTTAACAATATTTTATGCAAAGCCATAACTGTTGCTATTACTATTTCACTTTAATGTGTATTTTCAATATTGCACATAAGCAGATGTGTCCAAAGGACTCACTGCATCTTTCTATATAGGTGTTGTGCAAAAAATGTAAAATGGTCCAAATTTAAGGAATGAAAACATGACTTTCTCCCATTTGCATGAGCAAATTAGTTTTAATATCTTAAGTGAATCTACACAATAAAAAAAAAATGTTTTTTCCTTCCCATATGTAATGGTTTTCAACAAAAGAAAAACTTGGATGGTAGAAATCCCTCCCACCCCAGAAAATGAAAGCTATCACCAACAATTTATATGTTTAATGAATACATTTCAGGGGCCCCAATTTCCTATATTTTCCTATTGATTTTTCTTCCACATTAGTGTGCACATTTCTCTCTCACACACTATACTGACGATTGGTCACTGTAGTAGGTGAATGGGGGGATTCTGAAATTCAGTAGTTTTTCCTGAAATGTACTAAGATAGAAGAGTTAAGATTGAAGTCTCAATTATTTGTTTGATGTTCCCCTGCAACTCACTGATTCATGAACCAAATGTGGTTTCCCCCATCCTGCTTATTCCAAGCATCTGTGGATTTGCAGGGGACAGTCAGCTTCACCTGCTGTCTTCTCATTGAGCCCAATAAAGGTGAGGCTGAGTCTCTCAAGACCTGCTCTTTGCACTATATGGTCATTAAATTCAGTGAGTGGAAGAAAAGCCCAGAGCTGAGTAAAACCCATCTAATAACAAAATTGTGTTCCCATTTTTATTTTTTGCCTTTCTTCTCCTGCTGCTTTCTATCAGCAGAGCACTTAACAATCACTAATTGGTTAATATGTTATTTAGGCAAGTATTAATATTCTCATTTTGCAGACGAGGAATCAGGCTTCCTGCTGTGTATCTTCTGGCCCTGGGTAAGGAGCTCTTCAGAGGAGAGATTCAAAGTAGGTGAGCCTGTCCTCCTGAGGCCCAGACACTTGCCTGGAGCCGCTCAGCTGGGTCTCACAGAGCCTCTGAGATCGCTGAGTTCCTGACTCCCACATCTCCGCTCAGACCACCAGGCGACACTGCCTCTAATGACAAAAAACCCTTTTCCCATTCCACCCCAACCAATGCTCCAAGGACTTTCTTAATTGCGATAGATACCCTGGGATCGGGAAGCTTATTTGTGACTTGATGAATCTGCTCTAGTCTTGCCTGGGTTTCTAGGTTTTGTAGCACTAAAACTTTAAAGTAACTCTGTTCAAACACACACTCACACACACACACACACACACGCACACGCAAGATATCCTACCTGTGGAGCAGAGATGAGGCACTGCTCTCCAAAAGTCTATGGAATCATGGAGCTCGGAGGGGCTAACATAAAACAGAATTACAGAGAAGTGCTCACCGCAAGACAGACCAATGATGACCTCGACAAGTGCAGAGGGGACCTTACTTGTTAAAGCAAAATATGTAGGATGCAGTAAGAGCCATGTCATTAAGGGTGACAGGCCTGGATGGAAAAAGAAAACGATGAACACAAATCCATAGGAAAGATCCTTTGTAATATAACTTCTATTTCAGACTCATGAAATCTGACCTCTTTAGAATAGAACTCATTCTGTTCAAAAACATGGCTTTCCATAGAAATAAAATCTTGAAGATAATTTGTTCAAACCCACATTACAAGGGCTTTATCAAGACCAAAAAAAAAAAGAAAGGTTAATATGTGACCTATATTTCATATCAGGTTAAAGAGAGGCTTCAAGATCACTCTTGTCACAGGTGAGAGCTGTATTAAATGCAAAAGGAATTTAGATAACTGGATATCCTATTTAAAAAACACAACAAAACCTTTGAGAATAGTGTTCAGGTTATAAGGCTGAAGCAAAACTTCATCCATTTTTATTTTATTTTATTTTATTTTTTTGCCATGGCTATTATGTAAATAAATTAGGCTCAGACAAAATTACCTGTTTCTTCTCCTGTCAAACTATCCACTCAAAATGTGGCTCGGATCTCACAGGTATCTCTAAGAGGGTCTAAGTAATATCCAAAGTATAAGTTCCCTCAATTCACATAATGTGATACATTCCATGTCTGCTTCCCTGGCCATGTTGGCATGAAATCACTTAACAGTGGCACAATATTAATTGGAAAGAAATCTCCATCGTAATCGAAAGGATGTCATGGTGCCGAATTACCATGTAGAACAAGTTGGCATCCATAAAGTCAATGCAATTTAATAGATTTCCTAGAGCATCAATAATGCACTTAGCACAGCCATAGGGAGCTCCAGGGTAGAAGTTAACTTCCAAGTAGGTAACTACTTATAAACCACAATTTAAAAAATCAAATAGATTTTTCATTAATCCAAAAAAACATAATGTACCCGAGTGTTGATATTTGAAATTTCTTTTCAATGCATACATCTTTGGGGAAGAAATGCACTAACTTCATTTCTCACCGAAGTTAGAAAAACCAGTCTCAAACACCCCCCAGGTTCAGGTTTTATAGCTCTAAAGGCCAATAATACACCTGGAAGTCCCTGGTAAGGGTCAGGAGAGAGAGAGAAAGGAGACCAGGATGACTGTTGAGTAGCTAGAAAGAAAATTTGTCTAATCTTCAAGTTGCTCTAAGAATTTGTACTATTTTACAGTTCCTGCCCTTTAGGAGACTAAATTTCATACTGGTAATATGTTTCGGGGGGCTAAATAAAATCTGGTATTGGTGATACGTGGTAGAGATGGTGTAAGGGGATAAGTCTGTTTGAAATGGCTCTCAGTAGATTTCATGGACCAAAAGCAGGGAATGTAAAACATGAAGCAATAAGCGGGTAGTGTCTAGATGCAGTCCCACATGAAAGCAGGACCTCGTGTAAACATTTGCTGGGATCTGCAAAAAAGGGAAAGCTGGTTTAGTATTTGCTAGAATCTCTGTTGCACACAGTTTCAGAAGTGTTGACGTGTACTTCCATCACCATATCATTACCACCACATAATGCAGTAGTGGTGAAAACACAGGCAGAGTCAGATGGCCCCTTGAGCCCAATTCCCTCACCATTCAAGACTCCCAGAGTGGTTTTATTTTTTAGTCTAATGTTACTATTAGTACCTGGGGAGAAAAAGAAAAAAAAGGTGTGCGAGTTGAATGAATTTAACGTTGCATGATCCATAATGCTTTGTCATCTTTATTGCACCTTCTTTTATAAAAAGAGCTAAAAGTACTTTGCCAACATGATCCCATTAATCTGCCCCAAATCTCTATAAGGCAGGCAGTGTAAGTCTTCATAACCCAGTTTTACAGATAAGAATGTCGGCAGAGAGGAGTGGGAAGGGAGTAAGGCAAGGTTCTGGGGCAAATGCAGAGGTGAGTGAATCAGAGGGCCCTGAGGATTGCTCTGTGCCTGGGAACAGGCCACCTCATGTCAGGGCTTCCCACTCAGGTCTCAAGGCTGGCAAGCTGCCACCAGATGTTTTGTAGCAGAAGCAGAGACACCCCTGGTGTTCTGGCTTCTTCAGGTCTTTCAGTGCATGGTATATGCACATAATTAAGCACAGGTGCCTGTGCAAACAAAAACAACAACAACAACAAAACTGAAAAACAAACCAACAAAAACAACAACAATTCAGCCGTGACAGTTTTTCTCTGGAGATTTCTAAAGCAAATGTCTCTGAAGTCCAAAAAGGGAGCATATGCCAAAGTACTTATAGCAACCCTTGACCCGAATTCTCAAGGAATTCCAACAGATACAATCAGAATCTCCTCCATCTGCTGCTCTGCTGCAATATACACAATTCCATCATTTCACCACTCAATAAGGGATCCCGGAGGTGAAGTACTGGAGAATCTGTTTGGCACATCTGGGATTTTCCCAGGAGAGCATCTCTGTGAGTCGCTCAAGTACCCAAATGCTGTGTGGGTAGGGATGGTAGAGAGGAGAAGCTCCCTATTTGCAACACTGATCTCTAAGCCATTGGAAATTTCCTCAAGGTTCTATTCAAAGGAATAGGACAGACTATGTCCTCATTTATGAGGACAGACTTTCATCAACTTTCTAGCAGAAAACACAATGGCAAAAGTCCATACGAAAAGGGTGAAATATCCTGCAAATTCTTACAAATTAATATTGTGCCCCTGTGATGTGGTCATGCCAACATCACCAGGGGAGCAGTAATGAAATATATCTAGATTTTCCTCCTACCCCACCCTTTATTTCTACCATCTAATGGGAAATAACATTCGTTCAGACTTTAGAATTCAACAGCACTGAGGCAAATAGGACTGAGCCTCAGGTTTCAACGGGCCATGATATTTGGGTTTGAAGAATATGGTGCAACATGAGAGATCCCTATTTTAAACTAAACTCAGCTCACCTAAAGACTCCGGCCTTTTCAGAGAAAGCATGGCCTCAAGATCTTTGCTAAGCACCCCTTTAACATTTTTAAAGATTTAAGGATGGGGACTTTATTTTTTAAGATTTTTCTTAGGGAGGGCAGCCCGGGTGGCTCAGCGGTTTAGCTCCGCCTTCAGCCCAGGGCCTGATCCTGGAGACCCAGGATCAAGTCCCATGTCAGGCTCTCTGCATGGAGCCTGCTTCTCCCTCAGCCTGTGTCTCTTCCTCTCTCTCTCTCTCTCTGTGTGTGTGTGTGTGTGTCTCTTATGGATAAATAAATAAAATCTTTTAAAAAAAAAGATTTTTCTTATGGAAAAAGTATTAAATGCTACCATCTTGTTCATTTTGTGTGAGATCATTTGAGCAAGGGACTGCAAGCTTTCCTGAGGCATGGAAGTGTGTCCGTGGATTTAGAGAATTCTTCATCAATCTGCTGATGTTTACAAATGTTAACTGAGTTAAAGTTCTCATAGGCTGAATCCTGAATCATTTCACTTGATTTGTTTCCTATCTCCCTGCCACAAAGCTATCTGCAGAAACAGTTTACTTCTTACATAACACCTTTATTTCTTTAGGAGTGCTCACTTCGGCAGCACATATATTTCTTTAGGAAAACACTCAAATATATCTTCAAGTCTATTATGGTATTAGAGGCATTAATTATACAATATGCTTACGAAGTCATATTTTGAAGCCTTTGAAATCAAGTATAAACACACACACACATACACTCATGCACTACAACATACACAGCACTTGCATTAGAATATGTTCAAAAAATAATAATAAAAGAAAATATGTTCAGATGCACATACCTCAACAATGGCACCACTGGGGAGTCGGAGAAAATGGCGGTATAGCTCTTGGAACCCACTGGGATAAACGGTACATATAGACACATGAGAAGTAACATCTCCTGGACCAAGCGCAGACACAGAAATTTTATTTTGCTGTTGGAGGTCACAGCTGGAGATTCTGGACTTGACGCCATGGTTTTCCCAGATATAATCGCACACTGCCACCTAGTGAGACACAGAGCCCCCCCAAGCCCCCCCAGCCCCAGAAAAGAAGAGAAAAAAAATTAATTAACTTCTGGCAAGAGCATAACCAATTTTAAATGATTTTACAATAAATCTGAAAGTCTCTGCCATCTGCAATGCCTGTACTCCATTCCATGCATATTTTTATGACATATATCTAAATAGTGAAGATAGACAAATCCCCGGTGTGTGCTCCATAAAGTTAATTCTACACAGATGAAGCTGTAATTGGCTCCCATATTAACCCAAAGTAGGAAGATCAAGCAGGATGTGACAATGACAATGTTGATTAAAAAAAAATGCTTATGGATGGTGTTATGAATGGGTGTTTGTGCTTTTTCATCCAAAAGAAATCCCTGCTCGTTTTCCTTGTTCTCACTGTGCTAAGTGCTAAGTCACTGGCATCATCAAAAACAGTGGATGAGATAAATTAAAGATACATTTGCTGTAGTTCACAGGGCAGGACTTTTGCATATTTCGTACATTTATCTACTATTTTTCCTTTATAACAACTCCTACTTTTATACTTACTGGACTTTATTTCTGGTAGGATTTCTCAGGTAACAATTCCATATTCTGATACAATGTACCCATGTGAGGCCTTCATTAATATTAAATGAAATATGAATAAACGGAAAAAACACCTTTATTGCTCGTTTAAAATATTAGTGATGAAGATTAGACTAAACCGCTCTAAAACTTGTTTGTGGCTGATAAACCTTCTGGTCTCCAGATATCTTTGTTATCATTTCCTACAACCACTGAGCTATAGAGATGCTTTCTACAATTTCCAATTTCCATATCTGCAGATGCCAGTAGTTTCAGAAGCAGATAGAGGAAAGTAGTCAATGGATTTCTTTCCTCACTGGCTGTTTCTGAGGCATGAAACATTTATCTGTTGTTGCAGAAAGTCCAGATCAAACATGTGCTCCAAAGTTAACTTCTCCTAAGATGATTTACAAATGCGTTAAACCCTCAGAAATATGGAAAGATTTAACAATATGAAAGAAAGTTCTGGCCAATTACTATTTACCCCAAATCTATAATTGACAATAAACTCCCAAGATTCCAGCTAGTGATGTTTTTCTTTGAAAAGAAAAAAAAAAAGGCAAGATTGAAATCTGGATGAACAGGTACAGAAGTGGTAAATGTCTTGAAACAGTTTGAACGAGAGAAAAGATCAAGGTCTGTTATAATTAAAAACAGAAGTTTACTGAGGATCCATTCTATTTTCGGTTCCTGAGAAAATCTAAACATGCTTTGGGAACTAACACCCTAGCAGGAATTCACAGTAAGCAGACATTTAACTGAATACTCTACTCTGAGATGAGGACACAGAAGGAAACTTCCTGAGGACATGAGGTGTGAGTTGGGTCCCCAAGACCTCCCCAGGATTTCAGGAGGGATGAAAAGCACTAAAGATGTTTTTGGCAAAGGAGTCATAGTCCTAATGGCACTGCTTTGCAGAAGTGCACCTGGGTCAGAGGCCGATGAATGCTCCAGGGGACTGGATTGTAGCAGGGGGTGTGAGGGCCGGGACGCGAGGCTGGAAACACCATCCAGAACTGCAAAGCTGCTGCATGCTGTGCTAAGATATTTTGATCATTTGTGGGGTGGGGGGGGGGCAGGAAGGTTTGAGCAGAAGAGGCTTGATTTGTATTATAGAGTAATAGAGCTGAAAGCGCCCTGGAGGGAGGGTAGACCAGAAGGATGAGCGATTGGAGCTCATCTGACCTGAAAGAGATGATGAGGCCTGGTGCTTGGGCAGCGGCAGTTGGATGGAGTCAGAGTGAATGATTTCTTTTCCTGATATGGACTCATCAGAGTTTGGTCACCAGGTAGATCTGAGCTGTGAGTGAAAAAGGCACCTCAAAGGTGGACAAGCATGAGACCCTGCTGGCCAGTGATGCCCCTGAAATGCACTACGGTGAGCAAGCAGGCAGTGCAGGTTTGGGGAGCGACAACAGTTCATTGAACATATATCTCAAGGAGAAAATCACTAAACTGGGGCACGACTGTGATAGCAGCTCTGCAAATATAAATCAACTTATATAATTAATCCTTAATCTGCATAGTAGCCTGCTGAGGATGTTAAGCAACACCACACATCCCCAGGTAAAATCAGGAGATGAATGAGGACAGGCTGCTCTTCGGACCCCTCAGAAAGTCTGCGAGGGATCAGAACAGAGGCCTCGTTGCTCTCCACTGTGTGCACACAGCTCCAGGCCGGGTATTACATATGTCTCTCTTCTCTTCTTTAAAGGCAGCCCATTCACTGATGTTTTCCAGCCTCTGGATGTCAAAGATTAAGCTTCAGAAAAAGCAGACTAAAATAAATGAGATGGGAACAAGCATGCCATATCCCGGAGAACCAGACAGTCTCTGCTCGTCTCAGGAAGTAGTGTTGAAAAGGCAGTTAGATTGGAGCCCCGATAGACGAGAGCCTCTCCGCCTTGGAAATGCACTCGAACACACACCTGTGTTGCCCCCCTAGACGCCGCAGGTCTGTTGAAAGGTCCACGAAGATGCGCACACTTGTCTGAAAAGCAGCAACCCCTACTTTGGAAGTGGACGCACTTCAAAAGGTAAGTGATATCGAAGATTTGGGCAGTAGCAACGTGCAGAGTAGATTTTTAAAATAATCTTTAGTCACTTTGATATGCACTTCCCTCTTCTTCTCCTTTTTAACTATCTCTCACCCTAGGGAAGACAACATAACCCGCCTTTGCCTAGAGACACCTTTGATCTAAGTGTCTAGGGAGAAAGGGAGAAGTAGACTTGAAAGGAAGTTCGCAGTCCTTAGTGGCAGTTAACACACTCACACACACACACACACACACACACACACACACGTTTATATGTATGTTTTAACTTAACGTTGCAAGTGTGCCAGGTTGGTATATTATTCCAGTTTTATAGACAAGGAAACGGAAGCTCCGAAATTTTAAGCAACTTAAGGTACGTGATGGTATTTTCTAAGAGATGATAATCCTTATCCCTTCACCTCAGGGAGCCCTATGCTCCTGGCTCCTCTCCACAATGTGATGTCCTCGCTGGTGAATTTGGAACAAGAGATCAAAGTCACCCCCTTGCCCTTGTCTCCTTGTTCTGTTACATCCAAGCTGCCTCAAGAAGGCACCCATAGTCCCTGCCCATCCATAGTCTGGTTTTAGCAAGAGCAGCCTCTTCTGAGCATGACCTTGCATTCCAGCTCCGTCTGTGTCGACTCTCCTCCCTAGTGGGGTGATGAATTAACAAGCCCACTTGGCAGCTGATCTAGAGCCAGATCTTCCAAACAGCTTTATCAGTAATGAGGCTGGCATTTTTATTGCCTTTGGTCCAGTTCCTGTGTTTCCTTAATTTTCTCAAATAGCTCAGGTGGGGAAAAGAGGTGTATAACCTAGTAGCTTCCTGACACCCCAACAATAATGAGGCAGCTCTGATATCTGAACCCAGGTTGGTCTGACTCTACAGCCCAGGCACTTCTGATTACACTGTGGGTAAAATGCTTGATCACATAGTACACGATCACCTTTGCACGCTAGTGTGTGGCTGCAGAATGGGGATGTGTCTGAGCATGATTCTGGATGCTGTGCTTTCCCTTCGGTGAAGCACTCATATGGAAGAAGCCAAGAGAAGATTTTTCTTCCTATCTTCGGTCAGGGTGGGAACTTTGTAAACACCCTTCTTGACTCAAAAGGGATGTCGTGGAGTTGTCTTAAAAGTCGGGAACAGAGGCGGTGTCCAAATTACTGCAGGCAGTGAGTCTACGGAGAGCCCACGGAAGTTTCTCAAGGTTCTTTGAATTGATAATTAACTGGAAAAGATACCGGAGTATGTTTTTTCTCCCCTCTTTTGGGCTATAAAGCTGTGATACAAAAGCAACTGGCATAGTTTTCAGGATTTCTAGCTAGCAGGTCTTCAGATAGGATAAGGGGATATCTATCAACAACAGGGCATGCGGATCGAGTTAAACCCTATTCTTTTGCTTTATGGGTACACACCTCCTCCTAGAAAAGAAGGCAGAGCACAGCAGAAGTGAGACAGAGAAACCCATGAAACCTCACTAGAAATGGTTAAGAATCTGAACCAGATGTTCACGCAGAAGAGAATATTTTCGGTTACCCACTGATATATCGAACATTCTCCCATTGGCCATGAACACATCCTACCCTACGGGTAATTGCTTTATATTCTGACTTACAACTGAAGACAGCCTGAAGCAATTGGGGATGCTTAGCTTTGAAACCTTCTTAAAATCCTCCCTAGGGTTAAGAAAGTAGGGCAAGGTAAAAAAAAAAAAAAAAAAAAGAAAAGAAAGAAAAAGAAAAGAAAAAGAAGAAGAACATGGCTTTTATAACAGGAACTAAATCTGAAGAAAGGCAGATCAGAGGGTGGGCACAGAGGTGAGGAGTGATGGGGAAATCACCATTTGATTTTTCTTCGGTCCTTTGGCTCATGTCTGAACAATCTATGTGGGTGAACGTGATTCTCAGCAACTGTGCTTCCTTGACTATTAGCTCTATTTCTTTAAAATGCGCTGTTGAGTAATAAGCTTCTCGGCAAACTGACCTGTGATCATTGATAACTGTTCACATGCAGTAGTTCTCATTTGATTTTATTTCAGGCCAGGAAGACAATTCAAATAGAGGGAGGGAAAGATCTGTTAAGGCAAATACCAGACAACCTAGACATCCTCGCCTAGGGTAGGTGAGGGATACAAGGGGGGGAAGCAGGATATGATTTTTTCTATAAACTGCATTTTCTCGGGATGCTTTTGTTTTCAATTTCCTAGTGAGGAATGGTTAAACTATTTGGCAGTCTGAATGATACCTATGGAAAATTGGAGTTCACTCAGTACTTGTGCAAAACGATAGGCCGGAAGACAGCTACTGTGCCCTACGGAATCCAAAGGTAGTTCCACAAGTGAACTCTCCGGCCACCTGAAATCTCTTTCATTAAACCCATCAGCTCTGTCCCTTCCTTTCCAGGAATGCCCAGAGCGGGTTAACACATCTATGGAGACAAGTGAGTCAAGAGACTACACATATAGGACACAGCTGAGGAGCTCAATCTGGAGTCACAAAAGCTTAGGAAGAGCCCACAGCACGTCAGACCCGCAAACACTAATCCTTAAGTGAAGTTCATCGTTTGGTAGAAAAACAAGTTAAGGGCGGTAATTCAATGGTAGACGAAACAGGCCGGAACAGGTTCAAATGCTGCATATTTCACAACAGAGCTTAATTAAAACAGGACTATGAGGCTGTTAATTGCATTATAATAGTTCGGCATGAAATTAGGTCTGATGTGAATGTCCTTATAGTGGATTTGTTTATGTTATTATAATTACACAGTGGTACACAGATTTACTGCATAGATACATTTTTAACAGGCCAGCTCTTGGGTGGATTTCTTTTCTTTCCTCACTGGAATTTGCACTCTATTTACAAGTGTGGAAAGTCAGCAAGAGGGAACGGGGGTCAGGAAATTAGGTCATACTGGATGATCCACTTGGTCCCTCGTGTATTTAAAGCTTAGAACTCCAAAAAAGTTGTGCCTCGATGACGGTGATTTTTATCCATCATTTCTTTGGGACATAACGTGTCATCAAAAACCTGGGTCTCAGTAAAATGGATGTCTCACCCAAGAGTGCTTTATTTTGTCTTAGAAAGCAATGCCTTCCCTTCGAATCAATGAATGCAAAGGTATGACTAAGCATGTCTTTAGTTCTCCAATATCATCTATTTCAGTGTAAATTTAAAAAATGGCAAAGATTTGGATCTAGTAAAAGATGATAACTCCTATTCACAGGATGTGCAAAAAAAAAAAAAAAAAGACATAGCAGACATAGCAGGAGTTGGTTTGGTTTTCCAAACAGAAAAATGGATAGTCTTACTTGATTCATCCGTAATTTCCACTTTTTGGACAAAGACATACTTGGCTCACAGGAGAATCTAACTTATGACCTTGATTTAAACACTAAAACCTGAGATAATATGAGAAGTTTTGAAAGCATATCCCACATATTTGATAATGTTTTCAATTTTCATCAAGACATTCTTATTTCCATGCAGACTATACATATATCAGCAATTTTGCACATTTCTTCATTTTTCGTGTCGCTTTGAAACAAAACAGCAAAAAAAAAAATTAATAGAAGATTACCTACAAATAAATTAGGTAAGTAAGATGATTATCCCTTTGTTGTTTCTTTCTTTAACATAACCATTAGGAGTATGGAACAAGCACTTAAGTAAATTCGAATCAATTTGGAGAAAGGCAATAAACTATGTCGCATTGCCAGAAAGCCATACTTCTAAACAAAATTACCTGTGCTTAATTTAGATAGAAATTACGCAGTTTGGGAAAGCTAATGTATATCTATATGTGCTTGCATACGCACTGTATAGTAAGTTCCCTTATTATGACTGTCTCTAATTTTAGTAACCCCTAGGTTTTACATCTTGCATCTGTCAGCAGAAATACGTGCTTTTCATAGCACTACTGCAAAATTCTTAAGAAACACACTAGAAAACCACAAAGAATTTCTGGTTATATGTCGCTTTTTTCAAAGCTCTTGGGAATAGAAATAAATGAAAGAAAAAGTTACAGGTTATTTCATGCAAGTAGAAAGACACAGGTGTTAGCAGTATTCCCAAGGCTTCTGCTTGGGCATATGCATGCAAATATTAATAATAGCACCAATACAACTCTATGTGAACAGCTACAGATTTGTTTCAGAGAGAGCACAAGCATAGAGCAACTCCACCTCCGCCCCTCCCGACACACACACTTCTTCTGCCTTTACACCGTGCTTGGGAAGCACTGGCTACCGACAGGAAGAGAGGACTATAAGGTGAAAACATTCTGCTACAAATCTGAGATCAGGAACAGAGAAGAGATTCAAAAGATGACGGAAGGGAGAAAGGGAAGGAAAAAAACAAAAATTTGCTCCAGTCGCCCACTGCTTTTGGAGATAAATCCCACAGGTGGCAAATGCATTTGTTTAAATGGAAAGCAATCATAATAACATGGCTAGCAGTATTTTCCATTCATAGGCTTCACTCTCTAGAGACACAGGAAAAGAAAATGTTTAATTTTACAGTCAGATTGCATAAAATACCTAAACCAAGGCCAAAGAATTGCACTATATACGCAAATCTTCAAATTTAAAAGAAGCCTTCTTCCCCTGAATTCCAGAAAGAAAAAAAAAAAAAAGAAAACACAACATGAAATTGTCTGTGATCTAATATTTTAGTATCTGGTCCCAAGCAACTGAAGACAAATAATTGAACTGACTTAATTAAGGCAGCCAGCTTTAGTCCGATTATCAGAAGAAGAAAAATCGGACTACAATGTTTTGGGTTTTTTGTTTTTTGTTTTTTGTTTTTTGTTTTTTGTTTTGTTTTGTTTTGTTTTTCCTTTCTGGATCGCAGGCTTGCCTTGTGATCCATAGACCTGGCTACGGCTAGAGTTTACTCAAACCCATCAATCCAACTAAGCCACTAAGTCATTGATAAAATGAGTTTCAGGTATCTACAAGTATGAAGATTAGTTGTTCCTTCTTTTTAAAATATTTATTCAGCCAGCACCTCTACATTTGCTTTGATGTGCCCTGAGCTCTCTATCAGGAAATTATTCATCTAAAAGGGTGGCCACCACCATACTGGTGACTAATACTTGGTTCTTATCCCATACCTTCAGTTTAATGTTCTCTACCAGTCAAAAAATACCAAACAATGAGACATGCAAAAGATGCAGGGAGAAGTTGTCTCTATGTATATGTAGATGTGTTTATGTGTGACTGTTTTATTTTATATTCGGGATAAATGACTCCCAAAATGTAGTCCCCAAATATTTTTGCATCAACTAAAATGAACAAAACTACATATATTATAATTTATTTATACCCTAACCAATTCTTCTTTTTTTTTTCTCTAAACCTTAGTTAGGTTCTATAAATTGGCTGAAGATCTAGGAGGGAGATTTGGCAGCAGCAAGGATGAACTTACCAAACACTGAGCATGCTCCTACATGAGCTTTTGCAATGGCTATTGCGTGAATCTTCCCCAGACACCTACTAGCTTACTCCATTCCTTTAAAATGCTACCCAAATGTCACCTTATCGGTGCATCTCTTCTGACCGCCCCCCACATGAAATAACACTTCCTCCGTCAGCCATACCCTATGCCTTATTTTCATCATAACACTTGCTAAAACTGTTACTAGCAGCCATATTATAGATTTACTTGTTTATTGTCTGTCTTCCTGCACACAAATATAAGTTTCATGAGAAAAGAGAATAGGGCCTGGCCCACATAAGAGGCACTAAATATATATTTGTTGAAGGAATACATAAATGAATTCAGTGATTTGACTCAGTATTGAATGGACTCGGTACTGAAGGCACCTGTTTTTATTTTTTATTTTTATTTTTTTGGCACCCTGTTTTTATATTCGTTTTTTTTTTTTTTTCGCATGCCTATCTTTGAAGCCACTGAAATGGATTCATTTTTGCCAACTCCAAAATGAATATGCAAAACAACCGCTCTTTCATGTCATTTTAAAAAAAACAGTAAGGCCACGCCTTCAGAAGTATCAGTGAGGTGAACTCTCCACCAACTTCCCGCAATGCAAGTTGTAACTCCTTATTTCCTAATTTAGTGAAGTTTGTTCAGCTGCTATCTTATCACATCATCCGCCTACTCCACCCACAAGCCAAAGATTGCCTCTGTCATAACTCTCCTGGAATAATACCCCTTTGCACGCATATAAACCTTTACTCCAAAGCTACAATGCATTATATGGTAATTAATTGCCTTATTAACAGCCCAACAAGTAAAGAAATATTTTGATTGGAATGACAGTTGTTTAATGGGGAAAAAAGGGGGTGTATTTAGTTTAATACCTTCCTCTTATAGGACCAGGGAATGATTTCTGGTTGTTTTTCACAACCATAAAAGAAATCAGAATGTATCCTTTGGGCTTTAAAACTAGGTCCCTTTTAGGGGTACCATGCCTGAGTGCCTCAGTTGAGTGAGTGGCCGACTCTTGGTTTCTGCTCAGGTCCTAGGGTGAAGCACTGCGTCCAGCTCCCTGCACAGCAAGGAGTCTGTTGTCTCTCTTTCTTCTCTTCCCCTATGCCCACTCACATGTGCTCTCTCTCTCTAAAATAAATAAATAAATAAATAAATAAATAAATAAATAAATAAATCTTAAACAACAACAACTAGGTCTTTTTTCATTATTCATGGACATTTTTGAGTCACTCATTCAGCCAGATATACAGGTGAGATAGACAAGTTAAATCACATTATATTGGGCTCCATGAAACTCATAATTTAGTATGGGAAGTGAGACACATATGTAAATAACTCTCATTTACAATTATTAAATGCCCTATGAGATACTAGGAATTCTAAAAGATTTGAGGAGGAATAAATCATGTCTGTAAGTGATGACGATAGATGACTAATGCTGGACATGTCCCCCGTGCTAAGATTTGGAAGGAACAGAAAAGCTACACACAGGGGAAAAGAGAGAATTTGTCTTAAAAAATAAAAGAATGGGGGAAATTGGTATTCATCTTTCAACCAGATTTTCAGTGAGTCTAAGTTTCCAGAATGTTAACACCTTTTGAGGATTTCATGAGATTTTGTCAGTTTCCTGACTTCATCATCATCCTTACCCTTTTGTTGTGAATGGAGTTCTCTCTTTAGGCATGGAATTTCCAGGGCAGAATTAAAAAGGAAGTAAAATAGCATATAGAAAATTGATCACAGCAGTAGCTATTTGGGGAAATATTAAGAATAAGAATGATAAATAATACTTATTTAGACTCATTATATAAAAGCCTCTGTTCAAAGCACATGCATTTATTTGATGATTCACTCAAAACCTATTTACTGAAATCTTACCTCATACTGGGGGAATATGGAGATACAAAACCCATCAGACAAAGTCCTTGCTCTACCCCAGGTGGCATTGCAAGGGAGGAAGCATAGGATATGTAACTGAATATATCATAAATGCTATGGAGAAAAAGGAAACAGGGTAGGGGATGAAGCAATGGGTGGAGTCCATGGATAATGGGCTATGTTGTTGCTATTTTTTATTCAGAGCTTCTATTTTATTCTAGGAAAGCCTCTCTGGGAAGGAGACGATGGAATAAATGTGAATGTGGTGAAAGAGTATCAGTTCTGTTTATTAAATGGGAGAATAGTGTCAGAAAAAGGAACAGCAACTAAAAGGGCTGTGAGGGGAATACACCTGCCATGTGTCCAAGGAAAAGCAACGAGACCAAAAGAACTGAAAGCAAAATGAGCAAGGGGAGAAAAAGAATTTAAGATCAGAGTGGTGGGAATCCAGGGCGAGAAACCGAGCATTCAGTAATATGTAGACAACTGAAGAATGATGGGGGGTTTTTTGTTGTTTTTTTCTTAAAGATTTTATTTATTTATTCATCACACACACACACACACACACAGAGAGAGAGAGAGAGAGAGAGAGGCAGAGACACAGGCAGAGGGAAAAGCAGGCTCCATTGCAGAGAGCCTGACGTGGGACTCGATCCCGGGTCTCCAGGATCACGCCCTGGGCTGAAGGTGGCACTAAACCACTGAGCCACCCGTCGGCCCTAGAATGATGGCTTTTATGCTGATGGGACTGAGAAACCATTGAGCATTTGTGTACAGAAGAGTAACATCTATGGCATTATAGAAAGGATCACCTGGCTGACTCTGAGGAATAGACTGAGAATGGGGACAAGGCTGTGGATTGAATAGTGTTTCCCTCAATGATATTTAAGTCTTAAACCCCAGTACCTATGAATGTGAATGTATTTGGGGATAGAGTCTTTGCAATCCATCAGTATGAAATCAATAGGGTGAGCCCTGAGCCAATATGACTGTGTCTTTACAGAAATGGGGAATCTGGGGGTGCCTGGGTGGCTGAGTCAGTTAAGCACGTCCAACTCTTGATTTTGTTCAGGTCATGGACTCAGGGTTGTATTATTGAGCCCTGGGTCAGGCTTCACACTCAGCGTGAAGTCTGCTTGAGATTCTCTCCTTCTTCCTCTGCCCTTTCCCACACTGTATGCACGCTCTGTCTCTTTCTCTCCTTTTCAAATAAATAAATAAATAAATAAATTAATTAATTAATTAATTTTAAAATGAGGACTCTGGACCCAAAGATAGACATGCACAAGCAGGGAGAATGCCACATAAACATGGTGGCAGACATTGGGGTGATTTACGTACAAAGCAAGGAATGACAAAGGTGGAGAGCAAACTGCCACGGGCCAGGAGAGAGTCATGGAACAAATCCTTCCTCAGAACTATTAGAAGAAAACAACCCAGCCAACACCTTCACCTTGGATTTCTAGCCCCCAGGACTGTGAAATAGTACGATCCTATTGTTTAAGCTGCCTACTTTGTGGCACTTTGCAAGGGCAACTCCAGGAAACTAACACAGGGAATGAATGATCCACTTACATAAATTACTGCATTTAATCCTCCTTATAAATCTAGGTGGTTATTATCCCAAATTTCAGGTGAAGAAAATGAAGCATGGGTGTTAGGGCGGGGAAGTCAACTAACTTACTTAGGATAAATTAGTAAATAGTAGGGCCAAAGTATGGTTGCAAGGACATCTGACCCCAGAACTCAGGCTTTTAAACTCTATCTCTACTATTTCTCTTAGAACACATTTAAAAACTGTGAAGTGGGGGAACCTGGTGGCTTAGTGGTTAAGCATCTGCCTGGTCATGATACCACGGTCCTGGGATCAAGTCCTGTGTGGGGAAAAAAAAAATCCCTGCTCAGCAGGGAGTCTGATTCTCCCTTTACCCTTCATCCTCCCTGCTCGTGATCTCTCTCTCTCTCTCTCTCTCCAATAAATAAATAAATAAAATCTTTTTTTAAAAAAGAGAAACCTGTGAAATGGATGGAAAACCACTTGGATGTTGCCAAGTGCCTATTTCAATGAAGCTAGGGAATTATATGCACTTTAAATCATAAATACACACACACACATATATACATATTAAATAGCTATATCTGTGTTTTTTATTATTGAAGCTGAGAAATGGGGATCAAGTGTTTGGAGAGGGCTTAGCTGTAAAGAAACATCCCATCTCTTGTTTACTTTGATGAAAAACAATACTCTAGGAAAAAGAGCACCTATATTGTGCCCTGCCTTAGTCACCAACGCTGGGGGTCATACTCTTTATCTATAAAAATGAGAAAATTGGATGAAATAATTTCTAAGGTATCTTCTAGGTCTAAGAGTCATATAAGTTGTTTTCTTATTACTTTGGCCATCTGTAAATTCTACATCTATTTCTTTTAAAGGTGAAAAACACCTACCCCTCCAGTTGAAGACAATACTGACATAATGTTGAAGAGTCGCTGCACTGTAGAAGCTTAGCTTACCAGTGCATCCATGTGGCAATTGCATAGTCCATGACACAGAATGCTTATAATTATTAACGTGGTTAATAGAAACTGGTAATGTGGCATTTCTTGGTTTCTAAGAGATTGACCCCATTGTAATGTAAAGTTTTATACACGTTTGTCATTTATTCTTTTTGGGTTTCCCTAATTTGAATTTACATTAAAAATTTTAAAGAGCAATTAAGGAAATATTGACAAATATTTCCCTCTAGTTCTTTTCTTAGGCCAAAGACAAACCCAAAACACTTTAAAAATACAAACTTTGGATTGTTTGATTATACACTCTGTGATCATAAAATCTGGAAACATGGATAATATTACTTTAATGTAAATAAACCATTGATTTTTGCCTATGTTTCTGGCTTATCATCCTTTCTCCTTTCTGGAAAGACGTCTTGCACAATAGTCATAAGAACAAAATTCTAGATTTGTATTCTTATCGTTTGGGCAAAATTCTTGGTTTGTCATTTTCTAGTGGTAAAATAGAATGATTGAACTCAGTGATTTCTTTTTTTTTTTTTTTTTAATTTATTTATGATAGTCACACACAGAGAGAGAGAGGCAGAGACACAGGCAGAGGGAGAAGCAGGCTCCATGCGCCGGGAGCCCGACGTGGGACTCGATCCCGGTTCTCCAGGATCGCGCCCTGGGCCAAAGGCAGGCGCCAAACCACTGCGCCACCCAGGGATCCCGAACTCAGTGATTTCTAAGAGAATTTCAATCTCTGAAATACAGTAAAATATTAGAGTAATGAACATGCATTAGAATGAGAATACATTTAAAAAATCCAAGATTGAGGGATATGACTTTCCATAAGTAAGTATTTTCCCTCAAGTCTCTAGAGATCAGCAAATCATAATAATAGACTTATTTTTAATAGAACTTTTTTCTTCAACTTTGCTATAATCTGAAAGAGTACAATGCCAAAATATGCAAACATAAACCATCACTGTGTCCATCTGGGAGCCAGAAATTCAAGATCCAAGTGACAGGACCATGATTACCAAGCATTTCTCACGTAGAGTCTAGAGGAAATAAATACTTACAAAATTTTAGCTAAAATGTATCATGAAACTCATCTACTATAAAATTCTACTGAGCACACACCAAACAGAGTCAGCATCTCCCTATATACAAAGAGAATAGACCACTGGACTCGTAAGTTGTTTATTTCAGGTAATGTATGGTGACATGCAGCACTATCTAGTTTCTTTCATTTATTCAGTTTACTTGACATGAGACTGGCAAATGGATAAGTGGTTAGATAAGAGTGACACATCAGTGTGGAGTCGTACCTTGTCTCTGTGTGTGTCTGTCTCCTTCTGTCTCATAAACACACACACACATACATACACACAACAGAGCACCTCTATTTTCTGGGTAATTAAAAAATACCATAATCCAGACTTTAATCAATGTCAGATTGAAAGAATTTTTAGCAATACCTTTCTGTAATTTTTTATTTTTAAATTTATTTATTTATTTTAGAGAAAGTTGTGGGGAACAGGGCAGCAGAGGGAGATAAAATCTCAAGCAGACTGCTGATAGTGGAGTCCAACACAGAGCATGATCTCATGACCCTGAGATCATGACGTGATTCAAAATCAAGAATCGAATGCTTTAAAAAAAAAAAAATTGAATGCTTAATGGACTGAGCCACCCAGGCATTTCTGGCTTTTTAAAAAAGATTTATTTAGTTATCTTTTAATAACAGTTTAATACCATCTCTGTCAAAACTATAGCTTTATTTTTTATCAACAGCTGATCAGCAGCTGAGTTTTGTCCAGCTATCAGATTATCTCTCAACATATTATCTCAACATATTTTATTTTTCTCTTAAATCTACTAAGAGAACCAAAACTGTCAAACAAGGCTTTTAGTCTACCCATTTCCTTTATAAGAAAGGAGGCATAGAGGAAATAAAATTCATGCCTTAATTCTCACTACAATATATAATTTTCAAGATAATGTAAAAGAATTGTAAATAAAATAGTAGCTGACAGATAATATACTGTAATATTTTTCCAGAGCATTTGGTATAATTCCTTGGAAATCATAAGAATATATTAATATCTCTTGAGCAATAGGAAAATTGAATTTTTAAAGACATATAGGTGACTATTAAAAATTGATTGTAAAACACGTTAAAATTAATGAAGTTATTAAACTGCTTTACTATTTCAGCTAAAAGTCATTATCATTAATTTAGCTTTTGTTAAATTGGCTCAAAGGAAGAATATTTACAGATTTTTAAATTGTTTATGCTACAGATCCCCAACTGAAACTTGCCAGTAATTCTGTGGTGTACTATCTTGAATTCAGGCAGGAATTGACTCATGGAAGACACAGGTATTAGAGAAGATTAAACTAAAGATTGGCTTGAGATTTATTTACAAACTAGGGGAAAAGAACAACTAGGGAATCCATTAACTCCTGGAGATCCTTTAAGAGAATAGCTGGGAAGGCTGAGCCCAGGGTGCATGAGGCATGGTGTTCTCTCTCTGCCACACTTCTAGCGATGGCCGTGCAGAGATCTGCAAATACGCAGTGGCACTTATTCTTTTGAATCTGTATCTTTCAGGTGCTTTGAATTCTACGGTCACCTCGTGGATACATAAAACTTAGTAAGCACAGCACTCAACAGATGAATATATTAGTGACTATCTATATATAGGAAACAGTCAAAAACACTAGATCTGGGATTATTAGGTACTTTATACCCTTATTGTTAAAGTTACTTTAGGTAACTGCTATTGGCTTAATATAGGAAATCATAGAGAGTATGTTTTCCCATATGTTTTCTGCCCATGAGGAGAAACATTTTTTTTTTTTTTTTGGTAGAGATTAGGGTGGGGGGGAGGATGAGGAAGGAATAGTTAAAGGAGAAATAGATGGAATAAGTTGGGGAAAGTGGTAAGAGCTTATTATTATAGGCATTGTTTAACATGATTATTAGCACAAGTATCAACCAAAGGATAACAACAAGGGAAAGGTGAAGTTATTCTGAAGAAAAATCAACCCAATTACTTACGAGGTAAGAAATTCTGTATATAACCAAATGATATGTCTTCAAACATGATATATCTAATGGGAAAAATATCCCAGGAGGAGGCTAAGAATGGCACAGGATGATTAAAAACAAGTAGTTGTACGTTGAAAATTGTATATGTTTTTCCATAAGGGAAAGAAACAAGGCAGGCTACAGAGGGTGGAAGTTCAGAGTTTTGGAATTAACTGGGTATCAAAAAAAAAAAAAAATTCTCATGGGATAGAAAAAAGAAAGACAGACGCAGAAAGCACACAAGTTAGAGAAGAAATGAGCATTTACAGAGAGGAGATGGAAGAGCTTAGGGAAGGCTGTCATAAAATACACATTGCATAATACATGATGGATCAGTTCTATTATTTAACTTTCCAAAAGATGTAACAATACAGAGATATGCTAACCATCATAGTCAGCATTAATTTACAGAGGGAGAAATAATTAGAATCTCACTTTTTCTGAAGAATAGAGTAAAAATGTAAACAATGCTTCCCTCCAGGCAAGTGCTTTATCAAGTTGACAGGTACATTTGAATTTCCATGGGTGGGGGATATAATAGGTTATTTATGTGTCATTTTAATAGAAAGACCCAACCATCAAGATGGACAGCAGACTTTATCAGTACTGCTGTTTGCAACTAATCCTCCAATTTAGTACCCCATGAAAATACCTGCAACAAAACCTGTCCATTTTTCTTTTACACTCCATTATGGAAAAATCAATATGGGCGCTATTCATCACAAATCTCCTGCTTGGCGGGTGCCTGAGCCACAGAATCTGAAAAAAAAAAACCTGGCAGTTTAGCACTCTGTGTGGCAGGGCCCACTGCTTATGGTTTGATTCGACCACACTCTGCCATCCAGAATGGTCCAGTTGGCCTCATATGCATTCTAGATTCTAATATGTGTTGGCCAGAGACCCTAAATCTGATTACTGTAAGATGAACTTCATCTGGAGTTAATTTTAGAGCCAAGAACAGGAATGCGTTGTCTTCTAAACTTGACAGATTTCATTTTAATCTGTTTTTTAACATTCAAGTGACTAACTGGAAATTTTGTAAATAATTCAGTCAGGCAACCCGTAAACTGTGCAAGGACTCAATGCTTCACTTTTCAACCAGTATTATAAAAGACTTATAGTCTGACTACTTATTTTCCAGGAAAGTGATCCTAGTTTTTTTCCTCCAAAACATCTTTACCAGGTTTTTTTTTTTAAGATTTATTTATTTATTTTTATTTATGATAGACACAGAGAGAGAGAGAATCTACCAGGTTTGAAATCCAAAATCACATGTTCAATGGGAAGACTTCTACTACATCCCAAAGTAAGTATACATGAAAAGAATGTCATATAGTTCATAACTCTCAACTATAAAGCTACATGAGACTATCAAAATATTCAAACTTCAACATCTTCCCTAATAGAAGAATCTTAAAGGCAGAAAGTTTGATGGCTCTTTGTCCCCTTCCAAATCACCAAAGTTACATATTTGCCTAAGGTTTATTAGATCAATGAGTACCCTAAAGAGCAAAAATGTATATATTTATTTTTGCTATTGGATATGTAAGTAAAAGCTAAACATTACAGAAAATTGCTAAAAAAAAAAAACTATAAATGATTCTTAGACATCAAGATTTTAATTAACTTAAATTTAGGTCAATTGAGTATATTGCTTGGAGCTCTGTACCAGATCCTGCAGACTGGCTCACTTGATTTACACGCCAGACCCTTTATAAGTAGAGAAAACTGGAGACAGTATTTGCCACACGCCCTTTCAGCCCCAAGTCCCCTTTATATATTTATTCCTTCTTAAACCAGCCAGAGCTATTCTGCTCTCCACAACCTATAACTTTGACCAATAAAAGATCCAAGGACTGCCCCAAGATGTTGTGCTCATTAAGTGATGAACTATTACTTCCATCTTGAAGTAATAATTTTACATGTCCTTCTGACTTAAAAGTTGGAATTCTACAAACTATTAGCCACCTCTCTTATTTTAATGACTTTCTAAAAACCAAGTTACTGTATTTTATCTCTGCTTTCTTCTAATTATATCTACATATCTGCAGACATTACCAGAAATAATCTGATGCTATTTGCCAATATGTGCTGTCTCAACTATATTACACTTACTGAGCATTCTGTTATATTTCAGACACATCCCCAAAGCATGTTTTGTAAATCAGGACAGAGTCTGTGAAAAAAAACAGTTTCTTCAAAAATGTTTCATTTCCACAATGCTCGATTTGAGGGCCATACAAGCAATCTCACGTCTTCCAGACGATAGACCCACCCCATGTGCTGGGTTTGCCTGTCGATACAGAGGAGGGATTTGGTGTATGGTCTTGAGTCCTGCTGATCACATATCCACAGGCAGAGCAGCTGTGCCAAAGGGCCAGAAAAAATGTATCAGTGCACTCTTTTTATTGGCCTCAATTCTAAGGACTATTTGCTCCCAACAGTTCCTCAGGTGATAATAAAACTGATTCATTTGGAGGCAAATAAATTCCTTGATATAAACAAACTCTTTGAGAAGTGATGTTACCTCTGAAACTTTTCGATATGTAGATATGACTCAGACCATACAGGCACACATATTTCCTTAAGGGTTGTATATACACTTCAAAACCATATCAAACAATTGAGCAATTAATTATGATGGTTATTCTTTGCTCTGATTGTTTTATGCGTTTAATTTTTGTCTTACACTTCTGGCTAGTAAGCTCCTTTACTACATACTATATATGTCTTTATATTTACTGCGGTGTTGGACAGAGCAGTAGCTCCATAAATGCCAGACTCATTGTCAAGGATATTTGGCAGTCTCAATGATTTTTAAAGATTCAAGCAGGTTCATAGTTCTGCGATGCCTTTTTAGTAGTATTTTAGTGTCATGTCTCCTTTGCCATGACCTGCAGAAGCTCCTTCATTAAGGAGGCAAAATTGCACGTTCAAAACATAACTTTGCAATATCAACTGAGCGATCTGTGTAACCTTGAGGAATTCATGTCAGCATAGCCACATTGGGAAAGGGCATGAGGCCAAATATAGGGCTAGCAGCTTTATCAGTTCACAACCGATCAGACTTTAATTGGCATCCATTCTTGTCTTGATTATTGATGAGCCCTGTTCAAACACTGATATCATGAGATCTCTTACCTTGGACTTTCTAAATAATTTCAATCCCTGCTTTTTCTGCCATGTGAATGGTCATTATTGCCCAGACCAAAGTGATGTGTGATTATTTGTGGGTGGATGCTATGTGTCATTCTAATGGCTATTGGAGAGCATGGAAAACAAATCATTTTCCTTCAACTATTTTGACAACATTAAGTATAATTTAGTGAAAAAGAACGCTTACTGGACTCAGACCAGGATGGTCGAGGTTTCAATGTTATTTCAATCACTTAATTTAAGCTATCTGAGCTTTTATTTCCCTATTAGGAAAATAAGATTTACAGCTTACTCTTCAGGGTAGTATTGCTAATATGAAATATGACAAAGCAAGTGAAATTAAGTCTTTTGTTATTATTATTGCTATTATTTTCAAATGATCATCAATATTTGTTAGGAACTAGGTCATAGTTAACTCGTTTAGAAAGTGAACATGTTATTAATAAGTCACTGGCTTCTCAAAGTGTAAACAGGACATTTCAGCTGCAACTTTGCTTGCAAAATAATTTAAAGTAAATGTAGCAAAGTGATATTTATAACCTGAGTTTTCTTTTTCTAAGCAGCATCACCAAAATGGTCTGATAATCATCACTCTCCTAGTATTGACATGTGATCTCTTTATAAGGGATCTTGGGTTTATAGTCCTTAAGGCAATTGTTACTTTTATGTACATTTATTCTAAATATATATTTCAAGACCACATGTTTTAGGGCATCTGGTGGCTCAGTCAGTTAAGCATCAGACCTCAGCTCAGGTCATGATCTCAGGGTCCTGGAATCATATCCCACATCGGGATCCCCACTTGGCAAGGAATCTGCTTCTTCTTCTACCTCTGCCCCTCCCCCACTGGCGTGCATGCTTGCTCTCTTTCTCAAAATCTTTTTAAAAATCTTATTTATTTGAGAGAGAGAGAGCAGAAGCAGGGGGAGCAAGGAGGGGAGAAGTAGACTCCCCACTGAACAGGGAGCCAAGCCAGACTTGGGGCTCGATCCCAGGACCCTGAGAGCATGACCTGAGCCCAAGGGGGAAGCTTAACCGACTGAGCCACCCAGGTGCCTTTAAAATTTAAAAACAAACAAACAAACAAACAAAACTTTACAAAAAAAAAAAGAGCAAACATTTCTTTAGTTGCATGCTGAATTCTAGTTTCCCTTTGTTGGAGGCTGCCTTGGTGTCCACACTTATACACCAAGGGTCACTGATGTGCTTCTCCAACATGAAGGGTCCTGTACTCTCAACAGCTCTTCCTTAGTGGCATGAAAGAGTGGTAGAGGCTTTGCAGTAGTGTTGCTTGCTTTATGCCACCTGCCTAACCCCAGCCTCTCCCAGAAAGCAGGGCGGATGATAATTCAAACTCCGTTTTAAATAGCTTTGCTTTTTTTTTTTTTTTTTTACTCTGCTTAATGATCACCAACGTGGTCACTTCAAAAATGTTTGACCTCTTATATTTCTTTGATTTCTTATTCCACTTGTGCTGCCTGTGCATTCTAAAGGAATGATTTGTGCCACCCCATTTGTGGCATTCTAAAGGGATTTAGACACAGAAGCCATTGCCTGAATTTCTTATCTCACTTACTGTGAGGTAAGATTTTTAAGAACATTGTATCTCATCATACCTGCAGGTTGCAGAACTTTGGCAGGTATCAGATGAAGTGATAAATGATGAAACCATCTCTGAAGATTTTTTTGAACTCAGCCCCTTGCCCCTTTAACAGGGTATTCTATTTGAAACTCCACACCCACACTTTTAAGTGGAAACAGTGAGAAGGAATACTACCTTTAAAGGCTAAATACCATGTTTGTGTTTCTCTGAATGTATTTAAATTCAAATTAGAAATAAGACTGCTCTTTTGTCTTGAGGAAATCATTTAGCTGGACCGTTTGCTTATTAGAAGGGACTACATGATTCTATTTGGCAAGGAGGCCTCTGAAAAAATCTGAGAAAACTGCTAATAATATATAATATTACATATTTTTTATAATAGCATGATAAAATAGTAATATGAAATGTTGTCTCCATTGTGTAGAGCTGCATTTCCCAGACTGTGTCCTTCAGGAAAACTGTTGTTATATTTTCTCCTCTTGAGTTTCATGAGAGAGAAATGCTAGACTGTAGAGTATCTCAGAGATTTGCACTGGACAGTATCCATAGAAAAAGAACACAGGACACCTGAAAGATATCTCCAAAGAGATACATGAGAATGTTCTGGTTTTGTGAATCCTTGAAGAAGAAACTACACTATGTTAAAATAGCAACAACAACAATTACTAATTTGTTTCTATTAGCCAGACTCATATGGACAAATACCATGGAGCTAGTGAAAGAAAATAAAAGCATGTTTTGTCTTCATGTCACATAAAGATAGATAAAAGTCTCCATATTATTCCACCATTGACCTTAAAGAGGTTAGAAAAAACACACAGAGGCTCAAGTAATTTTTAATCTTAAATTTAGCCAGTTATGAAATAAAAAATAGCTCAGTCAGCTGTGCATCCAACTCTTGATTTCAGCTTAGATCATGATTTCAGGGTCATGAGATCAAGCCCTGCATCAGGCTTCATGCACAGTGTGGAATCTGCTTGAGATTCTCTGTCTCCATTTCCTTCTGTCCCTCCCACCTCATGCTCTCTCTTTCTCTCTCAAATAAAGAAGTAAATAAACAAAATATTTTTAATAAACAAAATATTCTAAAAAAATAGCAGTTATACTTTGCAAATCACTGAGGAAGGAAAAAACATATACATTTCAGTAACCAACAACAAAGAATCAAGTCAATTTAAAGGAAGATGGATTATCCAACAGTTTATAAAACAAGATGACAGAACCAATTAGCAAATGGAAATTCTGGGAATGCAGAAAATGGTATAAATTCTCTCATTGAGGAGCAGGATCCAAACTAGATTTTATTTTATTTTTTATTGTTTTTTTTAATTTTTATTCATTTATGATAGTCACACACAGAGAGAGAGAGGCAGAGACACAGGCAGAGGGAGAAGCAGGCTCCATGCACCGGGAGCCCAATGTGGGATTCGATCCCGGGTCTCCAGGATCGCTCCCTGGGCCAAAGGCAGGCGTCAAACCGCTGCGCCACCCAGGGATCCCCCAAACTAGATTTTAAAAATTCAAATGCAAGCTGCTCACAAGGAAGTAAAAAGCAATATGAAAAGGTTAATAATAATAGCATTTTTATTTATTAAGCACTTGCAATGTGCCAGACACTTCTAGTTGCTTTAGTGAGATGACCTCATTTAATATGAGGTAATGCTATTATTGTCTTTCATTGTGGATTTCTGCTCTTTCCACCTCAACAGACACAATTTTTAGGAAGTAGTCAGTCCTTGCCTTGCAGCCTCGCTCAGAAAAAAATCTGACTAGGCCTCTTGGTTCCATTGGTCTCTATGAGATCAATGAGATGTAATGGGGAGCTGATTTTAAAAGTTTCCACGATCTTGGCCATGGAATGTGGTCAGTGCATGTGAAGCTTTAAGCTACACTAACTCTCTTGCAACTGTGGGTAAGGCCAGCCTGAGAGTGGAGATAACAGACAGAAGACACACAGCAAAAGGCATTTCAAATAAATGAAGTAGGAGGATGCCAAATTAATTTGAATTACATTCAACTAGATGGTCCTACCTCACATACTCATTTTATAAATAAGGAAATGCACAGGGCAATAAGTAGAAAGAATCAGAACTAAAACTCCACCAGTCTTTCCAAACCTGCACTTACAGCAGGTATATATCATACTAAGAAAAATTAACAAAAGTATAAAAACGGTATGTGGAAAATACCAATTTCATATCAAATTGGCATTCAAGGTAAAAGGGGAAAAAAAACCCATTTCAAATCCTAAAAGGTCAAATCATGGCCATGATTAATTAGCTATAGAAATAGAAATCTAAAGTTCTCAGAAGTAGAAGACAACTGTAATGTCATTACAGTAGAACTCATAAGCACTCATTTGAGGTTTTGCTACATCGAGTGTGCAAGGCAAAGACATGAGGTATTTTAGTATACTAATAACAAAGATTTGAATTAATGGACACTCTAGAAAAAGACATATGAAGTTGTAGATACAAAAGGAGAATGAGGGGATCCCTGGGTGGCGCAGCGGTTTGGCGCCTGCCTTTGGCCCAGGGCGCGATCCTGGAGACCCGGGATCGAATCCCACATCAGGCTCCCAGTGCATGGAGCCTGCTTCTCCCTCCGCCTGTGTCTCTGCCTCTCTCTCTCTCTGTGACTATCATAAATAAATAAAAAAAAAAAAAATTAAAAAAAAAAGGAGAATAATTTTTTCAAGTGAACATTAAACATTTATACTAATTTTCATATGTTAATCAAAAAGGAAAACCTCAATAAAATTTTTAGTAAAAAATATATACAGACATGCATATTCTCAGAATATATTATGATAAACTAGGAACTAATCATGTAAATTTAAATGAAATTGTGTAAATTTAGTTTTTCAAAGACTTATTTATTTATTTATTTGAGAAAAAGGGAGAACATGAGTAGGAGGAGGGGCAGAGGAAGAGGGAGAGAATCTCAAGCAGACTTGGTGAAGCAGGCTTCATGATAAGCCCAGAGCCCAGCTCAAGACACAACCTCACAATTCTAAGATCATGATCTGAGCTGAAACCAAAAACCGGAAGCTCAACCAACTAAGCTATGTAGGCAATCGTGCAAATTTGTATTTATTTATTTATTTATTTATTTATTTATTTATCGTGCAAATTTAAATCAAGCCATTTGGAAATTAAAAACCTAAAACTATAACAGCAAATAGCGTCTTCTAAATACATATTCGGTCACAAGAGAAATCAAAACTACAATTAATTACATTTTAAAGAATAGAAGTAGGATAACATACAATGAAACAAGATAATGAAATCAAATCTATAAATACTTATATCTAGACATAGATTCATGGACATAAATGCTTTAAAATAAAATTCCAACTAAAAAGTTAGGGGGAGAAAACACATTTTAATAAAATGTAAATACATACAAAATTAAATTAAATTAATACATAAATGCATTAGCTATGCATTTGAACAGGACAAAGCAAAGCAGATAATAATCTTTATCTAATCTAGGCAAGGTAGAAAAAAATAGATACGAATAAACATTTTGAATTCTCAAACCATAACAAGTCAAAACAGGGATATAACAAGGATCAAAAAGATGAAATGCATGATGAAAGTTTTTTTCCCTGCCTTTTCATCAGTGTTGACTTATCTATTCTTATGTTTAGATACATGTGTGTAAGATAGCTATTTTGTAATATTAAACTTCTTAAATCATCTTGGTCACCCTAAACTTATCTTCCTGTTCTTTCAAGCTTCTTTCAACCTAACAGCCTTTAAGCAAAGGCTGGTATGACACGTTTTCTTTTAGCCAAATAAAATGTGCTATAAAAAAAAAAAAAAAAAAAGACTAAACAGTGGAAGAAGCCAAATGCTATGTTAAGTTCCATGTTTTCCTTTAGGGTGACAAAAGCAGATAGGTGGTGTGCTTGGATGATTGCAATCTATTTATAAGAAGAGTTGAAGAGTTTTTTTAGGAAGTACTCATACTCAAAGAAGACAAACCTTGCCCATCAACAAAGCCTTGGGCAACATAGAGACCAGGATCTGGGAGCAGCATGGTCTTGCCTACCATGACTTGGCTTCAAGTCTAGCCTTCTGCCAATTTAAACTAAACGTTTGTAAAGTGCTTCATATATATTTTGAGGACATGTTAACCAAGAAGAAAACTCAGGATTGCATCCCGGACATCTTGAATCAGATTCTCCTTTGCTGGTACTTCAGTACCCTTGTGGGGGGGACTAGTACGAGAGCAGAGAAAGCTACCTCTGAATAAAATCAGAAGTTCCATTGGTGGCTTTGCGCCTTGAGGAAATCAGAACCTAGGAATCCACGTTAAGGAGAGGGAGTTAATAGCAGTACCCAAGAGAAAAGATGGTGGCCTCGCAGAAACAGCAGTGCCTTCTGCTTAGGGGAAGATACTGGGTTTTGCAGAAGTGGTAATCAATGGAGAGGAACAGCTACACACCTGGCAGCCCCAGAAAACCAAGGAAGGCAGGAGGAGTAACATCAGGTGCCTGAATTGACAGGGTTTGTATTTGAACAGACCCTGAAAATACACAGAAATAGTACTTGATACCTTCAAGGAAGTGACTTTTTGTGGCAAGAGGGTGTACACCAGATGCAGGCTCCGAAGATGGAGATAGTTTATATTAACATAATGACACGTAACTTTGTAAGCAGATTTGTAAGTCTCAATAAAGATGAAAGCTTTCTGAGAAAATAGAAATTCCTCCAAAATTAACCAAAAACAAAAACAAAAACAAAAACAAAAGCATAAGAGGAAAACATCAGTAACCAGGAAAGAAAATAAATGTATCATCAAAAATTATTTTAAAAACGGCTTTAGGGGCACTTGGGTGGCTCAATGGTTGAGCATCTGCCTTTGTCCTGGGATCGAGTCCCACATTGGGCTTTCTACAGGGAGTCTGCTTCTCCCTCTGCCTGTCTCTGTCTCTCTCTCTCTCCCTGTATCTTATGAATAAATAAATAGACTCTTTAAAAATAATAATAAAAAAATAAAAAGGGCTTTATGCCAGAGCACCTTATTTGTGAATACAGTACTATAAAATTTTCAAAAATCAAATTATTCTAATGCTATTGAAATACTTTCAGACCAGGGACTCCTGGCTGGCTCACTTGGAAGAGCTTGCAGCTCTTGGTCATTAGTTCAAGGTCCATGCTGGTTGCAGAGATTATGTAAGTATAAAAATACATACGTACATACATACATACATACATATATACATACTTTCAGACCAAAAAAAAGGTATTTTTATAAAACTCATAATCATAAAATAAAAAAATAGATGAAAGTATAAAAAAAGAAATAATTGCTCAAACTCACTTATTACTGTATGATTTAGAAATCTTAATAATTCTTAGGGAAAATATTCATTAGATGTAATAAAAAAAACCATCTCCCTCAACTAAGTAAGGTTCCTCTTCAAAACACAAAATTATTTTAGTATTGGTAAACATAGTACCATAGTATATTATATTAAAAAGTTTTAAAAGAAGCATATTCGAAAACCTTAATAAAAGTTAAAAAATTTAAAGGATATTGAGGATATATTCCTGACAAAATTCTAAGAAAGCCACAAAGACAGGGATTCTTACTCAACTACAAAAAAAAAGATTTACCTTAAACTGAAAGCCAACATAATTCAGAGCAATGAAACACAAGAGGCACACCAATTTAAATTTTTAAAAAAGTAAGTGTTGTTATCACTAGTACTACTTAAAATTGTTTTGAAATTATGAACTTCAAATCAATAATACATGAATTGAAATTTTAAAAAGTGTAATCATTGAAGAATAAAGAGTGGGCAAGAGTTGCCTTACTATTCCAGAAAACTGAAGGGAATAAACAGAAAATAAAAGGGTGAGATTTTAGATTATTAGGGGAGTACAGAAATCAGTAACTTTGGTATTTAAGAACACAAGCCGTTAAAAGATCTCAGAGGAAGGAAAAAGGCTTTATTTAAAGTAATTTTAAAATAACAAGGAAGTACCTTAAAACGTATTCAACCTAGATGAAGAAGGCTGAAATGTTTTTCTTAGAGATCTTAAAATGAAAATATAATTAAGGAATTAACTTTTATGCCTGGAATATAGATTGTAAGTTATAAATATTTTGGGGATGAATGATGCTCTTGTAACTATTAGTGAAATATAGTCACAAACCAATTTATTCAGACTGTTCTCACTTTGCCCCAGATTGTGTTAATGAAAATATGTATATATTGGACATAGGCCTTGTTTTGCACCTTCATGTGGTATGAATTCCAGTGAATTATGCCTAGTGAGGACGAACTGTAATTTTAAAGCAATTCATTACAATTCTGATTACATTTTTCTAACTTGGACAAGAAGATTCCAAAATTCATCTAAAAGAATAAATATGCAAACATATGTAACAAGTTTGCAATGGGAGAATGATGAGAATAAAACTGTGTGATCAGATGTGAAAATTAATAAGGAACAATAAAATACTATGATCTATGAGAATTAATACTGAATGTAATAGAATATTTTGCTCCCCATTCGGTCCCAGTGCATTCACATCTTTAATAGTTAAGAGAAATGACTGATGATTAGGAAAGTTAGGATTTTTTATTGGATTCTCATAATGCCACCCATATACCAAAATAAATTCCCGTTATATCATAGTTTCAAATGTTTAAAGTAAAATCAGTTTAAAAAAATAAGCAATGACCTTACACATTAGACCAAATTATTAGGAGGTAGAGAGAAAGACCCAGAAACCATTAAAGCAAAGCGAGTTCTCGGAAGGAAAAATTTAAGTCACTAAGAATTAAAGTTCCTTAAAAAAAAAAAAACAGTCATAATTAAGAGGCTAGTGACAGACTGGAACTATGTTTATAATGAGAAAAATGATGGCCAAATGTAAAACAGCATAGCTATAATCAGTAATGAGTTCTGACAAATTAAAAAGGAAATCACTAATACTCCACCAGAAAAATAGCAATTGTCCTAAGTGAGTCATTCACAGAAGAAATGTAAATAGGCATTAAACGTGTGGAAAACTTCAGAGTCTTTAGCAAAGAAATAAAAATTAAAATTATGAAATCCTATTTCAGACTGGCAAAGGTTTGGTTTGGTTTGGCTTTAAGGAAAACACTCAGTGATGGCGATGATGGGTTGGAATGGACACTGCTCTACACCACTGATGATAATATAAGCTATTACATTTCTGTTATCACTCAGAGATAAAGAGTCTTTTAAAATTTTATTTCTTTTAGGGGCACCTGGGTGGCACCGGTGGTTAAGCATCTGACTCTTGGTTTTGTCTCAGGTCATGGTCTCAGGGTGGTGAGATCAAGCCCCTCAACCAGCTCGAGGGGCTCGGTGCTCAGTATGGAGTTGGCTTGAGATTCTCTCTCCCTCTCCTTCTGTCCCTCCTGCTCATGCTCTCTCTCTCTATGTCTCTCTCTTTCTCTCTTAAATAATAAATCTTTAAAATTTAATATGTTTGACTTGGTAATTATATTGCTAAAAAATGAATCTCAGACAATTATCACCTACCAAGACTTACGTACAGCAGTGTCGGTTATTATTCACGAGAGCGTAACATTTGGGGAGAAAGTACTTAAATGTTAAATAATAGAAAATAAATTTATACCACTGTTGTTACTTCCATGCAATAATCTACTATGTAAATATTGACGTCATATTTCCGTGGAACCTTTAATGACACTGGAAAATTCTTTAAAGCAGTTAGTTTGAGACATACACGGCATGACCTAAATTTTGATGAGATTTGGAAATTATGAATCATTTTTATTTTCTCCCAATACTTTTGATCCGCTCTCCAATTTTTCCTGGGGTGAGCATGCATTTCCACGGATCACCGGAAACCCAATAAGCATCATTCGAAAACTACGCCATTCTCTCAAGAAACAAAGGTCTTCACTTGGAGGCACTTGAGCATATTGGTCTAATTTGAGAAAGAAACCCTGTTTCTTTAAATTCGAGTTCTGTGTTGGGCCGCCACTGGGAGGTTGTGCTGAATTTCCCTCATTAAGCAGTTTCCTAAGGAGAAACCACCTGATCAAGCACTCATTGCACCATTTCTTCAGATTTTTAATTTCAAAACATTTCACTTGGCAGAGGCGGACCAGGGAGCCCTGTCGGTGACTGCGGGTATCTGGCAATGACAGACAGAGCCCAGGAAAAATCAGAGCTCCAGAGCAAGCCAGCACATTTTAATCAGCTGCTAGTCGTGGAAGAGCCAAGATTTACAAGGGCCTCACACCCCTAGGTATAAGCAAAGTGACACACTCCAGTGTAGCCGTGAGGTTTTATGGCGATGTTATCACTCAGAGAACAGAGACATAAAGGCAGAGGAGTAGCAAGAGAAAAGTACATAATGTTTTCACACACTAAGCTTAATTTCTATATTGTTTTGTGCTCCTGGGGCTTCCTTATGAATGACTGTAAAACTCTATTGTTCTGAAAATTAGTGGATCGGAGAATCGCACCTTTGGTGGCCTTGGTGTACTGGTGGCCTCAGCTCACATCAGGGCATGCTAAGTTTGCCCTCGTTTCAGGGAAATGATCTGCAGAGAATGACAAAGATGAAAGAAAACTTTCTTTCTTTCTTTCTTTCTTTTTCCTACAGTTCGCACAAAGTAAATTAAAAAAAAAAAAAAAGGAAAAAAAAAAAGAAAAGCACAATGCCAAGAATATTCAAAGGCGTCATGCCTCTAATTTAAAAGTGGCTCTAGGTTATTTCTAACTTTCCATGACCGGTATGAGCTATATGGGGTAGGGTGACACATGCAGCTCTTGAACTTGAACCCGTTACACAGAGAGCGCTCCCATAATCCGTGCTCCCCCCCCCCCCCCCCATTTCTGAACAATTTCTTGTTGTATTATATATTGTATCTACAGCTGTGCTATGTTCCGTGGCCATAAAACCATCCATTTGTATAATCTCGGGGCAAAAAGCACCACAAAGAGAAGCAATGGGACTGGGAAAATGATCCATCTTCATTTATGCATTTAAAATTTTTCTCACTGCGAGAGCCTGGTGAGGTGGATATCTTCCTGTGAAAACCACAGAGAGCCAGCTGCCTTTTCCTAGTCCAACAAACATCAGTAGAGACAATAACATTAAGGATTCATAATCCCACATAGAAGAACACAACATTATCCTAACTAAATTTTCTCCTTTCGCATCCCCAAGACTTATTAATACACGGATAAAAAGCTATGGGAGTTCCAGCTTCCACAGAGTGTGTGATGGATATCATATTCCAGCTGTTC
Source organism: Vulpes vulpes (assembly GCF_048418805.1). Classification (NCBI taxonomy): domain Eukaryota; kingdom Metazoa; phylum Chordata; class Mammalia; order Carnivora; family Canidae; genus Vulpes; species Vulpes vulpes. The sequence continues at coordinate 91,749,460 of NC_132791.1, read as the reverse complement.
CATTTGGAAGCTGTTGTCCCAGATTCATCAAGTTCTAGTGGAAATAAACGAAATGTGGCTATCTGATGCTCACAGTTTGTCTGAGCACGCTTTCTTCATTTCTCTGTTATGTCAGAAATATCACTGGACCCAAAAATGGTCTCGATTTTCACGGTTCTCTGGAATTTTATTTCCAATGAGTCTCTACTTTGCCACCAGCCTATAAGAAATACCTCAAATATTTTGAGGCCTTTCCTAGGGAAGATACACTGATTTTTGGCTCTACCATCATACGGTCTTCTGGGCTCGCCCCTTTTCCTTTACAAGACCCCTACATACTGTCTTTAGGACCGTGGCCTTTCTCCCGGCCAACTCTCAACCCTCTCTTGAGACTCTCTTTGAATATTACCTATGTGTTGATGACTCTCAGATTTTTATTATTTCTCCAGACTTCTCCCCTGAGCTACAGATTTTGTACCCAATTAACTATTTGACATCTGCCTGAGTACACCTCTCCGCCATCTCAAATTTCACATAGCTGGAAGAGAAGATCGATTGATTGCCGCTCTACCCTGCACCTTTGAAAAGGGAGTCTTTCTGGTATTTGCCATCACCACAGTTAATGGCACCACAGCGTCTCCCAACTGCTCAGACTTCACACCTGGGTGTCGCCTTCCATTTCTCATTCTTCACATTCCAAATCCATCCAATCCATCAAAGTGACTTCACAGAAATCTCTTTAAATAGCTCATTCACTTATTTTTTCTCCCTTTACTCTCTCTGAAGAATCAAAAGAGATTCTTCAAAGGGTTACAGCAGGTTTTAGGTGATGTGGTGGGATGAGAACGAAGGGCCGGTGGTTCTTCTTGGCATCTTTCCATGCCCTGTGGTCATCGAGGCAATCTTCCTTATGGCCTGGTCACTGCTCACTCTACTGAGGCGAGCAGCTGATGTAACTCATGAGAGGCTCTCTGCCTGGCCAGAGGCCCGTGGAGGTCCCTGGGTAATTCAGCCAGCCCTCAGTTCTTGCTGATGCAGCTGTGACATCCTCTGTCATTGCATTTCTGTCATTACTTCCATCCCACCCCTGGCCTTGCCGCTTCACCCTGCAGTGGGTGCTATGGCATGGCAGTGGGCCCCCATAAAGGTGCCATCACAGGATTGCATGCCCTGCCACTCAGCTGCCCTTCCAGCTTCTTCCGTCTTTCCAGGTCCCCATGCTCCCAGGAATAGGGAATCTATCTTCTACCAAATGCTTTGTGTCATACCTTGTCAGTATTAGCTTAAATTTGGGTGGGGTATAGGGTTAGAGAGGCTGCACTTCCAGTTTCCATCAACTACTTTATCCCACTCCCTTTTTTGAACCAAAGACCAGAACATAAGAATGAGAACTGCATGTCTTAGAATCTGCCTCTGTTGCTCCTGATTCTATACCTCTCACGCCAATCTGCCAATTCCTAAGGAACAAGAAGACACAACCTCCCAGCTTTTATATGCTCTTGTAATATCTTCCTCCATCCCAGCTCTGACCTCAAAACCATGCTTTATCCGGATTGGATTTGGGAGGGAGAAACCAACTTATTCACTGAGGAGGCCAAATTAGTGAGCATTTTAAACGTCTTGCATTATGGGGATCACATGTCAGGGTTTTAGCTGCCCCCCCTTTTTTTTTAAAGGTTTTATTTATTTATTCATGAGAGACACACAGAGAGAGGCAGAGACATAGGCAGAGAACTCGATCCCAGGTCTCCAGGATCATGCCCTGGGCCAAAGGCAGGGGCTAAACTTCTGAGCCACCCAGGGATCCCTAGTTCACTTCTTTTTATTGGGAAGAGTATCTCATTGTTTGAGTATACTGAATTTTGTTTAGCCACCACTAGTTGACAGAAATTTGGATTATTTCTATTTTTGGCTATTATGAATAGCATGACGGAGCTATAAAGATTCATGTACAAAGATATTTTTCTGTCTGTTGCTATTTTATTTTATTTTATTTTTTTGTTGTTGTTGCTATTTTAGATAGACATACAGAAGTGGAACTTCTGGGTTGTGTAAATAAATTTAAAGAGAGACATATCTTAGCAGAGGTAAGTCCAAAGATCCTTGGACTCAATCCAAGCTTTATTCTTACCAACTGTGTGACCTTGAGCATGTTATCAGAGCTCCCTGTGCTTCTAGTTCTTCATCTATAATGGCACTTATCCAACAGTATGACTGTAGAACTAAATAATCCATGCAAAGCACTTGTGCATTGCCTCACACGGAGTAAACACTCACAGTTAACCACCACTAAGATTCGTTCTGAGAACCTAGTGCATTTAATAAATATTTACTAATTGACTGACAAGTTGAAGATGGCTTCACTGGATAATCTGCACTGTACATAAAGCCTCTGATATCTAACTTCTACACAATAATGGTTCAAATTTCCTCTTCCATGTCTTAACCATATGGCTCCTGCTTTGGGATAACTCTATGTATGGTTGATCCTTTGAGAGATTTTGTCAAACGTCTAATATCTGCCACAATGCCTTAATAAACATTACATACTTCTTAAAATTTCCAAATAATAAACACAAATTACGGGCATATATAGGCTTCCCATGTCTGAAATGATTTTTATGAAAGGAAGTTACACACTTATAATCTTATTCACACATGTGACTTTTAATATTTTGATCTCTAACATCAAATAAACCCTGAGGGCTTTGTTGGGGGGCAGGAGTTATTTATTTATTTTATTTTTTTAGCTACAGGCTGGTGGTCTGTCTGGAATAAACTTTATGTGTGAGGAACAAATAAAATTTTATTTGCTGCTTGCAGACTAAATAATTCTTTTAAAGAAGAAAGTTTATTGATGTCGTAAGCAACACAATGCCTCTTGAGATGAGGGGATGACCTGGATAAAAGTGCCACCCCCCACCACTTCCCTTCCTCTCCTCACATTCTTTTAATTAAGAAGTCTGATGATGAAAGGTTCATTAGCAGACACTTTTCCTATTCTTGGAAAAATAAGGTTATTTTAAGAAATGTAACAGGCTCAATATGTCACATACAATACGAGTGCTTCCTCCTTTATATCTTATCCTTCAAGTAGCTTATTGAAACGTTTCCTTTCTTCAAATTGTTCCCTTACTAGGATCCAACAATATGGTAATTCCAATTCTCCCTGTTTCCTGGTGATATAAAAATATCATTCCCATTGTAGGAATGTCATACTTACTTGGATGATATTGCTGGATCACTGAGTTTGTCATGGTATAATTCTGTTCCCAGAAAGAAAGAGAAAGCTACATTTCTCCCTTAATTTGGATTATTTGCCCTGTCTGTCACCACAGTTTTGCAACTCACTGGGATGGAGTGGGGGGATGTGTCCTCAGACCAGAAAACAGAACTCCATAAAGTTCCTAGTTTGCCACCATGAAAGACCCTAGGAGATCATTTCCAATCTTATTGGTTGTAAAGAGTTTCCTTTGTTTGGCAGCAAACTTGAAGTTAAAAAAACAAAACAAAACCAAAAAAACAAGGAAATAGGAAGTTCCTAAAAATTTATACAGGCTCTCCGGAGTAAAGGTGTGATGCTGTGTTTCCAAAGTGATGTTTTAAAAGGCCAGGGTCTTCCCACTGAGTAAATTAGCTATGCTGGGGTCATAAACTGGTTTGTAAACTGGAAACTTTTTACATTTCATCTTGTTTCCCTGTTGTTCCAAGTATTTAGTCAATTCTTTTGTAAGTTGAGGGTACTTGGGCAATGTGGAAGGATCCAAAGAGAGGATAGCTTATCCACGCTTCTGTTGGAGTTTGAGAATGGGAGGAAGACAACTCTGTGTTCCAGCCAGCAGGAGCAGCAGTGATGCTGGTAAAATTCCCAAAGGGGAAATGACACCAGGGCAGACTTTTCTGGAGTCACATGAATCAGCCACCCTCCCTATGCAGAGAATAGTGTTTCTTTGGTAAACTCTTTGTGGTTTTCTGTGTGACTTTTAAGAAGGAAACAATTTATCTTATACCACCTCTATCCCATATGGTGTCTGAAGCTTCAACTCCTATAGAACTAACTCATTATCATATTAATAATTTCCTCAGGGGGCACCTGGGTGGCTCAGTGAGTTATGCACCTGCTTTTGGCTTAGGTCATGATCCCAGGGTCCTGGGATAGAGCCCCACACTGGGCTCCTTGCTCCCTGGGGAGCCTGCTTCTCCCTTTCTCTCTGTCTGTTGCTTCCCTTGTTTGTGCTCTCTCTCTCTCTCTTTCTCTCTCTCTCTCTCTCTCTCTCTCTCTCTCTCTCTCTCCCTCTGTCAAATAAATCAATAAAATCTTTTAAAAATAACAATAATAAAATAATTTCCTCGAATGTTTCCCATGTCTTAAAATGCTTATGCTTTCTATCTATTCTAATAGAATGGCATGTTCTTTGGAGTTAGGAATGTGACTTAAAATTTACTATTTGTTCATACTGTGGTGTGTGATACGCATATTTAACGTTTTGAAAAGTGGGTTGTAACCTAGATTCTTAAAAGTTATTTTAACATTTAATAGCTTAAATGTAATAGTTCAGTTTGCATCATATTCAACAAATAAGTGACTTTTGTTCTCAATTCTTTGGTGAACTAGACCTTCATGCTATATTACATATAAATTCCAAAAGCTGCAGAGGAAAGAGAAAGAATACACGTACTAGAATCCAAAGTCCCAAGCTTCAGCCCGGGCTGAAGCTTTGTTCAAGCCTTGGAGCTGCTCTGACATCTTCAATCAATGTTAAATAAGAAAATAAAAATATTTTCCCTTAAAAGTATGGCATTTTATTGAAATTAGATGCGTGAAAGTACTTTACTAAATGATTTACGGTAGTAGTAGCCTCAGTAGTGGATTTGTATTAATAATTACAGCAGGACCTAGAAAAGCCCGTTTATAGGTTTATCTGGTGAAGATGTTCTTTAATAGGAGGATATAAAAGCATTTCAGGTCAAATACTAAACTTTATAAAAGGAAGTAATATAATACACCCTAGCCATACCTTATAATATAAACTGGAATACTTAGAGTCACATTTAATTATATCAAAGAGCTTAAAAAGGATGTGTAAATGAGGGTCCCTACAAATTACAAATTACAAAAATCAAGGACTTTCCTTCTTCCTTTAAAAGGACTTTGCTATTTAGTAAAAGAAAATATGTCAGTGATGTAGTTAGTGATAAATCACTGAGAGAAAGCTAAGGATAAAAGTGAAAAAAAAAAAATCCAAACTAACAAGACTGGAAATGGGTTTTCTCCTCCAGTGGGTTGATTCTATTCCACATTGAATGTCAGATACCCAACCTGTTGTTCAAACCTCAGTAATGTTCAGTTTTTAAAAAGAGTCATTTATGCTTGCAATGACGCTTCCTTGCTCAAACTAAGACTGAATCTTGAGGTCAGTGCTAAAGTTTCAAGTATGGTTGCTTCACATACAAAAGTTCAGTGTACTTTTCAAGACCAATGCTTCCAAACATCCAAGGAATTGAAATCCTCAGTGTTCTTTTACTTAACCTACACATCGCTTCACACGCTGTCGTTTATAAAGCCATGATGAAAAGAACAAGTCTATAAACCTGTGCTAAGCGGCAGGAGTTTTGGGCTCCCAGGACTTCAGATCTGCAGTTTATGCAGTGATTTATATCTAGTGGAATTAAGGAAGCAGTATAAAGTGGAGGAGAAAAGGAGGGACCGGTCAAAAGGGTGTGTGTGTGTGTGTGTGTGTGTGTGTGTGTGTGTGTGTGTGTGTGGTGTTATCATAGAAAGGAAATAGAGGAATCAGGAGATTAAGAAGAAAGAAGCTTGGAGGACTTTGGCTAGGAAATCACTTGACTGTGGCCAAAAAAGAATAAAAAGAAAGGAAATCATGTGGAATCTGTAAATATGCTAAAAACCCTAGAGCAGTATGGGGTGAGAGAAAGCTCTTAGGGAGTGGCAACTGCAGATTTTCTAAAATACATTAGAGGGAATGAGCGACATCTTCAGCTTGGAGGTGGGCTGAGGTGTGTATTTTGAATCTGCAAGCAATTTTGACTTAGGTTCAATATTTTGGGGGATGTTTGGGGGTGAGAGGCTAATGGAGATTATCGGGAAAAGGTCAGATTACCACTGCATTAAAAGATCCTCCTCTGTATGTAAAGGTAAAGCGACTGAAGACAGATGTACTAGCTGATTTCATGCATTTTAATGGGTATTTCTTTATTAGACATGGAAGCCAACACACTAGCTTTTTATGCTACATTGACACAAAGATATAGGACTGCTGAAAGCAGAGGCCAGGATAGAAAGCCTGTAAAGTTCTACTATGCAGATTCCCAAGTCCATTTTATGAGATGTCTTGACTTCCTTTTTTTTTTTTTAATTAATTTTTATTGGTGTTCAATTTACCAACATATAGAAAAACACCCAGTGCTCATCCCGTCAAGTGTCCGCCTCAGTGCCCGTCACCCATTCCCCTCCAACACCTATTGGATGTCTTGACTTCCAATAACACAGTGACTCTGTCTGAATGACAACAGTAAAGTCAAAGAACTGGTTGATTTATTTTCTTTGCACAGAATTGGCTGTTCTTTTAATATTGAGTTTCAGTCTGATAATTGTTTTTGTGTGTGTGAATAAAGTAACACGATTGTTAGTCTACTTTCTATGGTCTTTTATGTTTTAGGGAAATAACTTACTTATTATTATTTACCTAACTATATTGAAACACATAAAGTATTAACATGACCTTGAAATCTTCCTCCATTAAAGTGATAGTGTTCAGGTAAAATATAGTGTTCTGATCCATTAAGTAGCCTTCTAAGATCTGGAAAAGTCTTCCTACCCATAGGACCCTCATCAAGGTCTTCCAACTATTTCCTTACTAGATCTTACCACAGGAACAAGCTCAGCTCCTGATCAGTGTTTTGGGAGTAATATTAAAATTCCGGTGGATCTCGAATAGGAAACTGGAAAACCCATTCCCTCCTGCTCGACTTTTGATGCTTTGACAGACAAGCTGAGATTCCTGGGTTGAACATCCAGCAGAAGCTGTTTTACCATTCATCATTTTAAGGTTTCAAATTGAGGGCAAAATGCCATATAACCTACTTGCTCATCATTTACTAAATAACACAAATTTAAAGGCAAAAATGTTCATAGTTGGGAGGTTTTTATCTTTTCCCTGAAATATTCTGACATGTGCAAAGATCATGCCTGGCAAAATGTCCTAGATTTTAGTCCTGGCTCTGACATCTATTATGATGGGCAAGTCATCTTTCTGAATCTCACTAATTTCCCTCACCTGTGAAATTCCTGACCTGATTACCTCAAGGTTTCTCTAGGGAACAAATAGAATTATGTTGACAACATGTTGAAGACTCTAACATGTGATATTAATGTAAGATACTGCTGTTCCTTTTGGTGTTTGAAGTTAAAATCTACAAATAGATTACATTTTCATAAAATACTCAAATAACTGTTAGATGCTAGAAGCAAAATCTTTTAGATTTAAAATCTAAAACAAAGACAAGGAAAAGACCTCCCATTCTCTAGGGGGGTTCCACTTCATATGATCATGTTTCGCCACTCTGACTTGTTACACAAGGTTTACATCTATACGTTTATATAGCACTCCTGCAGTATAAGGTGATTCTTCACCAAAAATCAAGGCGGGAATAAGCATCTCCTTCTACTCCAATTACCTAACAGCATAAGTTTCTGTACTTCATCACTCATTGGGAAGCAATTTACAAATTTAGTTGGGGCTGGGACAGTTTTTATCAGAAACAACCTAGGAGAATTACATAAAAAAAATATTTGATGAGTGTTTCAGTTTTATAGTAACATGTGAAAACCATATTCATTACCCCTTTGACATATTTACTAATGAATAACCCATTTGTCTATTTGCACTATACTGACTACCATTTGTCAAGCCAATACATTTACAATGATTAGGCTTAATGGAAAAGTCTAAACATAGAAACATCTTCCACTATTATATTCATATTCAGAAATGTCAGGATTAGCTAAATTTCAAGGCTGAAATACACAATTAATAAAAAATACTTTGTTTTGCTAACTGCCATCATGTTTCCTCATGATATTCCTCTTAAATTTTTTCATCACTGGCAAATTTTCTGAATATTGAACATGGGAAATACCAGTGGGTGACAGGATCATTTCAAACTATGGGTAGCCATTATCAACACCCTTATGGTAGAATGGCTTCCTCAGCCCTTGAACATGAGGATTATATATTATATCTTTGAGTTGAGCCCAACAACAATAAAATTGTTATGCACAGAATTTATCTAAGAATGAAGAAAAGAGGGCACCTAGGTGGCTCCATTGATTGAGCAACTGAATCTTGACTCTTGATTTCAGCTCACGTGGTGATCTCAGGGTCATGAGATTAAGCCCTGTTTTGGGTTCTGCACTCAGTCGTGAGTCTGCTTGAGATTCTCTCTCCCTCTGATCCTCCCCCTACTCATGCTTGTGTGTATATTCTCTTTCTTCCTCTCTCTCTCTCTCTCTCTCAAATAAATAAATCTTTAAAAAAAAGAGTGATGAAAGGAAGGAAGGAAGGAAGGAAGGAAGGAAGGAAGGAAGGAAGGAAAGAAAGAAGGAAGGAAAAAAGGAAAAAAGGAAAGAAAGAAAGAAAAAAGTGAGGGAGAGAGGAAAGAAGGAAGGATACTACTACCTAACCTACTAGATGAGATGACTTGGTTCAGTCATAAAACTACCAATTAGTATTAAAAACTAAATTTTTGGGATCGCTGGGTGGCTCAGCAGTTGAGCATCTGCCTTTGGCTCAGGGCATGATACCAGTCCAGGGATCGAGTCCCATGTCAGGCTCCCTGTGAGGAGCCTGTTCTCTCTCTGCCTATGTCTCTCTGCCCCCCTCTCTCTCTGTGTCCCTCATAAATAAATAAATAAAATCTTTTTTTAAAAAAAAACTAAACTTTTCTTTAGTATTGTTTCATACAGAGAGGTGATTTGCCTTCTCAGGGAATCCAATGCATCAGAAACAAAGAAGCAAACAAGTGACAACAAAAATTTTCCTGAATGTGGGATTCCTACCCCAAAACAAAAGAAACTAAATTCAGTAAATGGTGTATATATATGTCATTCTCTGGGACAACTGAATGTCATGTTTTATATGTAGAGCTTAGATTTGATATTAATTATTCTTGGTGAATAGTAGGGAAATCTATTAAATGATAAAGTGAATCAAATTTCAAGTTACAAAATAGCATATGTAGCACATCCTGCCAGGAAGTCTCAGAAATATTTGGTCCTGTAAATAGGACAAAAACCCTGAGTGTCCTCTTCTATTTATGTCATCCCCTTGATGACAGGCCTTCCTTCAATGAATTTTTAGGAGTTTGGCTAATGGACACGAATGATCTTGGAGAAGTTGAGAAAAATGGAAGGCAAATAGAGATGTAGCTTTTGCTGAGCGCTGTTGTAAAATCACCTTGAGGGCCATCAATACATTCATTTGTGACAATGAAACTCTTCCTGAACTGTGGTAAATTTCAGTAAAGTGTATATAGTTCCTGTGTGACTCTTCCTGGACTCAGGAGAAACAGCCTGCCTGTCTGTTGAAGACTGCAAAAAATAACAACTCACTTCTCCAGGTATGATAATACAGGGGATGATAGTATACTGTTAACTGGGTCAATCTCCACCACTGCTTACACATCATTAATACGTCTGTTACAGAATTGATACTATTCTACATTCTTTTTGGAAGAGAAAAAAAATACCAAGATGAAAGCTTGATGTTTTAAGTAAAAACTATAATAGATATTTTCAATGACCCTGAAGCTCTGGCAAATAAAATGAGAGCCTCAGAAAAACACTATTATCATGACAGAACCAATTCTCTTTTGATCCTGATGATCTTTGGTACCATTTCCTCTTACATAATTGTATGGTATGCAACAAACAGAACATCATAAGAGCTATCATGAGGCTCAAGAGAAAAAAACCCTCACACTATTAATAACTTTTTTTCTTGGCATTTATTATTGAACATTGGGTCAAAATTCTCTGGGCTGTATTGTTCTAAAATCCCTTTTAAAAATCTTGGGGAAAAAAATTAAAAAGACCTCTTGGATCCTTCAGACTTGAACTTTTTAGATTCAACCCAGGTCTGTTGTGCTACCTCTGAAGAACCTGAAGCATTGTTCCTTAAACTGGGAACAATGTGTTCTCCACGATTGCAAATTCTTTGTTTTATTTTTAGATTAATTTTCCTTTTTTATTAAATTTCTATTTCCATGATAATATTTGAAGTGATGGAAATATTCTATAATTAAATTAGAGTCATGGTTGCAGAACTCTGTAGACATAATAAAGACCACTGAATTAGGGACTTTAAATGGGTTAACATTATAATTATAAATTATCATTGTTGTTGCTTTTTAATGATTTTATTTATTTACTTGAGAGAGTGAGAGAAAGCCCAAATGGTGGGGAGGGGCAGAGAGAGAGGGAGAAGCAGATGCCCCTGAACAGCTGAACAGGGAGCCCGATGATGTGGGGTTTGAACCCAGGACCCCGGGATTATGACCTTGAGCTAAAGGCTGATGCTTAACCCATTGAGCCACCCAGGTGCCCTTAAGTTACAAATTATATCTTAATGAAGTTGTTAAAGTATCTGACTCATTTTAAAGAGGTAAATATATTTTAGAATAATAAAATAAGACCTTTATTAGTTAACTCAATGTTTGTCTCAGTAGGGTCCGCTGATTGCTCTGACGTTTGTAACTATACTTTAAGGGATGCTCACAGATTCCTTTAAAGGGAATTTTAGTTTATTTCTGGCATATATAGGTAAAAAGTGGAAATTAAGAAATGGAAACTATAGATTTTAAAAGTATGATATAGACATTAAAAGAAATTGGTAATAGCGACAATTAGTTTTCCAAATTAAAAATTCCTTTGGTAATACACGATATAAAACAATGGTATGATTTGAACCAATGCATATATATATACTAATAAGTATCTCTACCCTTCATTAGACTATGACTATTGTTCCGTGGAGAGGGCCTAGAGTTTGAAGTCTTGGTCAAGGGTAATAAATTCCCTCTACTTAAGAATCTCTTGACCTCTCCTTTAGATTTTGCAATATCTAAAAACATCACATATATTTTAAAAGAAATTGAAAGTTTAGTTAAAAAACTGTCCTCTTTGTTAAAAAAAAAATAAACATATTGGCCTACCTCATTCCATCCGAATGACAAAATTAGGCTTATTGCTCACAATTTTTAAGTTTTATATCTGACTAAGACAATTAGAAAAGACCCAGGAAATGAATATCAGTCAAATGTGAAAAAAACAAGAGTTTTAAAACCATCTAGAAGATCAAACCTTTGGCCAGGGCAACATTTATTTGAGAAAAGTGTACCAAGAAATCCATAAACAAATTTTTTTCTATCAAGAAATAAAAAGTAAGCAAGTATTGAAAGCACGAGGACAAATGAGTCATTGCCTGACCTGGTGACAGCCTGTGGAGTGACAATGAGAGCTTTTCCAACAGCTTGCCTGAGAAGAAGCCAAGGGACCAGCCTGAAAACCAGGAGCTAAATGTAGATGGCGGTGTGTGTCACTTGGAGCGCTGCATGGTGACTCTGTTCCTGCCAAATATACAGCAGCTTAGCTGTGTTTTAGGACCTCATCTAGGCATAAACCACAACTGCTGCTGTTGCTGGTGACAATGGAAACCAAACCGCACTTCTAATTGGAAAGGAGGACATGGGAACAAAGAGAAACAACCAACCAAATCTCATCAGGAGACACAAAATGTGACTGCGCTCTGCTGCCAAGTTAAGAAAGGTGCATGTTGCATCAAATCTGAGTGATAATCCAAACGGGGAAGGAGTAACACTGGGCAATGTTGGCCAGGGCATCCTTATGACATTAATGCTCTCTGTGATTTTCTTTCTTCCCTGTCTGAAGACAGATCATGAGGCCATTCGGAGGAGACAGATTGTCATGGCTCAAACTCCTAGTCATGAGCATAGCATGAATTGCTCCCGAGTAGTATGTGGCAGCGGCTTGCAAAGGATTTTATATTGTGCTTGGTACTTTTTCCTTTCAAAGAACACTTTTATAGATCTTTCCTCCAAATTATAAAAATAATGTGTTCATCATGAAAATTAGTAGGAAATTCAGAAAAGCACAAAGAAGGCAAGGTACATGTCCCATACTCCTACACCAAAGGAAGATATCACCATGTGAATATTTTATGTATGTCTTTGTAACTTTTGACTTCACTTTACAGTCTTCCATGGGTTGTTTTTGTATCGACTAATATTGAATTACGGGCAACTGTGGTTTGCAATGCACACAGAAAAGTGAGATATTAATATGTATCATTTCTTGCCTATTGCTTTCATTAGTCATGTTCTAGCCATACTAGATTCTTTTCTGTTCTCCAAAATGCCATAATATTTTTTTAATTATTTAAATTCAATTTAGTTAACATATAGTGTATTATTAGTTTCAGGGGTAGAATGTCGTGATTCATCAGTTGATATAATACCCAGTGTTCATTACATCACGTGCCCTCCTTAATGCTCATCATCCAGTTACCCCATCCACCTACTCGCCATCACCCAATTACCCATGCCCCCCACCCACCACCCCTCCAGCAACCCTCAGTTTGTTCCCCATAGTTAAGAGTCTCTTGTGGTTTGCCATGATATTTTATCCTCTGCCTATTCTTTTGGTGCCCAATTTGTCCTTGAACTGCTCTTCTTCATCTTAAATACCTATATCAATAATCTTCTTTGTGAGATTTTCAATGGTCCTTTCAAACGAGTTAAGACTGTTTAAAAGAAAGCTACGGGCCCCAGATGAAGTCCATTGGTCCAAGTCACCAAAGTGAGACTTATTAATCAACCTAACTGCAGTTGCAAACTCCCCCAGAAATGTAGTCTTACCAGCTGGTCAAGAATTTTTGGTCAAGAATTTTCGGGAGTACCAATGAGGTAATGTGTCACAGGGGCTCTCTCCATCTCTTACCCTGCCCTAAAGGAAAAGGAGGCAATCTGCATGATAAAACCCTTAGCCTTTTCCCCCTAAGGAAGGGGGACCCCTGAAATAATCCTTTATTTTCTCTTGCTAACTTGTTGCCTCATCTCCTTCCCATAAAAACCTTCCATTTTGTACAACTCCTTGAGCTCCCTCTACTTGCTAGATGGGATGCTGCCCCCTGCCCGAATCACTTAATAAAGCCAATTAGATCTTGAAATGTACTGGGTGGAGTTCTGTATTTTAACAATATTATCTTCATTCAAGCTGCCACCATACCGCCCCAGCACATAGCTGTTACCCCACCATTACTGTATTGGCATTCTAGCTCCAACTATTTAACTTCCTCGCTGTACTATCAGGGAAGAGATACTGTTTCATTTTATTTTCATGAGCATCTAAAAAAAAGTGCCTACTTCATATTAGATGATCCATAACAAAATAGCGAATAAATGAATAGATGGATGAGTGAAGTTATTTCATCTCTCTGAGCCCGTTTCCTCATCTGTAAAATGGAAATAGTACCCACCACATATATTTGCTTTGAGAATTAAATGAACCAATGTATTAACTGCTTGACATAGTGACTGACCCACCCTAAGAGCTATTCATTTTCTTCCTTTGTTCCTAAGAAAATATTATTTAAATTCTAAGTTCCTTTTTAAAAACTTCTCCTTGACCTATCTACCAAAAACGTGAGTGTTAAGAGTCAAGCAAATGGTTTCTCTGAGCAGGTAATAATACTAGGTGACATTTTTGCAATTCTAATTTATTCAAGCTTTGTGACTGTTAAAAGCCTAAAGAACACCCTACAGAAATTAGATAAGCTAAAAGGGACAAAGGGTAATAGGAGAGCTAGTATTTCAACAGAGTTGTATTTTCATCTCATTGAAGCCTATACAAATGCAAGTGATATTGGGGAACCAGCTTTTCTCAAATAACAGTCAGCTATGGAAAGGAGTTTGACTTTCATTCTTCAAAGAACACTTATACTTGCAAAGGGAAGGAAAAAAAAAGAACATTGTTTAATGCTTTACATGAAATTCCATTTCCCACCACATAATTATTAAAAGATAAGTAGCTTCTGCATTATTAATAAGAATAAATAATAAGATGGCAATTAAATAACTATCATTAATGACTTGTTCATTAATATGTTAGTAGTCGGCTGCTTTATCATGAAGAGAAATTAGAGTCAGATAGTAGGAAAATTCAATAAATAATAAAACAGAAAGCTGTGTATTGTGCCTCAGTTAATTACAAATATATCTGATTCTTAGGGACCGTTAAGGAAGAAATTTGCATACCAAGTACAGAAGTAGTTCAAAGCTAATAGGTGCTTTGTTACAAACAAAACTCTCTTATGTCTCTTTGAGTTTAAGTTTGTTTACTCTTACAAAAACTTGATTTCCTGTGTCTGAGGAAAATAAGCTTATAAAAAAGATGAAAAGGCTGCTATATAGCACTCCTGTAAAGAGATGCTGACAAATTAAGTGTTAATGAATCAAAAACATATGGATTACACTTCACTTCAAATAGAAATGATTTTAGAATAAAGGGGGGAACTACTTAGCAAAATGTAAGTCTTTGTCAATCTTTAAAACCCAAACATTTATGGTATCTTCAGAAAGCTCCTAGTTATTCCTTTCCTTACTCGTTACCTATCATTTTCATTTTATAGAAAAGATCAATCTCTCCAAGGCCAAATGACCTTTCAAACATTTAACAATATATTGAGTAAGTTATACACAGACATCCCAGAAGTTCAGAGATAAAAAAGATCAAGAGAAAAATATGTATCAATTAACCAAAACCACCATGCCAACATAGAACAGTTTTCCCCATTCCATGCTTATGATGATTTGAAAGACAAAACAAAATAAAATTGCCAATGGTCATATAACTTTTTAAATCATTCTCTTTTATATGTATTTTCTTAAGTTGGGGTTAGGATTTGTATTTTCAAATTAGTTGGAATAATATCAGTCTTTTTATCGTGCAAAAGTTGAAATTTCTATAAACAGTTCTAAATACAGTCCACATTTACATAAAAACCTTTAAAAGATAAGTGTCTTCATGCTTCTGGAGATCTTGGAATTTATCCAATGCAAGAGGAAAATAATACTGTAGAGTTCAGAATATATATTTGATTACTGAACAGGAACACCTATATTTAAGATAATTTAGGCATACTTTTAGGATGTATTCACCTAGGCCCTAAGACATGTTTTTTACTAAAATAAAATAATAAAATAAAATAAAATAAAATAATAAAAAATAGTGCTCTTTTTCAATGCAACAAAGTATGTTTTTAGCACCCCATACTATCTTCCCATGCAAAGGAATTTGCATTCCTATATTTTAATGTCTCTTTCACTAAGGATACTCTTTTGACGTCCAAGATGCTCATTTATTATTGTGAGTACTTATTCTTTTGCCCTCCACTCAGTGTAAAAAGCTTTTCAGTCATTTTGGAAGTGGACTCTCTATAGGCAGATCTTGCAAGTATGAAATTCACTTGAATCACGTTTGGGGTACAAGAAGTATTACAGGCAGGTTTGAATGCTCAACTCTTGTTCTCTTGATGTGAGGAGTTAAAATGTGCCTCAGCTCTTATTGAATTAGGCTCCTGCTTCCCACCTCCTATAATCAAAGCAGCCTGTCCACCTTTGAATGGACAAGATATGAAGATTCTTGGTGGTGGAGTCACCACTCTGACATCTGCCATTTTGAATTCAGTCTAACTCCTTGTTTCCATTTCCACTTGCTACTACCTTCAATTCTTAATTTCAAATTCGGCTAGGTCCAATTTAGCTTATTATTTATCTTCACCTACTTCAAGCCCCCATCAAGCTTGCAAAACCTATCCCTCCACTGAAGATCAGGATAATGAATACTAAATGGCATGTAGAACAGAATCTATAAGTGATCATATGATTGAATTGAATTGAATGATTGATGGAAAACTGAACTATGTATTAGAGTGTATTAAAAACATTAGAACTTTAAAATAAGCAGTTTATAGAATTCAATACAGAGGCAACGCAAATTCTGATGGAATGAGTTATCTCTTTCTACTAAAGCTTTCAATGGCTTCCCACTGCCTATGAAAAATATATAGCCCCACCATTGTGCACATTTCCAATTTCTAATCTCCTTCTTCAGGCTGCTCTCTCGCTTCCTTCCACTCTCTGTCCTTTGTTCAGCCCTAACAAATTGCTCTCAGTTTTCAAACTTGCCTTGGCATTTCCTATCACAACACCTCTACTCACTGTCTCCTTCTATATGGAAAGTTCTATCAAGTGTCTCCATCCTAAATCCTCATCAACGTACATCCATTTATCTGTTTGCTACCACCTTGCCCCTCAAGATCCTCACTGAAGCTTCTTCTCCTCCCTTACTGTACTCCCCAAGTAAAAATGAGTAGTTAGGAAAACAAAGTCATGCCATGACACACTGCCTGCAGTTTGCTGTGTCAATAACAATGCTTAGGGGTTAGCTTACTAGAAAACTCATTACTAAATGTAAATTCATCTTTCATTAATCATCTTGTTTTATTAAAAATTATAGACTGTATATAACCTTCAGAACAGAATTTCATCAACTAAAGAACTTTAAATCGTCATCCCAGTGCACAAGAATAGTAGATAAATAGTGAAGACTAGACAAAGAAGGGGAAATGGGTATGTGTATATGTAGCCCTGTGTTTCCCCCTACACATTCATAATAAGAGATAAGTAGCTCCTTCTCAGAGTCCCCAACATAATTCCATCTCTTAATAAAAACTATTCTAACATACAACAAAATGCTAACCTTCATTAATTGCATCTGTTCGTTCCCAGATAATACAGACACTCAAGAAATAGATATTTTAGTTTTTATGCTTTTCAATTATGCTGCTTGAATGGATCTCTAACTGTACTGTCCATTGTCCCACAAGGCACAACTTTCTCCAACCCTTTCTCTCTCCCTAACATCCTGCTATTTTTATGAGCTTCAATAGCCCCTTTTCAAGTGGTAGTTTCTTTAAGAAAATAATTACAATGCAAATTAGTCTTCAACAAATAGTAAGGCACATTTCGGAATTAAATTCCTAAGTATTGAAGCTTTGCTTCCTGATATGTTTAAAACCATTATATAAGTTTAACCATAGCCATTCAATCTATGTACCTAGAAATATCATTTCTTCTGTTGCTAATGAAGGTCCTACGGCACAAATTTATTAAAGGTATACGTTTGCATGGGATAATAATTGGGTCGATAATATTAAATTCATAGGCTCATTATTTAATTGCAAGGGCAGATTATGAATACAGCTTCTAAAATGTATTTTAATGAAAAACACTACATCCTGACCTAATCATATCAACCTTATGCTATCTAATTAGGGATGCAAAAAATCATTAGAGTTGCAAAATATTAGTTCCAGTTCCATCAGGCTGTGAGCTGCCCCTTCATGAATATATATATTTTTACTCATGATAAATAGTTAATGAGGTAAAAATGACAAAATTTGCATGTAGGCAAATTAGTTTAATAGAATGATGTCTTTTCTGACTACTGAAAGTGACCTTTTCCTTTTCAAAAAAAAAAATGGTTAAAATACTTTGAAATTATCATCTGGCTGTCTTTGCACAAATGACAAATTATATGTATGAACAATATAAAAATTACAAAATGCAATAATCCTAAATTCTCATCATACTGTAAATGTGTTCTGTGCTTTTGCATTTATCAATTTAATAAAAGGAAATTAAGCATATTATAAAGTGTCCATTTATGTGGCAATTTTTAATCCAGAGCATAAAAACGAGAAGCATGTGCTTAATAGCTGGTACTATGGCAAAGATCTAGATCAAATTTTTAAAATGCAAAAATTCTAGAATACTTACTTGAAATACTTTCATATTAAAGTGTCTGTTCCATTCTTAATTTAGCAACTTAGACTACAGATGAGTGTTCTAAATTAAGCTGGCATTGTATCTTGAAATTAGTACTTCAATTATTCAACAGGACTACCTTGCTTCCCTATTGAAATAAACTAAACAAGCAAAGGTAAAATAGGTTAAGAAGAACATTAAAAAATTAATCATAAGAGGAAGTCTTCATGGTATAAACACCAGGTCATGAAGAGACATAACAAATAAAATATGTATGTCTATTCATTTAAGTTTAGGAACATTTCTGTATGCTTAATAAACATAACCCGGATAATGAGAAATAACAGGTGCTTTCCAGATTTTCAAATGATTTGCATAAACATCTCTGTTAGTCTCCTCACTGATAGATGCTGAGTCTATACATGTTGGGGAAGAGACAGCAGCAATATATCTAGATATATTAATGTTTGTTAATGGCCCAAAAGAATCTAAGCCAAAATATTTTACTTAGGACACAAATGTTTTTTTATTAAATTATTTACTTTAATTGCATTTAATCCAATTGTCTCTTCTTTGATCCGTTTAAATGTGTATACATTGTCAGAATTATGAACACACAAGATTTGAGGTCTTTTCTTGAGTTCTACTTTTGTCCATCATGGGTCAGCTAAATCATTTGATAAACGAGGGAATAAATATTAATTTTTAAAGAATTAAAGAATTTCATAATCTCCTTTAATTTTCCCTCTAGCAGTTAAATATTCATTTTCTTCTTCTCCTTTTTATCCCCAACCCCCTCTCCACCCCACCTTCTCCTGTCTCTCACTCTCTCTGACTTCCCTAGACAAAACAAATAATCATGAACAATAAAATAATTTTCTATTTTCCTCTGTATTCTCTTGTTAGGTACTATGGTTCAGCTCAGATCATTTTGATACTGAATTTTGGATTGCTTCCAAATTCCTAAACTTCCATATTGTGAAACTTAATAATGAAATAAATATATTCTATCTACCTCAGTCACTTTGACATTATCCTGCAGAGAAAGTGCTCTTTGCTTAATTTTTAGGATGATTTATTAAACAATTCAGGTCTTTTAAAAATTATGCTGTTGTCAAGGATTTTTGAAGAAGAAGACAGGATGACTATATCATAAAGTGAAATGTGATTTACTTTACGTCAGGGACAGTTGTGGAAATGCCTGCTGTAATGTTATATTTACCTATCAAATTAACAGAATTCGAGACATATTGCATATATTAATAGTAAACCCATGTGGAATTTTTTTAAAAGCTAATGTTTAGGTTTCTATCAGGTAGAGAATGGAATGAGGTATATTATACATTCATTATATGGGCAAATAATATATTTTCAATTAGTCATTCATGCTTGCACTCATTGTTGTACTGAACGAATAGACAGTAAAAATGTACTATGTTCTGCAGACACTATTAAAGATCGAGAACACAAAGATGGAGAAGCCACTCATTTATTGCACAAGATCTTTTTTTTTTTAATTTATTTATGATAGTCACACAGAGAGAGACAGAGAGAGAGAGAGAGGCAGAGACACGGGCAGAGGGAGAAGCAGGCTCCATGCACCGGGAGCCCGACGTGGGACTCGATCCTGGGTCTCCAGGATCGCGCCCTGGGCCAAAGGCAGGCGCCAAACCGCTGCGCCACCCAGGGATCCCCCACAAGAAGATTTTAATCTAAAAAGGAAGAAGGAGGGAAGCCTGGGTGGCTCAGTGGTTGAGTGTCTGCCTTTGGCTCAAGGCATTATCCTGGGGGCCTGGGATCCAGTCCCACATCAGGCTCCCAGCAGGGAGCCTGCCTCTCCCTCTGCCTATGTCTCTGCTTCTCTCTGTGTGTCTCTCATGAATAAATAAATAAAAATTTAAGAAAAAATAAGTAAATAAAAAGGAAGAGGGAAACACAAGTAATCCTCAGACTGTGTGTTAGAAGGGTCAGATAGAACAAGCAGCCATGACACAAAGGAGATGGCACTCTTTGGGCAGGCTCCATCAAAGCAACACTCAAACTCAGCCTGGAAGAAGAATTAGTTTGCCAGGTGGTCCCCGAGGACCTGGGAGGATGCTCCTCAAAACAGAGAGGAATGGATGGTAATGTAAAACAATATAACATGTTTAGCAAAATATCCTTATTTTTATATGGCCTCATTATATTTCAGCAAGAAGCATTTGACAAGAGGAGGTCTGAGAGGGAAGGAAGGCATGTGGATACAGGCTAATTACCAGAGAGGTAAACAAGAATCATAACAAATGGCAAAAATGCAATAATCTGTATTTTGGCTTTTACTATCCAGGCAAAGGGTTTATGACAGGAAAAGGGGGGGGGGGGTCAGATCTACATTTTAGAAATATTCTAAAGAATGAATTCGTGGATGTGATGACATGGTAACTGCAGCGTGAGACTGCAGGTAGAGCAGTTAGCAGAGTGTTATTGTTCTTTAGAAGTTGGGAATTGAGATCATAGATGTGCAATAGCAAATAACATAGAGAATAAATATTAAAAAAGTAAAGTCAATATAACTAACTCCATGAACAAACTGAAAAAAAAAAAATCCAGGAGAAAGGAAGGTCTAGAGAAACTCTGAGTTTCAGTTCTTTGCAATCAGAGTAGATG
The DNA here is from genome assembly GCF_048418805.1 of Vulpes vulpes. NCBI lineage: Eukaryota > Metazoa > Chordata > Mammalia > Carnivora > Canidae > Vulpes > Vulpes vulpes. Next base: position 91,728,910 of record NC_132791.1, on the reverse strand, counting down.
AAAATGCCATGTGCAGAGGTTATGGATATGTGAATCCTGTGGCTTTGTGACACAGGTGAAATGCATTTGGTAATTAACTAACGTGTTAAGTCAATTTTGTTTGGAACGTGCTGGGTTCAGGCATCCACCTGAAGATACCAAGTAGGCTGCTAGTTTGTTAGTTTAGGACTCAGAACAGAAGCATAGCCTTGAGATACACATTTGGTCATCTTCAGAAGGATGGAAGATATAGCTTGAAAGGAGGGCAAGAAAAAAAAAGCATGTAGAGTAAGAAGAGAAATAAACCAAGTATAGGGCCCTGAAAGACTCTAACACAGAAGAGGAGGATGGAGCCAATGGAGAAGTCTGGAAAGGAAATTACTGAAAGAAAGAAGAGAAGCAAGAGAACTAACAAAACATCAAAGGAGAATAATAATATTCTCTTCCTCCTGTCATCACAAGATGACATTGAAGCCAGCAATCATGTCACATGCAGGAAGCTGGTCACTGGCTTCTTTTATTTTTTTCTTAAAGACTTATGTATTATTTTATTTATTTAGTTGAAAGAGAGAGAGTGATAGAGACAGCAGGGGAGGGGCAGAGGGAGAAAGAGAGGGAGAGAGAGAGAATTTCATGAAGATTTCCTGCCGAGTGTGGAGCCTAACACAGGGCTCAATCTCGTGACCCCAAGATAATGACCTGAGCTGAAATCAAGAGTCAGATGCTTAATTGACTGAGCCACCCAGGTCCTCCACTAGCTTCTTTTATGTTCTTCACAACCCTTGTGTAATTTTGCTGTATATATACAGCAGGTATCAATAAATATTTCCACAGGAAAATGACAATGCTACACTCTAAAAACCACCTGACCATGTTTCCTCATTTCAACTAATAAAAAATAATCAGTATACAAGCAATTTGCAAGATTTGTATAGTGGTGGCAGTAAAATACAATAGTAAAGAACAATGTGAGAAAATGTACCAACTTACTGATAGGCTAACAGAATGAGCTTCTCTTGTGCAGTCAAAAAACAAATCTATTTCAAACCAACTCACCTTCTTCCTTTCACCATGGATTCCTCTCCATTGCTCAGACCTTTTCACTATGTAGCTGAGCTCCTGATTGGAGATCTCCAAATCATACGGCATGAAAAACATGGCTTCTTCACTGTGGATGCGCTGAAATGCATCTAATATCCAAGAATCACTGTGCAATCTAAAAACAAAACCATCTGTTACTTTTGTTCCCCAAATACTGTTTACTTTTTGTCCTCCAAAAATCTTAAAGAATTTGTTTCTTTTATCAATTTAATCAATTCTATTCCAGTTCATTGTTCCCATTTATTTTTCAGAAATTCTTTGACTAACATTCCAGAAATAATTTAATACTATTCTTCACTAACTATCATAGTCAAAGAATAATCTGGTTTGGGGGGGGGGGATTTTTTTTTTGCAATAATCTCTCATAAGCCTACTATTTTTTTTTGTATCAAAGATTTAATGATAAGTGAAGGAAATCAGTGAGAATAAGCAAAATGCATTCATTAACTCAATTTTCCCCTCCTATGCTGATTTAAAATCATTTAATCATAATTTGCATGATATATTAACAAGTAAACATACTTAATAGCTGGATATTTTACTTTTCTTTCTTTTTTATTAAAATGATTATTTTCTAAGTTTAAATTCCAACTAGGTAACATACAGTGAAATATTATTTCTTTTTTTTAATAAATTTATTTTTTATTGGTGTTCAATTAGCCAACATACAGAATAACACCCAGTGCTCATCCCGTCACATGCCCCCCTCAGTGCCCGTCACCCATTCACCCCCACCCCCCACCCTCCTCCCCTTCCACCACCCCTGGTTCATTTCCTAGAGTTAGGAGTCTTTATATTCTGTCTCCCTTTCTGATATTTCCTACCCATTTAAGCCTACTATTTCTGATTTTTGATGTCTAGATAATAGAGGGTAGAATATTAAGAAATATTTAGCCATTAATTTATATTATGAATACCAGATTAATTCAAATGTGAAGGATTTGTTAAAGGAAACTTAAGTTTGAATTTTTTCTTTCTCAGTGAGTTGATCTTAGTGCCCCTTGGTAGAAACCCCATTGGACCAGCTCAATTGGAACAGAGGTTTTGCTTGGTCAGTTGTTTTCCAACATGAATGATATATGGACCACTTTAGTGAAGCACCTAACCTGATAAACCATTCATTGGATCTTTTTTCCTTTCCAAAACAACTCTTAATATTAATTTAGAAATGCACTGCTTTTTTTGTAATTTTAGGGAAGAATCTTACTGAAAAACATTAATACTTCATTAGTAACATTGGGGTAAGTACTATAAATATTAATTAGACTCATATTTATAAAATTCTTCCACTAAATACACTTAAGTTCAGAGAAGAGAAAATATGTATTCTATCCCTCATCAATCAGTGTATTTGCTTTCATATCATATGCTTTGTTTTGTAAAACTTTGAATAAAATTGAAGCTCTAGGGAAATATATTTATCCTATGATGTAGTACACTCTTGGTTCACCATGGATACCTGGAACTAGTTTAAGAAACGTAAAATTGTGGGGCACCTGAGTGGCTCCATCTGTTAAGTGATCAACTCTGGATTTTGGCTCAGGTTATGATTTCTGGGTCATGGGATTGAGACCCACATGAGGGTCCTCACTGAGCATGAAGCCTGCTTAAGATTCCCTGTCTCCATCTGTTGCTCCCCATGTCCCTGCCCTACTCTCACTCTCCCCCTAAAAATACATACATACATACATACATACATAATAATAAATTAAAAATTAACAGCCACTAAGAACCCTAATGCAACACAGTATCAATAAACTACCCATCTGAGAAGTTATTACCAAATGCCCAAGTTGTAAGTTGGAGTACCAAGATAGTTGAGCATTACATGGAGAGCCTTTCCATACAAAATGGGGAATTGTAAGTATTTAATTTCAATGTTCAGGATAATTATATTTTGCTTTATAGAGTAGGTAATTAAAACTAAAATTTGTTGAGTTCCCATTATAATGGTGGCCTTTCACATCTGTTGTGTATCTAGCCTTCCTTTAATCCTGTCTTATGCATATGAATATGCTAAAATTTAAAAAAAATTAGTCTTGCTGCTTATAAGTCACAGAGACAGAATTTAAACTCAGAACTAACACCAAAGTTCATTTCATTCCACCATCTGACTGTTGAGTGAAAATAACCAATACAACACACATCTTCACTTAAGGACCTCTATCATGGTTCTTCCAAAATAGTAAAATAGGTTTTTTTGACCCTACCTGCCAAAAAAGAACTCTGTGTCTTTGTTTTCCTCTGACTATTTTATGCTCATCACAGAGTGGAAATAAAAGCAAAACTGTCAACCAGTGTCACTGATGGCCCAAGACAGGCCATATGGCTTGGTACCATCTTGAAATTCAACTACTACTCTTACTGTGCTTTGAGATTCTAGGTTGGCCATTTGAATGATTTGCTAGTTGTCTTGTTAAACAAAAACTAGTCTTTACCATTCTCTTAAGCTTGTTTAATGTAACATCCATCTTTTTCTTTTAATGGTAGTAAGATTTAATGTAGTTAAATTACTGTCAATTTGCTGCCATAAACATTTTCTATATGAAGATTTTAAGTGCAGGATTACCAACTATGCAATTAACTTTGAATTAATTAGGAATCACAGTCCTGTTTCTGCTAGCTTCTGTTCCTTTTGCCCAGAAAATGTCTGTCTCCTCTGTATATTTCCTTCATTTTGTGTGAAAGAATAATTATGTGAACATCCAAGCCGGGATCTACAGGATGGTACACAAATGTTTGAACGGAGAACAAAATGACACATTGGAATATGGAAAGCTATACAAAGATTAACTGCCTTTTAGTTTTACTTTTACATATTTTTCGCCATGTTGAGTGGCATTTTCCAGTGAAAAGGTTAAAGATGGATTGTAAGTAAGTCAACCTACTAACAGTTACTAGATTTTAGCATATTTTTCAGCCTAATGGAGACTGTTTATTTATTTATTTATTTAATTATTTTTAAAAGATTTATTTTTATTTATTTATGATAGTCACAGAGAGAGAGAGGCAGAGACACAGGCAGAGGGAGAAGCAGGCTCCATGCACCGGGAGCCCGACGTGGGATTCGATCCTGGGTCTCCAGCATCGCGCCCGGGGCGCGATCCTGGGTCTCCAGGATCGCGCCCGGGGCCAAAGGCAGGCGCCAAACCGCTGCGCCACCCAGGGATCCCTATTTATTTTTTTAGAGACTGTTTACACACAAAAAAAGGGACACAAAAAATAGTCTATGGTTATATATGCAAAATTTTAAAAATAAACTGAGTATTGATATTATGTAATTCATTTGATTATGTAATCAATCAAGCCATATAACATTTACCCAAAATATTTCATCCTTTCAGAGAGTTAGGCAGGACATAGTGATCAACGTTGGTGCATATCTATTGAAATTCACTTTTCTGGCTCTCTTTAGAAAGTTAGTCTGATTAAATGTTAAGAACATTTCTATAAAGATATACAATGTCAAAACAGTTTCAGTACATTTCATAATTAAACCTATTTTATTTATAAAATATATTATTTATGTTAAGTTTATATTTATTTGTAAAAAAATTGAAACAATTATTTTGTAAATAAACTGGACATTACTGGGTATTGAAGAGAGAGAGAACAGACTATTTTCTCTATTCAGACAACATTGGAGTCAGTCAATAAAATATTAAGCTTAAATTTTCCATGATTATAATTAGTTATTAAAGTTTGTTATTCTCAAATGGGTCAGAAATATGCACACACTATACACACACAGATGCACATCTATTTCCATGTATTTCCTGCCATTTTGGGTGTGTGTGTGTATAAAGATCAGATTGATTGATATAAAATTGAAAATATTAAATATATTAGATGAGAGAAAAGAAAGAGAAAACCAAACACTTGAATAATTAGTGAAATTAGGAGAAGAATATTCAAGTTCATTGCATTATTTTTGCATTTTTATAGGTTTGAGTTGTGTTATGTATAAAAAGCTAATATTTTATGATAATATATATCATTACATGATGATGGTTACAAATTTGAATTTCTTTTAACAATACAACTATTGAAAGTGTCTGAAAATTCTACATTTTTAAATTATTTCTTCAAAATGTAATTAAGAAAGAAACTGTATTCCACCTGTCTGTAAAGCCGTAGGCATTATTGTTTATAGAAATAGGTCACATATTATGCCACAGGTTCTGATGACGGCCAATGAAACAAAGTAATTTACAAAGTCCTATGCCCTGTGTCCTACATTTGAAGTAATTCATTGCTTGGTGAATGGCATAAGCTATTATGTTTGGTTCACATCTGAATGTGGGTCATTTACAGAAACCTAGGATGTGACATTTCTGTTAAAGCTAAAAAGGACAAGTGTGGACATTTAGCTAATATAGTATTTTAAGGGTCATGAAAAAGATGGAGTCTATAACTTAAACTAGCTCCAAAAGAAAAAAAAGATATATATATCTATATATGTAGATATATAGATATATATAGATATATATAGATATATATGAATTTAAAAAAATCAAAATACGATTGCTTCTTTCAAACTCTAAAAGTTACAAATGAGTTTAGCAGTATGGTTTTACACATATCGTAATCAATGTGCTTATTGATAAAACTACCTACCTACTGGTATAAGTATGTTAGAATGCTTCAGGTAAAGGTCTGAGCAGCTTATGGTTGCCAAAATTCATTCTCATTTTTGTGTCAAAAAAAAAATGAGTATTTGAAATCTGTTCACATATTCTTTAGCTGACTTGTTGAACATTTTAGATGTATGACCCTAAAGTTTTTATATGTATGGGAAAAGCTAGCTTTTGTGAGGTTTCTAAAAAAAAACAAAAGAAAAACAAAACAAAACAAAAACCTTGAATACTCACTATCCTGTGTAACACTAATTGAAATCCAAATAGCTTTGGTTTGAAATTATAGTAAATAGAGGAAAAGATAAATAAAAATAAAAGAGAAAAGAAAGAAAGAAGAAAGAAAGAAAGAAAGAAAGAAAGAAAGAAGAAAAGAAAAGAAAAAAAGAAAGAAAGAAAGGAAAGAAAGAAAGAAAGAAAGAAAGAAAGAAAGAAAGAAAGAAAGAAAAAGAAAGAAAGAAAAGAAAATGGAGAAGGGGAAAATAATTTAGAAAAAGAAATTCAGGAGATCCCTGGGTGGTTCAGAGGTTTGGAGCCTGCCTTTGGCCTAGAGCTGATCCTGGAGTCCCCGGATCAAGTTCCACTTCGGACTCTGATTCGCCCTCTGCCTGTGTCTCTGCTTCTCTCTCTCTCTCTGTCTCTCATGAATAAATAAATAAAATATTAAAAAAAAAAAGAAAGAAAAGAAAAAGAAATTCAGGGCAGCCCTGGTGGCTCAGCGGTTTAGCGCTCTTCAGCTGAGGGTGTGATCCTGGAGACCTGGGATCAAGTCCCACATCCAGCTCCCTGCATGGAGCCTGCTTCTCCCTCTGACTGTGTCTCTGCCTCTCTCTCTCTCTGTGTTTCTCATGAATAAATAAATAAATAAAATCTCAAAAAAAAAAAGAAATTCAGAAAATAAAAAGACACACAAAGTAGGAAATTGTCAGGAACCCCTGTACCCCTATTTCCAGAGATAGCTCTATCATAAGTTTATGAAGTTTATATCCTTCAAAATACGTGTGGTCTCATGTTTGTAAGGGAACAATCATTTTTTTCATATACTGTTCATTAATTCATTATCTCAGTCGACAAATATTCACCCTTGCTTACAAAATGCCAAATACTTGGTAAGTGCAAGCAATAGGGAGGGGGACAGGTGAAAATCCCAGGAAGGGGCTACAAAGGAGCCTACAGGGGGCCCTGCAGCTGGCAGGAAGAGGGCAGAATGACAAGGAAAGCACAGAGTATTTGGGTGGTAGCTCCTGTCAAGAGCTCTTAATGTGAGAACAATGGGAAGCCATTACATGGATTTAAGGCAAGATGTGATAAAATACTTTTTAATTAAAAATCATTCTGGTTACTGTAAGAAAAATAGATTGAAAGAAGCAAAAAGGAATATAAAGAGACTAGTTGTAAGGCTCTCCTTCCTCCTTCCTTTCTTCCCCTCTTTCCTTCCACTTCCTTTCCTTTCTTCCTTCGCTCTTTTCCTCTTTCTTTCTCTTTCTTTCTTTCTTTCTTTCTTTCTTTCTTTCTTTCTTTCTTTCTTTCTTCTTTCTCCTCTTTCTTTCTTTCTTTCTTTCTTCTTTCTTTCTTTCTTTCTTTCTTTCTTTCTTTCTTTCTTTCTCTTTCTTTCTTTCCTTTCTTTTTTCTTTTTCTTTTTCTTTTTCTCTTTTTTTCTTTCTTTCTTTCTTCTTTCTTTCTTTCTTTCTTTCTTTCTCTCTTTCTTTCTTTTCTTTTTTTTTTTTCTTTCTTTTCTTTCTCTTTTTCTTTCTTCCCTTCCTTCCTCTCTTTCTCTCTCTTTCCTCTTTCTTAGAACTGGATGGGTGATCTTCATATTGTACTGAGACAGGAAAAAACCCTAGATGAAGTGATTTGGAGGAGAGCATGAATCTTTTCAGAATGTCAATTTTGAAGCTCTAGTGACATATATATGTAGAATTGTCAGTTAATTGAGAATTCTAAATTAAACTCATATTTACCTTTAAGAACTGAATTTTAAAACTAAATGGATTCGGGGTGACTGGGTGGCTCAGTAGGTTGAGTGTCCAACTCTAGTTTTCAGCTTAGGTCATGATCAGTGCTCAACCGAGTCTACTAGAGATTATCTCCCTCTGCTCCTCCCCCTATTTATGCTCTATATTTAAATAAATAAATAAAATCTTTTTTTTAAATAATTCAACTTAGTGGCCTAAATTAGAAATCTGTTAGAAATATACTATTTTTTAAAGATTTTATTTATTCATTCATGAGAGACACAGAAAGAGATGCAGAGACATAGGAAGAGGGAGAAGTAGGCTCTGTACAGGGAGCCCAATGTAGGACTCAATCCCAGGACCCTGGGATCATGACCTAAGCCAAAGGCAGATGCTCAACCACTGAGTCACCCAGGTGCCCCAAAATATACTATTTAAATCAATTAATTCATTCCCAAGAAGCAGATTAAACTTTTACTCTTTTTTCTAACATTTTTTTTTAGTATAGTTGACACACAATGTTACATTAGTTTTAGGTGTACGATATAGTGGTTTGATTTTTTTATATTTTATTCTACACTCACCACAGGTGTAGCCACCATGTGTCACCATACAACACTATTACAGTATCATTGACTATATTCCCTGTGCTGTGCCCTTTATTCCCATGACTTATACATTCCAAAACTGGAAATCTGTGTTTCCCACTCCCCTTCATCCATTTTGCCCACCTCCCCACCCTCTTCATTCTGACAACCATCAGTGAGTTCTCTGTATTTATGGGTCTGATTCTGCTTTTTTGTCTTTTTGTTTATTCATTTGTTTCGTTGATCCAACAATTCTACTACTGAGTATTTACCCAAAGAAAATGAAAACACTAATTTGAAAAGATATATGTACCCCTGTTTTACTACAGAATGATTTGAAATAGCACAAAATATGAAAGCAACTCATGTCCATCCGTAGATAAGTGGAAAGAAGAAAACAGTGTATATTGTATGTGTGTGTATACACATGCAGCCATAAAGAAGGATAAAACTATCCCATTACCAACAACATGGATGGACCTAGAGGGTATTTTGTTAAGCAAGGTCAGTCTGAGAAAGACAAATACCATATGATTTCATTCATATGTGGAATCTAAAAAAAAAACAAGGTTTTACTCTTTTTTCACTATATACAATTTAAAGATAAGAAAAGAATCATGGGGTAAAACTATTGCCAAAGGTTGTACAATTAGGAAGTGACAGAGCCATGATTCAAGCCAGGCCAAACAATCTTCAATCCAAGTATCAAACCACTACATCATATTCATTCGTTAGGTGAAAATTAACCACAAATATGAATTTTAAGTAATCTCACTGTTTAAAAAAATTGAGAAATATGGGGGTGTCTGGGTGGCTCTTAGTTTCAGCTTGAGTCATGACCTTGCAATGGTGAGATTGGGCCCCAAGTAAGCTCTGTGCTCAGTGCAGAGTCTACTTGTCCCTCTTCCTCTGCTCCTCCCCCGACTTGTGTGCTCTCTCAAATAAATTAATTAATTAATTAACTTAAATTTTAAAAAAAAATAAGAAATATGATGTACAAATAATCTTGCCTTTCTGGAATTAGGAAGACTTCATATGGGTATCAGCTGAGACCCTGGCCTACTGTGTAACCTTAGGTGAATTACTTAAAGTCACTAAGGCTTGATATCTTCATGTCTGAAAAGGAGACGATGTTAACAGATCCTGAATTGTCAGGATTAAATGAAGTAACCACATACTATATTCAAATCAGGACTTAACATGCAGTAAGTGCTCAGGAAATGTCAGAAATTACTATTTAGTGATTGAAAGGAAAATACCAAACAGCCTCTGTGGAACCTCCAGTATATCAATTTATATGGCACATGATGGAAGTTATTTTGAACCCTATCCTCAGATATTCTAGGATGACTGTGAGATCCAATCATATATTAGAGTTAGAGTTCTCTTCTTTCTTGTTCATTCTAATGGTCACAAGGATCAGCTCTTCCAGTTCACAGTGTCTTCTATATTTCCATGAGGGTACTGACTCAGGTTATGTAGGTACATCAGTTTTATAGGAAAATCCAAACTATAAAGAGTAAAGTGAACCAGAAGAACTAAGACAGCATTTTTTCAAATCAAACTCAACTGTGAGGTCTTGGCCACTGGGAGAGCCCGGGGCTGATGAGAGGTCCTGGTCTCATGATCAGTGTTAACGCCAAAAAATAAATAATAAATAAATAAATAAATAAATAAATAAATAAATAAACAAACAAACAAATAAATAAATGGTGCTGCTTCAGCACTTAAGCCAGACTAAAGGCAGAGATACTTCTACCATCTGTGACCTTGCAGAATGACAGCTCCTTCACAAGTGTGATCGAAATCACTAGGAACCCACTGGTAGTTTTGAGCATCTAAGCTTCATATGAACCTCCTCACCAGATGATTAAAAAGAAAAAGCTACTTGGAGAGTGTGATAGAGAATGAAGGCTGGGGCAAGTGGAACTGAGTTTTGGAAATACCGCATCAGAACAGAGAACCGGTGAGAAGGGAGTCACAAAGCATTGTATGTCAACTATGTGTTTAGCACTTCCCTGGTTCCTCTGTTTTTTTTTGTGTTTTTTTTTTTTTTTTGCATCCAATGCCTAAATGTTTTACACATGATTATGACTCTTTTAAACTCCTCCATCCACATGGCACTGTGATTTTGTAAAGTTGGGTGTTGTCAAAAAACTCAAATTCAAAATCCATTCTAATTTCTTGGGTAAGTCAAATTAACACACATGAAAGCTGTGTGTACTGTGTGTATGTCTTTTTCACACTTCTCTATTATATTCCAGTGGAGAGTTCAAAGTGAAAAATACTTGGGAATTAGAGTCATTTTAACAGATGGCTTGTGAGCCATATTTGAAAGAGGTATGTCTACATCATTAAGAAAATATGTTCCTAAAAAAAAAAAAATTAAAAAAAAAAAAAAAAAAAAGAAAATATGTTCCTTGGAGCACCTGGGTGGCTAAGCAGTTGAGCGTCTTCCTTTGGCTCAGGTTGTGATCTTGATCGAGTTCTGCATTGAGCTCGCTGCATGGAGCTTGCTTCTCCCTCTGCCTGTGGCACTGCCTCTCTCTCTCTCTCTCTCTCTCTCTCTCTTTCTCTCTCTCATGAATAAATAAATAAATCTTTAAAAATAAAAGGAAAAGAAAATATATTCCTTGATTTATTTGTGGCTTTAATTCAACAAATACTGTTCGTGTGTCTATTATGTTCTAGACACTTTTCTGGGTACAGAGAAAACAATGGTGAATTCTAGAGTAGAGGACTTTGCCTTCCAGAGTCCAGAGTGTCATGTTACGTAGCATTTTAAATACATGATTTGAGTGTTTGAGGTACTACTTTATACACATGGAATCCTCATTGTTTTATGGAAGCAAAGCAAAATTGTTGCTCTTTTTGAGTATTCATTTTTTTGTTTAATTACTTCAGTGATAAGTATGATAAAAATCTTTCAGAGAATTATACCTATTATACAGGATGCTGATAGAGAGAAGTAGGGAATGACACTGGCTCCTGCACAGATGGAGATAGTTACCTAGAAGTGGGAAAGGTCATTCCTCACCCCCGTGGCCTCAGAGAAGCCCACACCAGTGATTTGGACTGTGTCTGTATGAGAGTATGGACATTGCCTCTTTCTCTGGATACACATACCTTCTTGACATTTGCTTCTCATTGGTAGAAACCCACATGCCCAGTTTCCCACAAATTTGGGATGAAAACAGAAGTTGTGGTAGACTGTTTTACTTTCTTTTGTCTTAGAGGTATCAGAAGAACACTAATTCATCAAAAGCTGATTTATCAAATGACTGATTAATGACTTCAACTTAACTGAGCAGCTTTTATTTTATCTTTGCAAGAGAAGAGCGTATCAAGAAATGTTCAGTTTATCTTTGACCCAGCTTCTTGCAGCTCCAGATGGTGTTAGTTGAGGTAGAAATAGATGTGGCTGTTTGTGGAAGAAAAGATAGCAATGAACTCAACTGCCTACACCAAAAAACTTAGGGCCTGAGGAACAGAGAGAGGATACTGATGGCCTTTGGGCTCATGAATGATCCATGAGTTATCTGGACCCAGAGTAATGAACTATTTTGATTAGTCATTCAGTTTTCTGGAGCTGACCCAGTGTAGGATCCAAATCTTTGAAATAGGGCTATTCCTGTATAAAACACGTCACAATATTCATAGTCCATTAGGGTTATTAAGGCATTGAGTGCCCATACTAGGTGACAGTTTCAAGGGGAATGAAAATTGGTTAGCTATATATGAATTGGATAATTTTTAGAATCTTTTTCTCCACATGGTAAATAATAGTTTGCTTTTAGTGAGGAATATTGTAAAGAAGGGTGATTCAGAAAGTGGAAAATCTTTGCTTATCTTATCTGTATTCCCTCGACAGTGAATATGCTCATAATATTCTCATCAAAACCTACCTTTAAATTTTTTTAATCTAAATTAATTTTCCTAAATAATAAGTGGCCACAGCTAAAACTTATAAGGCTATTTGGAACTATTAAGTCAATGATTAAGAAGACATCAACACCCCCCCAAAACTAATTAACTTGAGTATCAGTCTTTCAGATTTGTGTACAGCTTCCAGGAATATAAAAGCTTAAGCAAATCTAAATTAAATTGTGATTTCTCATTCCCTGAATATTATAAAGAAATACGTAAGCAGCCTGTAGATCTTTTGGGCTACTCAGATAAAGGATTTAGAGTGAAAGGTTCCATATAATATCAACAAAGGCTTTACCCAGAAGGGTTATGAGAAGCATTTCAAGGCCACATGAAACAAACACCTAGAGACATGTAGATGGTCTTCACAGATTTCCTTCATGCCGATGCCTATAGATGGTTATCTATTAATGTTTGTTCAGAATGTAAGTTTTTAAAAATGCTCTAGAAAAGAGGAGTTTCATTTATCCCAATGGAAACATGAGCTGAGAATTAAAATTTCCCAAAGTAAAAAAAAAAAAAAAAATGGCAAAACAGTTAATATCTAAATATAATGTCAATTGAGAGAAAAGACCAGTAAAATAAAATAAAAAGTGTCTTGTTTAGACCTATATACTATCCATATCAAATGAATTCTACATGACTAATGGTAAGGAGTTCAATGAAAAAAATTCACCCTTTATGAGAATAGAAGTAAGTAGTTATAACATTTCTGAAAGAGGAAGGATTTTTAAATTTTAATATCTATTTAAATAGTCTAACAATGATCAAAAGGCTTTGCAGTATATGAATTCTAATATTTGTTTTTCTAAGTAATCTCTACATCCAACGTAGGGCTTGAACTCACAACCCCAAGATCTAGCTGAGCCAGCCAGATGCCTCTATAATACCTATTTTTCTAAAACATCAAAAATAGATTTAAAAGTTAATTGTCAGGGATCCCTGGGTGGCGCAGCGGTTTGGCGCCTGCCTTTGGCCCAGGGCGCGATCCTGGAGACCCGGGATCGAATCCCACATCGGGCTCCAGGTGCATGGAGCCTGCTTCTCCCTCTGCCTGTGTCTCTGCCTCTCTCTCTCTCTGTGTGACTATCATAAATAAATAAAAATTAAAAAAAAAGTTAATTGTCAAATGAAGAAAACATCCATTAAAATATGACAGAAGGGTTAATACTGTAATATATATAAAATTCATATAACTCAATAAGGAAAACATTTGAATACTCATAGAAAGAAAGCCAAAGGGACACTTAAAAGGCAATTCAGAAAGAGGATATATAAATGAGTTATAAGCATACTAAGAATGTTTAGTGACTAGGAACAAAGGAGGGCACATTTAGAAAAGGTTGAAATCCCATTAAAAAAAAAATTAACAATGTGAACACGATTTGGTCAGATCCCCCATGCACTTCTATAGAAGTATAAATCCATACAGCTTTTCAAAAACACAACTTTGCAATATTATCTAATGTCTTAGAAACATCATTCTATCGGAAACAGTATTTCTGGGTCACTAGGATACTCTTCAAAAATAATCTAAAATGTGAACAAGACCCAGAGTCTTAAGATGTTCATCAGAATTATTTATAAGATGCACAAAAATGAGAAACAATCTATTGTCCAGGAACAAAGAAATATTTAAATATTTTATACTGCTTATCTGGTATAAAATAATGTGTGGACATTAAATGTTCATGAAGTAAGTAAAGAATATGAAAATATTTATCATACAATATTTATTTTAAAATCAACATATGGAGTTATTCTTGCAAAATAATTTCAACTTTTAAAAATAAATACACGTGGGGAAAAAGTTGAAATAATTTTATCAAATGATTAACAATGTTTTGTCTCAATGGTGATATAATTGGTGTTTTTAGATTTATTTTTTGTTTCCTTTCTGTAGTTTCAATTTTTTTCCTAAATAACATATTCTTCCTAGAATAAGGAAGAAGCATTAAAAAGATTAATGCGTTTTTTTAAAGCTATAAAATCCAGTTCAGATAATTACACTAAGGTCAGGAACTTCCTCATGCAGGTCAACTCTCCTACTAGAGCCATGGAGAAGGAGAATTTTTCTAGTAGAAACCCTTCAGCAATAAATTACTCAGGCTCTTGGAGGAATAAGATCCAATCAGCCAAACTCAATAGGGTCCAATCTGGAGCTTACACAGCCAGTCTTTATAATGTAGAGCTTTCGGTGCCCAGAGCTAGACAAAATTCTCTGTTAACAGTCTGCACAACAGACTTGATCTCCTTTGTGTTCCTATAATACTAGTCATGTTATCACATGTTTTGACAGGACTGATCCAAAAGCCCAGAAGACTTAACGATTGTTGCTTAAATGTTTGGATTAAGAATGCTAACCTAAATCAGTCAACATGCACAAATCCATATTGGCACCTTTCACGAAGATGAGTTCTTATGATTTTTGTATCTCTTTGCCTACTTTTATGCCAGAGCAAACCCCACTTCATTGACCAGATGCCTCTGTTGATGGCAGCGCTTGCTGGATAGAAGAACAGGGCCACTCAGCTCTCCAACATTTTAGAGAGAGATGCTGTGCAAACATCAGTAAAGCAATCTTTCAGCTGACATAGTAGATGGACTTTATGCATACAAAAAATACAAGTATTTTCCCTGCAGGAGATTGGTGTTACCTCTATTATTACCTAAAGAAATTTTAAGAGCATTTCTTTCTAAAACACTAGCAAAACCTGGGGATTACTGAGCATGTCTGGTTCTGATGGGACAGGATAAGCATGTAAAACAGTGAGGGGCTACGTTGAGAGAGTGCACAAAACTTATTCCTCTTAGACTTTTTCAGACCCATTCTCTATGATGTCCTGACACTTTGTCTGTCTTTCCTTTTCCCAAATCATTTTTCCAACCATTACAGAGCTTCTCACTCCTCCTATCCATACTTTCTCATGGGGTAATCCTTCTGTTGTATTTTAAAGCAAATCACTATTTCATTTAGGCAGAAGAAAAAAAAATCCTAGTTATTCGGTGCATACATTCTACACTTCCTTTTTCGTACTTTACAAGCAATCTTGATAACAAAAATGTGAACCTTGGGCAGAGAAATGCATGGTTGCAAACATTCACCTTATTTTAAGTGAGAAGAGATATATCAATGTAATAAATGGTACATAATGTTATCTGACAATTTTTTAATCCTATTAAAGCCCAAACTACATGATGTACTATTTTATTTCTTTAACTTCCCTAGAAAAGTCTAGTCATTTTAAATAATAGAGTCATGCTTTATGTAGAGCCTCTTGTAAGATCTACACATATGTGTCATCTGTACCATATTACACAAGAAAATGCCTGAACATCTTTGCCTAGGGGCCACAGGACATGTTAGTGGTCAAATGAAAGCTAATGATCAGGGAAGACTTTCTTCCCTTCCCCAGAAAAACAAGTTCAACCTTACTGCAGCTATATTATTGATCTAAGGAAGGAAGAATTGAGGAGTGTGCTCACCTCCCATTTCACAGAAAACTATAAGGTCTATCCTATGTGAATTCCTTCAGTGCTTTGTCACAAACCACCATGCTTTTTGCTTTCCCCTCGTCTCTTTCCTTATCACATCTAGGGACAAGATTCTTTTCCCAAATCCTGGGTTTGTCTCCATTTGTCCTATCCTTCATGTTTTCAGGGATTTCCTCGTTCAATTATCCTCATTTGCTTAGCCATTTGCAATTTTCTTCCTTTTAGAATTTTCATATTTGCATATACATATATTCAAACCACACTCATGTTAAAATCCATTCTTTTTTAAAGATTTTATTTATTTATTTGAGAGAGAGCAATGGGTAGAGGAGCAGAAGGGGAGGGAGAAAGAACCTGAAACAAGACTTTGCATTGAGCATGGTACCCCCCTTGGGGCTCCATCCCAAGACTGGGAGATCATGACATGAACTGAGCTACCCAGGTGGCTCTAAAAACTACTATCTTTAAAAAAATACATTTTTAAACATTTTCCATTTATAGCATCACTTTGTATATTTAAAAAGTCAGTAAGACCTGACTCTATGTCCCTATCCCTTACTCAGCCCACTCCAATTGACCCTCTACCCCATAAAGCAATGAAACTTAAGACTTCCTTCACACAAATTCACCATCTATATGGTTTTGTCTGAGTTCTACACTGATTTATCTAACTTCTTATGATTTTTTCCCCTTGGCAATATCAATGACATCTTAAGGTCAACTAGGAATGAAAATTTAACTGATTACCCATCTCCTCTAAATGTTTACTCTCCATGTCATCTCTGTCTCTGAGAATGCTATCACCATCTACCCATAGATGCCTAACTTCAAAACTTAAGATTATACTAAATGTCATTATTTCCTTCACCTTCAATTCCCAACAAGCCCAAAAGTTCTATATATGTCAACTATTCCTTCAGTATTCCACAACTGTCCATTTCCTATGTTATTATCTTCAGTGAAGGCTCTTGACAGTGTCTAGACTATTGAAATGGCTTTCTAACTAGATTTCCATGCTTTCAACCTGACCACTTTCCCTTCTTTTTTTTTTAAGATTTTTATTTATTTATTCATGAGAGAGAGAGAGAGAGAGGGTGAGAGAGAGAGAGAGGCAGAGACACAGGCAGAGAGAGAAGCAGGCTCCATGCAGGGAACCTAACATGGGACTCGATCCTGGGTTCCCAGGATCATACCATGGGCTGAAGGCAGCGCTAAACCATTAAGCCATCCGGGCTGCCACTTTCCCTTCTATTAGTAGAGTGATCTTCCTAAAATTAAAATTATTAAAAATCTTTTAAACTTTTCACTTTACCATTAGAACAAATTCAGCTCCATAACATAAAACTCAAGACTTTTATCATCTAGTCTTTGAATCTCAGTCAACTTCCTTTGCCCCATGTCTTATACTCCCACCATATTAAAGTACTTTTGAGTGACTAAATATATTGAACTTTCTCATGTTCATACAGTTTCATACATTTTTCTTGTGCTGAAGAATATGTTTCCTTATGTTTTTCTTCCAGCCAAATTATATTAAATCTTGGAAAATTAGTCAAGGGTTATATTTCAACTGATGTGTTTGGCTACTGCCCTAATCCTTCTCCAGACCTGGGCTGATTCCTTTACTTTTTGCTCTCAGAGACTCTTGTGTTGACCCCTTCCTAGCACTTTTCTTTTAATTATGGTAATAAAACAACATGAAATCTATTATCTAAATAATTCTTTAAATGTATAATACAGTATTGTTAATTATAGGCACAATGTGTTTCATAGCAGATCTCAGAACTCAATAATCTTGTGTAACTGAAACTTTATGTGTGTTGAAAACACACTCTAGATTCTGACAACCACCATTCCACTCTATGCTTCTATGACTTTGACTATTGAAGACGCTTCATATTAATGGAATCATACAGGTTTGGCCCTTCTGTGACTGGCTGATTTCATTTAGTATAATATTCTCAAGGTTCATCCATGTTTGTCACATATTACAAGATGTCCTTTTTCAAAGCTGAATAATATTTCATTGTATGTGTACCACATTTTCTTTACCCATTCATCTGTTGATGAATATTTAGGTTGTTTATATATCTTGGCTATTGTGAATAATGTTGCAATGAACATAGGGGTGCTAATATCTCTTTAAGATCCTGATTTTAATTCTTTTGAGTAAACCTCTAGAAGCAGAGTTGCTGGATATATTACAAAGCTACAGTAATTAAAACAGTATGTCACTGGCATAAATATAGACAAATAGGCAATTAAAACAGACTAGAGAACCCAGAAATAACTCCATGCATGTAGTCAACTGATCTTCAAGAATATAAAATGGAAAAGGTATGATCTTTTCAACATATGGTGCTGAAAAAACTGGGTATCCATATGCAAAGGAAAGAAATTGGATCCTTACCTTATACCACACACAAAAATCAACTCAAAGTGGATTAAAGATTTAAATATAAGACTTGAAACTGTAAAAATTCTATAAAAAAATCATAAGGAGAAAGTTTCATAACATTAGTTTTGCCAATGATTTCATAGATATGAAAATGGCTTTTAAACATGCAGGCAAGAAAAGCAAAAATGGACTAGTGGGACTATTTCAAACTCAAAAGCTTCTGTAAAGCAAAGGAAACCACCAACAGAGTGAAAAGTCTCCCTAGCACTTTTTATACTCGAATTTGTTGCTTTTCTGTTTCTTCATATACATACGTTGCTTGCTTAATGAGTGACCTGGAAAGCCAAACCCTAAGATATTCAGAATCAAAGCTGAAGGATGATACTTCTCTTGGTGATTTTGGCAGGGGGGTGGGTGGAAAGAATGGGAAGAAATTGGGTTGGAAGGAAGAGAAAAAAATAATTTTACATAAGCTTCTCAGGAAATTTACCAGGTTATTATTGGATATCCTTGTTTCTGGTTGGCCCCTAGTTTGAAGAGACAAGTATAATGGTTTACAGAAAAAAGGAGATCTCTCTATTATGGAGAGAAAACATTTCCCTGAAAGTTGATTAGCTTCTCAGCTGGACTTTGTGATAGCTGTTACAAACAAACAAGGACATTTCCTTTTTCTTTTTTTTTCTTTTCTTAAGACTCTATTTATTTGAGAGAAAGCATACATGAGAGAGAGGGGGGGAGAGAGAGAAAGAGAGAGAGGGAGAGAGAGAGAGCACGAGTAGGGTGGGGGATGAGGAGGGCAGAAGGAGAGGGAGAAGTAGACTCCTCACTGAGTAGGGTACCCAACACAGGACTGGATCCCAGGACCCCAGTGTTATGACCTGAGCCAAAGGCAGATGCTTAACCAACTGAGCCACCCAGGTGCCCTAACCAAGGACATTTCTATCTTAGACATGTAGATGTGAATCTAACTTCTTTTCTCTAATCATACAGTCACAGCTCAAATGCACAACAAGGTTGGAGACTGAACACCCTGAACCCAAAGCACTGAAGCACCTTACCTGAGACAATACAAATATAAAATCAAAGAAGAAATGATGAACAGCAACACGTAAATTAACACGGTGAGCATTATACCGAGAACTCCCGATTCCATGGTTCTTACAAACACCCAGTAGAGCTTTGCTGCATCAGCTATGGGAGTGTCCCCATTATGCATAAGCCTCTGAGAAAAGAAAAGAAAATTTAAGAAATAAGGATGGAAACACTGATCATCAAGTTAGATTAATTTAAATACATGAAAACAATTTGATACCATAATTTGTTTTTAAATTAAATTCTCAAGATACTAAAGATCACCAGATCTTCAGCTATGCAAAAGAAAAGAAAAAGACTGGGTTTGCATGGCTGGTTTAGAAGTTGTTTTTTTTTTTTTTCTTTTTTTTTCTCTTTTTTCCCTATAAGCTTTTAAATGTGTACACTCTACATGCAATTCATAAAGGAAAAACCATGTATTATTTATGTACTATTAACTTCTGAACTTAATGATCACAAGATATGAAGAAATTAAATATGATGGTGGAAATACCCCTTTCTCATTGAAGCAGATTTGAAAGGAATTTAATTTGTGCTATGCATAAAATAGATGGCTTATTTTAGAAACTTATAAAAAAGTTATCAGGCTATTTAATGTGAGCTTGAAAACCAAAATTTACATTAGGTCAATTTAACCATAAGTTCTTATTTTAGACAATGAAAACATATTCTGTATGAATTAGAAATAAATACAAGGCAATGAGGTCTTTAAAAAAAATATTAAATGCTACAGACCTAGAACATTGTCATTTGACATCTTCGACCCTTTAATTTTACAAAACATATGTGTTCTGTAATTATGACTTTCTGGTATCAGGTGGAAGTAGTATGTAATGTAAATGTAAATAAAGCATATTTTCTTCAGTGTAAGAAAGGAGGAAGAATTTATTAACTTTTTAAACTGACAATTATATAAGTAAGTATAGCTTAAAAGAGCATGGTCAAAACTAATCCATACTACAAATGTATAGATAAAAACAGAAGCTCAGAAACACACACACACACACACACAAAAAAAAAAAAAAAAAACAGAAGCTCAGAGAGGTTAATCTATGTCTTCCCTTTCCCAAAATATCCTTTAACATTTGAACAATGACTAGAAGTCAGATATTCTGACTCCCAACCGATATTTCTTTTATTACTACACTAAAACTTTGATTTTTATATTCTCTACTTATTAATTGGTCTACCTTGCAGAATGTGAATCTGTCACTTGGGCTTTAGGTGAAGATTGGTTAAGTGTTGTCATACATTTCTCCTATTCTAGATCTTCCCCTACTACTATTTCTTAAAGGTAAAGAAAGAGACATAGGATTCACTGATGACATACACAGATAATAATATATATTTGATGCCAATAACATAATCTAATCAATAGATGCTAATCATCCATTTGGTCCACACATGCTGTTGTGAATACTCACCATGTGTCATTAAGCTCTGAAGGTAGAAGAGTGACTAAAATTAGTAAAAGCCCCATGTTCTTGGAGTTTACACTTAAGTTGGGGTAGGGGCGCTGGGGGATAAGCAAGTAAGATTAAGCAATAAATATGGTATGTTAGAAGATGGCATTTTGGTTTTTTTTTTAAGATTTTATTTATTCATGATAGACAGAGAGAGAAAGAGAGGCAGAGACACAGGCAGAGAGAGAAGCAGGCTCCATGCAGAGAGCCCGACATGGGACTCGATCCCGGGACTCCAAGATCACGCCTGGGCCAAAGGCAGGAGCTAAACTATTGAGCCACCCAGGGATCCCAGAAGATGGCATTTTGAAGAAAAACATGAAACAGAAAAAAGTATAGGAGGGATGGAGGTGTATTATTAAATATTGAAATAAGAAAAGATGTCATTTGAACAAAGACTTGGAGGATATAAGGGAATGAGTGATATGCCAGATGGCATTCATCACACAGTGCCCATACTTCATCTTTGTGTATGTGATTCTGCAACTAGACTGTAAGTTCCTGCGTGGATCAGGGCAAGGGCTGTTACATCCTGTATTGTACATAGAGCATAAGTATCATTACTTCATTATAATCCTCATCCTTGTTCCTTTCAGTTTATATGTATGGTGCCTTGGATTTTTCAAGGTGTATTTCCAATTGGTTGTCCCAACAATACTGTGAAGTGAGTAAGGTAGATGGTACTATTTGTAGGTATTATTACTTTTTTTGATACATATGAAGCAGTTGAAGACTGACTTATCTAATGTCATTATAGCTGACAAATGGCAGAGCTGTGACCGGAACGCACTTTCCCCAACTCCAAGTCTATCCTTCTTTCTATTAATCCATGATCACTTCCAGTGGATTTTCAAGAATCATTTGCTGAATGAAGACACTTGCAGTGTACCTTTGTTTGATCTTTGTTCTTATGTATTATTCTTATCCACCTATATTGAAGAAACAGTGTCATATTTACTGTTTCTGTTAAAATCCTGTGCAGAATATAGAGCCAATAAATACATGCTGATCAATTAAAACATTCAACAGCAAATCCTTCCTCTACTTTTTATCTAGATTGGGGCTCAGGCAGAGAAAGAATTTATGAACTCAGGGTAATTGTTGTATCATCAATGGGGATCCGGGAATGCTTTGCCAACCTCTGAGCCAGCAAACTGAGAGACTAACAAAATGTTATTAGCAGCAACAGCCACTCAATGCCTCAGCCTCAAACCATTCCATCTGCCACATCTCTTTTTAGATTGCCATTTAAAAAAAAATGAATCCAGAACATAATATATTGGTAAAGTAAGGTAGCCTCTCTCTTGGTTGGCTGACCAGGATCAAATACAAGTGATCCCTGGCTTTATCTGCTGAAAGGAAGTGCTGAAAGAACTGGAAGGATGAACCCAGGCAAGTTGAATCTCATGAGTGACATTCAATCTATGATAACTATGATCCCATGTGGAGCAGCAGTTCTCTAAATTTAATGAGCATGCGAATCATCTGGAAGGCTTGTTAAAACACAATAGGCCCTTCTCAGAGGCTGGGCCCCTTCCCAGACTTTTTGACTTCACAGATTTGGGGCTGGGTCTGACATCTTACATTTCAATTTGCATTGCAATTAAATTCCCTGGTGAAATTGATGCTATTTGTCCAGTGGCCTCACTTTGAGAACCACTGCTTTAGAGCAGGACTTTCCAAACTTGGTGTGCTGATAAGTCACTGGAGAGCATGTTAGAATGTGACTTTTGATTTAATTAATGGGCGTGTCCATGTGTGGGCCCCAGTGCTGCCACTCTGTGGATTGCATGCAGCTTTAAAGTTTTTTAAAGACAGCAAAATTAGATGTCATCTGCAATGAAGCCTGATGGATTCTAACCGGAGAGTCAATAATTGTGCAGATTGGGAACGAGCCTTCAGCTTTTCTCTCCAAGTGGAGAAAGATATGGGTGCTATAATCATCTATTAGAATCCAAGTCAGCTTCCATCAGGTTACAGACCTCTGAACCGGTGCTGAGATGGCCCTGCTGGAGGCTGCTTTCCTGTAGATTACATCAGAGGCCCCAGAGTAAATTTAGACCGCTCATTTTGTCAGCCGCCTTGATACAGTGGACCACTCAGCTATTAATCTCTCTAGAGGACCTGATTGGAATAAGGAGAGCCATTCCAGGAGGGCTGCACACATTCTGTATGATGAGATCTCAGAAGATGATAGACACAGCTGCTCATCCTCCCCACACAGCTTCACGTGTGGTATTGCCATAGGATCAGAGTGGCACCCCATCTGCTCAATATGCACATCAGGCCTCTGGCAGAAATTGTGAGATGCCACGGAAAAGGATCCTTTCGGAATGCCAACAGCATTCCTCTCTACACCTCCTGTTCAACCATCCTTGATGACATGCCTCGCCCCCAACCGTAAGTCTGAGGGAAGTCAGAATGTGGACAAAGTCCAGTTGGCTCCAGCTCAATCCACTCAGAATCCGAATAAGGTTGATGATCAAGGGGGAAAAAACTAAGAGATGGGGTTGAAAATGCAACCACTTCCGACCTGTCACCAAGGTGTTCAATGGTATTGAGACTCCAGAGGGTGGTTGCTGACTTGGAAACAAGTCAGCCTTCCAAACGTTCCTTGGTGCCTGGCTGTTCCTTTAATCTTCAGCAGTGAGACTAAAAAAATAGAAACGTTGGTAGGCTCAATGTGCACTGCTTTTAATTCATTTTAATAATGTTAAATGATCTATATGATTGCAGGGTCAACTAGCACACTTGTTTACAGGTTCTGAGCATCTCTAGCAGAGCACGTGCCACTTAGAAATAAGGTATCAGAACCCTCACACGGAGCCTACCAAGCCATTAATAGACTCAGTGCATCCAGGTCCCCAGTCTTGTTGAGAACACCCCAGGAACCTTGAGCAAGTGAAAGTCCAGCCTAGCAAACAAAGGAAATGGAGAGTAAAGCACCCAGCACCTTGTCACAGTGCTGCCTGGCCCATACACCAACAACTTTGGCATCACCTAGGAATCTGTTAAAATGCAGAATCGCAGACCCCTCCAGCTGATGACTCAGAATTTACATTTTCATAGGATTTCATTCTGAAAGCACATTTCAAACACTGTTAATGAGTAGAGTCCATCAAAATGCCCACCTCTGTAATCCGTTTGGCCCAATGAGTACAGTCTAAACACGCATAACCCAATTGTAAACTTTTTTTTTCTTCTTGAAAGGAGAAATACATCAGGTATGGAATATTATTTGGTAACTTAAGATAATTTTATAACTGACTATTTGATCATATTGATTTATTTATAGTATCCATCTGCTCTCTTACTTGGGGCCATATTTCATAGCCAGATCTAGAGTACATAATTTAGTTGAAATTCAGATTTCCTTTCATTTCGTGAGCATTATGAAAGTCAAAATAGGTGCCTACATTTTTAAATTTCAGTTATTACTTATAATTGTTTACAAACCTCTACTTCTTCTTGAGTATATTTATTACAGAAGACTATTAGATCACAAAGCAAATAAGTAACATAATCAATTGAAGGAACTACAGTATGATCACTTTTTTAATAAAGTGTGGCTATGAAAATCCTTATACTAAAAACAAAGTCACCAATAAAATGTTATCAAATAAAACTTCACTGTAATAATTTTGAAAATTCACCAATTAGTTTGGATTTGATCTCCAACATTATTTCCTTCTTATTTTGGAAGTGTTCATTTAAGAGAGTTCAAAGCACTTCAACTGATTATAAGAGACATCCATCATTTTTTTATGATGAAGAACCTAATAACTTCTATTTAAGATAAATATTGAATTGTTTATGATTACTGAAACTTCCCATGTCAACTGATTCGTGCACTAAAGCTAAATTCTATGTCAAGAACTCATATCCCGATTATTGTACTTGACTTACCCCCAGGACAGTATCCACTATAAACACTGCCAACGGGTCCAGAATTGTCCATAGGCCCATGGTGATGATTAACTTTGACAAGACGTCAGGGCAGGAGGCAAACAGTAGCTGACAACCCCATCTGATCAGAACCAAAGGAAGTATCACTGCATTCAGACCTAAAGGTCCCACCACAACCACAAGCAACTCTTCTGCAATTTGAAGGGAGGAGGTTGGGTAGCAAAGCTCAACGGTGAAAGGGGAAAAGTGGAATCTGTGGGAAAACAAAATAAACATATGTGTAAACAAGAGAAACTATACAAAATGCCAGGGATACAAAGCAATTTTTAAATGATATGCTTTCTTTTTTTAATATAGGAAACTTGACACTTAATACTGCCCCCAAATTGCATGTCAGAAGGCTTCATCTTTTCCCAAACCCGTAGGGACCACCGTAAGAGCTCACATTCTAGTAAAAGGCAGATTCCATCTTGTCCATTGTTCTTGTGTCATAGATAAGCATAGAAAGAATAACAATTCTATCCACTGGGCGAAGTACTCTAGAAGAGCTGCCCTGCAGATAACACATACTCACAGGCAGGCTATTTGGACTACAAAATATACCTGTGGACTTAGGGACGGGTCAGCCTCTATCAGAAACCAGAAATGTAAGTAAGCCAGTCTAATCATTCTGATTTTTAACATACCTGATTAATTTTGCTGTGATTCCTCTAAATAGACCCTGAAATACAAAACAACACTGCTCTGTGACCAATAAAAATATCCTATCTCTTAGCTGTTCCAAAAGGAACAACTTGACACCACCTAAAAACCGATGGGTTGAATCCAAGGTGAGCCCAGTCATTCAAGCAGCCTTGACCCAGGCGTTGGCACCCTTTTTCTATAGCAAAGTGAGATTTCATTGTGCTCTAAGTTCCCCTGACCCCATTTCAGCCATTGTCATTCTGCTCATGCACCCTCTTTGCCAATTCTCCACTAAAAAGAGTTCTTCATTTTATCCACTCCCTGACCTTTGCTTTGAAGGAAGTTTTATGCATTGTTCTTATGCTATTGTGAATGTCAAATGAAGTAGCATGTGTACAGTTCTTAGCAGAGGACCTAACACAGAGTAAGAGCAGAAGAAATGCTCGGTGTCACTGTAGTTACTGTCATGTCTCATGACAACAGTCTGACACGGAGCTACTGTACGATTCAAGCCTGTAGATCCAGACAATAGCCAACCAAATATCCTGACATCTCTAAGATGTTCTGATGCTTGAGAAATCAGTCGCCAAGGTATTTTTCTTTCAGTATTATTTTATTAACAGCCAATAAAGATAGAGCTTTCTTTCTTCCTTATGTTTTTTATTGAAGGAGTAAAAACGCAGTTAGCAAAAAGCAACTAGCTCAAGCATATGACATAGGTCCTTTCTGCTTTGGACCCTTACACAAAGGAAAGAAAAAAGAGAGTTAAAAAAAGAGAGAGAGAGAGAAGGGAAGAAAAATAGTATCTGTATAAAAGATTCGAAGATACAGTAACTTAGGGATGTGTAAATGTGCATATTCTAAAGCATTTGTATGTTTAGGATTTAATTTCAAAACAGTCAAAAACTCTGTGTGTATATATAATACACGTATATTTTTTCTCAGTGTCTTAAAGTTATTTGCAATCTTCTTAATTGAAAGTAGATACACATCTTTATTTTTATCTGAAACATCTACATTTGAGAAAATGAATTCTTCTTGTATTGATTTCTATCTGTCTATCTATAGTGTCTATGGAGTCATGTTTATGGAGAGATAACCTGTAAAGCGTCATCTTTTTCCAGAGTATAATGGCCCCAAAAGCTGCCTGGGTTTGAGTTTGGTAATTGTTCGAATTCAATCATTTTGCAGAAGAAGCAATCTTTGCCTCTCTGAGTATAGGTATAAATCATACTTACATTACTTCTAAAATACCTTCAGCCTGAGTCACTCTGATAAAATCAAAACAGAATAAAATGTAGTTGCTAAATTCCTTTTTGGATTCTGCTCAGATATTAGAACATACTTGAATCTGCTAAATTTTAAATAAATATTGATGCACCAGTTATGCATTTGTATATACAGGCCCACAAGATGAGAACATAACTGTAATCGACGTTCCTGCTCTTAGACATTTTTGTCTTTTCAAATCATACCTGCATTTTAAGTCTTCCAGTAAATGGACAGAGAGGAATTTTGTACTTTCATTTGGCCTATCAAGATGAAAATGCATCCCTTTGACTTCCAGGAGAAAACACTCACTTTGTAACAGGAGTTGAAATGGCCTGAAGGAGAAGCCACTGGCCAAGGTAATGCAGGTAGAGCCTCAGGAACCAGAGGGAAGCCATCAGCAGGATGATGTACCAGAAGCCCTGGCTTCGCCACTGAGCTAACTGAAGTTCTGAAAACACTGACACCCTCACAAAATGGAGATGCTTGAAGAATCCTCCAGATCCAGTACCACCAGCCACTGAAGAAGAGCTATAAACAAAGAAATAATGAATTCAGAGCTCAAGGTACAGCCAGCAATAAAAATATTTTGAAGCCATAATAAAGACGTGAAAATAAAATTGAATGAAATTATTTCTTAAATACTTGGACTCAGATGATGTATGTTTCTTTCTTGCTGTAATCGCAGACTAAAAGGGAGCATGGAAAGAAGCACGCAAATGGAAACGGAAAACAAAATCACAATGAAGTATCTCCTCACATCTACTAGGATAACTACCATCAGGAAAAGGAAAAAAGGAAAAGAAAAGAAAGTCACGAAAGAACAAGTGTTGATGAGGAGACAGAAAAATAGGAATGTAAACTGGTGCAATTGCTATGGTACACAGTACGTCAGGTTCTCAAAAAAATAGAACTATCATGGGGCGCCTGGGTGGCTTGGTTGGTTGAGCATCTGACTCTTGATTTTGGCTCAGGTCATGATCTCAGGGTCGTGGGCGGGAGCATCAAGTCAGGCTCTACGCTGGGATTCTCTCTCTTCTTCTCTCCCTGACCCTTCCCTTCTCCTGCCCTATTCATGCCTTCTCTCTCTTAAAAATAAATAAATTAATTAAAAATAACATAACACAAACTAAAATAAAATAAAATAATGAATTACCGTATGATCCAGCAATACTCCTGTTGTATATATGCAAAAGAGTTCAAAGCTAAATCTCAAATGGGCATTTGTACACCTATGTTTATAGCAACATTATTCACAATAGCCAAAAGGTAGAAGCAACCTAAATGTTCCACAAATGAATTATTATTCAGCCTTTAAAAAGGAAGGAACTTCTGACATGGTACAATGTGACTGAATCTAGAGGACATTATGCTAAATGAATTAAGCCAGTCATATAAAGACAAATCCTGTATGCTGCACTTATACGTGGTAGTCAAATTCACAAAGATAGAAAGTAAAATAAGGCTTACAAGAGCAGGGGCAGGGGGAGCTGGTTCAGGGGGAGAGGTTTAATGGTACAAGGTTGCAGTTTTGCAAAATGAAAAAGTTGTGGAGATTGGTTGCACAATGATGTGAATGTACTTAGTATTGCTGAACCATATGTTTAAAAATGGTTAGGATGATAAATTTTATGCTATGTGTATTTTACAATAATCAGAAATTTTAAGAGAAATACGGAAGTGAATTATTATAAACAAAAAACTTATTTTTAAAAATCTTTAAAATCCATAATATATTCCTGCTTATCTCACCCACCCATAGTGATCTCTATTAAAATTATATTTTGTTATTTGCATATAGCTTGTTCAAAGTTCACTGTTTTATTTAAAAACTTGAAATGAGCTAATGTACGATCAAAAATATGTGAACGAGAATTTGAAACTTAAAGGTTCTTTTATTTCTTAACAATACTGATATTTTGGGTTGAAACTAAACATAAAATAAGCAAATGCAAAATGTTCTAACTTAGGTCAGGTTTTCTCTCTCTGTTTGCTGTTGGGATCAAGAGATGTTTTCAAAGTTTCTAAAATTGGAGTTTTTGTAGGAAAGAAGATGAAGTATCTGAAAATAATTTAGAGGCAGAACTCATTCCCCACCCAGTCTCGAGCATATATAGAGTATATTAGCTTAATGACTACAGCTCTGGACTCTTATCTACACAGAATTCCTTTCAATGCCTTAGTTTGCTCACATGGAAAGGGGAGATGATAACAGTACCCATACTCCACGGGCAGTATGACGACTAAATTAAGAGACGTGAAACACTCTGAACAGTGCTAATCCTGTGCTACCATCACACAATAACAAAAACTCAATCCACTGCTTCACTCCCTTCCACTATTTACCAGAACTACTTTGAAATTGGCCAAGAAATGTAGAAGACGATATGGTTCTCTTTATTTTTAAAGGGATAGAAACAGGATGGGCATATGTTGTTTAATTCGAACTAAGGACAGCCCGGGTGGCTCAGGGGTTTAGAGGTGCCTTCAGCCCAGGGCCTGATCCTGGAGTCCCAGGATTGATTCCCACATCGGGCTCCCTGCATGGAGCCTGCTTCTCCCTCTGCCTCTCTCTCTCTCTCTCTCTCTCTCTCTCTCTGTCTCTCATGAATGAATGAATGAATGAATAAATAAATAAATAAATAAATAATTTAAAATCAATCAATCTTTAATTCAAACCGTAAATATTATCAGTGTATACCATCACCAGCTTAGTAAAATGTTGGTTTTATAAAATCCGTGATCGACCTTTATAATAGCTAGTCTCCAAATCCCGGGGTAGCATGTCTGATTCTCTTCTAGAAGAGTAATTCCGAATAATTCAGTAAATTCCTCAATCAAAAAAGTGGTCTTGATTAAAAGTGTCTTACCAAAGGAGAAGCTAGTATGATAGGAAGTAACTCCGTGACAGTGATAAACCACAGCAAGTCGAGGCAATGTGAGGACATAACAGAAATGAAATTCAGAGGCAGATTCAAAAGATTATATATACAAAAGCTCAACTCTGTCTGAAGATTATTTGAGTATGATGATAATTGTACCGTGAAAAGGAGAAGATAAATAATAGAAACAAGAGTCTTTGGGGCAATAAAAGAAAAAAACTGATAACAAGTAAAAGAAAACTCATATTGTCCTTAGAATGCCAATCCATGACTTTAGCCTTTTGGTCGCACAGGACTAATGAGACATTGAACTTGACACTGACAGATCCTTTTTGTTGTTCTTGTGTGTCTTTTGCCATAAAGATGTACAGCGTCATCTGACCCATCTATGTGCAGTCTGTGCTGAGCATGCTTTTCAATTAACACAAACGAGGAACAGCTAAACAGGAAACAGGCCCCGGAGAGGTTTTGGTTTACCGATGGTAATAGAGTCCTCACAGAAGGATTCCAGAATACCTTACTACATTTATCATCGTGTGAAATGAAATCCAGAACTTTCTAAACTGCTAAAGCAAAATATTCTGTGCGTGCTCCTCTTCAGTTAATTATCCTGTTGCTGTTTTGCCTCTTCAAAGAGAAGAGAAAATCAAATACAGATTTGGCATTGTGTTGTTTGCAAAAACCCAGAAAATCTCAAATGATGCAAAACAGAAGAGACAGTAGCTTATTTGACCTTTGGAAATTTCCACTCTTCTTTTCACATCCATTGATATAAATGACTAAGCAGTTTAAAAGTTTATGCACAGAACCCACTATAAAGTCATACTTTGGTCGTTAGTTTCCCTGATAAATATTTCCCACCAGCATTCAGATACGCATGCGTGTTGGTGGAACATTTGAGTTAGGACAATTTATATTGAATTCAAAATACTTAATTACTCTGTACCTAGTTAACACAATTCAATATTTGTTTTTACTTGTTTGTTTAACAGTGATAACTATAATATCTGGAGCAAATAATTAGGAAAGACCTGGAATCAATCATTTAGAGTTTGAAAAATTATAGACTGCAAAGTTAGAAATTAATGCAGACATAAGTTGATGCCAGATGATGGGAAATAGAAGCAAATATCAATAACCTTGTTAGGTGAACAAAAGTAAGTCGTCAGGAATAGCCTTACAAACAATCTCCTATGACAGTGACAGTCCTTTTCTCTTAATGATTTTGAATTTGTACCTGAAATCCAAATGGGTACTGAAAGTGAATTGCATCCACAACTATCTCTCCATATATCGTTCTCTAAATATATTTCATTCAAAAGAAAATTCTGCATCCATGTTTTGAAATTTTCTTGAAAGAAAGCATCGCTTTTATTCTTGTATACATGTAAGGCACATTATAAAATGCAGTGCCATTGTACAATATCTTCATCCACATTTCAACTGTTCTTTCCTTTTCTGTAATCTTTCTTGGTTATGTACAAAGAGTATGACCATCAAAAGGATAATAAATGGCCTCTGCCACTGGGGTGTGTAATACGTATAGTGGGAATTGATTTGTTGGTTATGAAGGAAGCCATAGAGCACACAGATCACTGCAAAATCACATTGAGGCCAGCAGCTACTCCTCAGTTCATGCAGGCGACTCCTCTATCGCTCACGGGGTGAGCTGCCAGAGGCTGAGAAGAATGGTCAGGTCATCCAGTATTCAGCTATTAAATGAAACCTATTTCTCTGAACTTCAGCCACATTTCATATGACACACATATATCCCCCTTCCATGCCCAGTCCTTATAGAGACCCGATATCAAACAAGATTTCTATGATCCATCAGTGTAATAATAAAAAAAAGACCAAAATTGCTTTAAAAAAAAAAAAAGCATGGAATGCATTCTTAAACTCTCTTCTACAGTGAACAGGAGTCCTTAGGGATTTGTATACAACCAGACTCCATCATTCATCAGCTGTGCATAATAATCCTTTTAAAAAGACACTATCGATAAATGCCACTAAAATTTCCATACTCCCTTTTTCTGGTATAACTAACCATACTGTAGCATCTTTTAAATCAAGGAGCTTTTTTTTTTTTTTTTTTTTTTTTTTTTTTTTTTTTTACTTTTGTGTAATTCCTTTGAGTTTTTCTCATTTCTCTTTTCATCACGTTCCATTTATGAAGTTTTGGAACATGGAATCCTCGGTGATTGTGAAACTTTTCCTGAAGCTTATATTTAGCATTTCAGGGAATCATTACAATAATGGTATCAAAGAAATATGGATAGGTCATAGCATGTTAATGTTGGAGAAGGCCTCATCACAGTCCCTCACTTTTGCAGAACCTGAAGTAAAGCCCCAGTGAGTTAAGTGATTTCCCCAAGTTGGCACAACTCATAAATTTTCTAACTCCTGTCTGCTGACTTGCCATGAGGAACTCTCCCATTGGTTTAGAAAGACAAGAACCACTAGGCTGCTTGAAAATGAGCCCCTTTATTTGAAACCTGAAAGAAGGAAAGGGTTCTTCTTTTGTGGAAGCTGGTTTAATGGGACACAACTCACTCACTCAACAGATCATTATTAAATGAATGTATTCGTCAGGCCCTGTGATGATGTAGTGGCAGGATAGTGGCCTCCCACCAGATATGTCCACACTCTAATCCCTGTAACGAGTGATTATGTTAAATTATTTGGCAAAGTGGAATTAAAGTAGCAGAATGGAATTAAGTTTGCTAAGCAATTGAGTTTAAAATAGATTATTACAGATTATTTGGATGGGCCCAATGAATCCACAAGAGTCCTTAAAGAGTGAAGTAGGAAGCAGAAGACACAGAAAGACAACCAGAGGAGAACCAGAAGAATGGCAGTGTGAGAAAGACTTGGCCCAAATTCATTGGCTTTGAAGATGGAAGAAAGGAGCCAGGAGGCAAGGGATGAGGCCAACTTCTAGGAGCTGGAGCAAGCAAGGAAACATTTTCCCTAGAATACAGAAAAAAAATGTGGTTCTGCTGACACCTAATTTTGGCCCAGTGAGACCCACTGCAGACTTCTTTTTTTATTATTTACATTCAATTAATTAACCTATAATGTATTATTGGTTTCAGGTCAGTGATTCATCAGTCATGTAACACCCAGTACTCATTACATCACATGCCCTCCTTAATGCCCATCACCCAGTTACCTCATCCCCACACCCCCTTCCCCTCCAGGGACCCTCAGTTTATTTCCTATGATTAAGAGTCTCTTGCAGACTTCTGACTTCCAGAACTGAAAAATAATAAACTTGTGTTGCTTTAAGCCACAAGCTTGTGGTAATGTGGGAAAGCAGTGGTAGAATACTAACATAGATGGGTTCTTGATTTTCACAGATGAGCAACATTGTCACCTTCACTCACCCACAGAAATGTCATTCTGTTGGTAGAGACAGATGAGTGAAAGACAAAATCCAGGGATAAATGGGACGCCCAAGTGACTCAGTGGTTGAGCATCTGCCTTTGGCTCAGGGTGTGACCCTGGAACGCTGGGATCGAGTCCCGCATCAGGCTTCCCTCAGGGAGCCTGCTTCTCCTTCTGCCTGTGTCTCTGGTCTCTCCGTGTGTCTCTTATGAATAAATAAATAAATAAAATATTAAAAACAAATAATCCGGGGATAAAATCCAGGGTGGGAAGTGTAATAGCAACATCCAGAAGGTTATGAGAGAGCACAAGATGGTTACCTAGCTCAAAATGGGTCTAAGAAGACTTCTCTTCTGACACCTGTGAGGTCAAGAATTAAACAAATGAGAGGAGGGGATACAGCCCAGAGGGCATGCCATCACATATGCAATTCTCAGAAGAATAGAGTTCCATTTCTAAAACTGAAAATAAGTTGAATTGGGTAGAGAAAGTCCTAGTAGGTGAAGACAGTTACAGAAGTGGAAGGAGTCGGCATGTGGAGGCCTGGCAGGTGGATGCCATACTGCACTGCCTGGACTCCATCTTGCCACTCTCGGTAGCCCTGGAGTATTTTAGCGGAGAGGAAACAGGGGGTGTCATATTCATGTTTTAGAAACACTGCTCAGGTTGCAAGGGGGAAATAGTTTGGGGAGGGTCCAGACCAAAGGGGAGAACAGATTATGACTTAGAAGATGCCCATCTAGTACTGATCAACTGTGAGCAGAAGTGTAGAGCTTTCAGAAGTATGGCATGGGTGGGTGTTTTTTTGTTGTCACAATAACAAAAAGGGTGGCAAAGGCACCAAGCTTCCTGAAATGTGCTTGAGAGTCTCAAGTGTTGAAGATCTCTCTTGCCCCCACATGAGTTCCCTAGAGCTGCTGAAACTACAAACTGGGTGATTACAAATGATGGAAATGTATTCCCTCACAGTTCTGGAGCCTCCAAGTTCTAAATCAAGGGGTTGGCAGGGCCATGCTTTCTCGGAAGTTTCCAGGCGATGGGGGGGTGGGTGGCGTTAGTGGGTGGAGGATTCTCTTTGCCTCTTCCAGCTTCTGGTAGCCTCAAGAATTCCTTGACTAGGGGCAGCAAGAATCCAATTTCTGCCTCCATGTTTATGTGACTGTCTTCCCTTTGTGTGTCTGTGTTTTCACAAGTAAAGACACCAGCCATATTGGATTAAGGGCATCAGCCAAATGGGATTAAGGGCCCACTCTACTCCAATCTGACCTCATCTTAGTTTCCATTTGCAAGGACCTCATGTCTAGATAAGATCACATTCTAAGGTACCGAGGCCCGTACAACTTCAACATATTATCTGAGAGACTATCATTCAACCCGTGACACCCCCAAAAGCCAACAGCAGTCCTGTAGAGGGAAAGAGAATTGGAGGGGTGGCAGGACAGGGATAAACAGATGGATCTGAGAGATAGTCAACTAAAGTGAACAGGATGTGGAGACCGTTTGAATATGGGATCTCAAAAATATGACCAAAGTTTCTCATCAAAACTGGTTCCAAAGTTTCTGGCTCAGGTAGCTCATCCAAAGAGTGGATGAATATATTAGAAAAAGCATTTGGTGAGGAAGAGAGAAAAATGAGGAAAACAATAAGCTCATATTGACCCGCATATGGAAATGCTCATGGTAAATCCAAAGGAATTTGCCCAATAGTCTATTGTCCTGACGGAAATGGGGTTCATGACACATCAGAACTGGAAAACAGTTTGGAGTTACCAACATGGTAACAAGAAGCCACTCGAATGGTTGAGACCCATTGTCAATGTCCAGCATGTGGAAATGATATGAAAACTGAAAAACAAAACAAAATGCTAGTCCCCAGGATTAATATAAATGTTTTCTTTGAATGAAATCAGCTATCATGATCTTGAACAACATTAACTCAAGCACTCGTTGAAGAGATTCTTTTCCCATATGCTGGTTTACAGCTGCAAATCCACTTAGCCTAGACAAAACCCTCCTCCTTCATTCAGTTCCCTGAAAAATAGATTATGGAAAAGAGTTTTTAAGGTAAGTGAGAATTTGGGGCACAGACAATAATAACTAATGTAATCATAATAGTTCTTCTATATTGAACACACTATATAATATGTGTATATTACATTTAATTTACAGGGCCACTTTGGAGGGCAGGTGTTTCTATACACAGTCTACAGATGAGGAAATGAGCAGCGAGAAAGTTCAAATTCCTTGCTTTAGATCATAAAGCTATTAAGAGACAGAACAAGACAAGCATCTAGGTTTGAACCTACCTTAGGCTGATACCAAAACTTGTATATTTCCACGATCCATGTGGGTGGGTACATGTGAGTTGATAGAATTGGTAGGAAGGAGAGTCACAACTTATTCACACGTACCCAAAGGTTATACTGCAAATCAGTGAAAATGCAATCTGATATATTAATATTAATGTGTTAGTAAGGCTCTTAACTCCATGAAGGCAGGAATGGTCTGTCTTGTTCACTCCTATATCTTCAGGTCCTAGTACTGTGCCCTGCACATAGTAGGGGTCTAAAAACAAGTATTTGTTCAATGAATATTGTTTTAAACATGTAGTGTTCTAAATGGTTTAGGTAAAACCATGATCTACGTCAGTGAGGAGGTCTGTACCTTTAATTTGCCATTTCAAGATTCATAGTCTATTGCAATCTAGTTGTTTGATGTTTTAGAAATTGGCAAACCACCATTAAAACTTTCTAAATTCACAGCAGTATAGTATTAAATGATTTGACTGGTAGGGACTCTTGGGCAAGTTCACTAGGACACCATGTTTAAAAGAAAATGAAGTAAAATATGCCAAGATTAGGAAACACTTATTTGGAAAGAGAGAGAATTAATCAAAAATGAATTATTACAGAGGGAGGGGGGTTGGGGAGATGCACGAAACAAGTGAAAGGGGTCCAGATATATGAACTTTCAGCTATAAAATAAATAAGTCATATGGATGTAACATACAGCATGGTGAACATAGGCAATAATATCGTAATGCATATTTGAAAGTGGTTAAGAAAGTAAATCTTAAAAAAAAAAAAGCGCTCATCACAAGAAAGAAAAAAAATTAACTTTGTATGGCAGCAGGTGGTAACAAGACTTACTGTGCTGATCATTTCACAATATACACAGATACTGAATAGTCTTATCATATACCTGAAACTTATATAATGTTATGTGTCAGTTATACCGCAATTAAAAATGAATTTCTATATTATTATCATTATGCCAATTATTGGATTGATATGCATAACTTATAAATGACATCAGTATCAGTTTCATTTTTTACCCAAGGTATTAAAATGCTCAAATCTGCTATTGGTTTGTCATTGTTTCAAGTATTTGGAAAAATCCTTTCACAAAAGTGTCTGCATGTATGTAGATGTCACCAAAGTGTTCTGGATAAAATTGTTCTCCATTCTTTCAACTTTTATAAAACTTTATGAAAAGGAAAACTTCACAAGTTTATCTTGATGTTAGCATTTTAAACTAGATATCCCCCCCTAAAATTGTGTCTCCTTGGCCAATTTGGGTATTATACTTTCCATGTAACACATTGCACTTCTAACAGATTTAATTCAATTTATAACAAATGCCTCTAATTAAGTTAAAAGATCTTTGAAAATTGCTAAATCTTAGGGGTAATATTACCACTACTGACATTGAAATAATTGATCATTCCCACTGAGGCACAAAAGTATGAATGTTCTAATGAGAAAACAGGGATTGAAGTGTGTTGAAGGAGTCCAAAGAGACTCCCAAACTCTTTAGGCTGTTATTTCCAGTGACAGTCTCAGAATGGGAGTGGGACTGGGAGGGGGGCAGGGACAGACAACACTCCACCCAGAGCAGGAGACAATGAAAGCCAATTTCAAAAACAAAGTCACCACTTGGAGCAAAGAGGGGGCAAGGTCTATTTGCCTTTCTAAAATACTTTCTTATCCACTGTGTGTGTGTGTTTCTGTTTTCCATCAATCTTTGCCATTCACACATAACATTTTCTTAACAGTCTGTGCTAATAAACACCGGATGTGGTATTAGAATGCATCTAATTTTTCCAAGAGAAATTCACTTAGAGCCAGGAATGAGTATATATGACAAGAAGAACAGCTAACGCTCCTGACCCAACACCAGCACTGGACTGGGGAGCAGAAAGAGGAATTGAGTTAAGTTTTTTATTGCAGCTTTTCTTCTGGCTTTAGGAAGTCACTTAGCTTTGCAGCTAATGCGCTAGTAAGAAGGAGAACATCTACCTTGCTGGTGTTTTCGGATCTAATTAGTTAAAATGTTGACAAAGCACTTCCTAAGTGAAAATAGCTAAATACTTTATGCATTATGGAAATTTTATTAATAACCGAAATGATAATGTAAAATCAGTTAGCTTTGAAAACAATCTCATTAACGAGTGGCAGGATCATGCATAAGCAAGGAGGCATAAGAAAAAAAGATGCTTCACAGCTTAGCCATCAGGATAGCATTAGGATGGGGCACCTGGATGGCTCGGTCAGTTAATCGGCCAACTCTTGCTTTCAACTCAGGTCATGATCTCAGGGTCTTGAGATGGAGCTCATGGAACCCCATCCCAGGTTCTATGCTCAATGGGGAGTCTGCTTGAGATTCTTTATTCCTCTCCCTCTGCCCCTCCCCACTCTCTCTCTCTCTTTCTCTTTTTCTCTCTTCTCTCTCAAATAAGTAAATCTTTAAAAAGAGAGAGAGAGAGAGAGAGAGAGAGAGAGAGACTATTATCAGGAGGCTTCAGGACTTGTCAGGCTACCTATAGCTGTAGGATAAACAAAGGCAAATCCACATACAGGCTGAGAGCACAGAGCCTGGTTTAAATCTTAGCTCTTCTGTTTACTATTCTTATATTTTGTGACTTCTTTAATCTCTGGGTCTCAGATGCTTCCTCTAAAAAGAGGAATTTGTTATGTCTCCTTATTTGAGTTATGAGGATTAAATTAGTAAAGATGTCAGATTCCCAGGAAAATGCTTGCCATTTTTAAAGGAGGATTGCTTTGTGATACGAATCACAAAATTCTAATGTCAACTCCACTGTTGGAGGCAGTGGAAAAACACATTCCAATAGAGGGAATTGCACTATGATCCTACCAATGGCATCTATAGGTGGCTCAGACATTTGCATCAAAAAGCAAAGATATAGCTTTGGATGATCCTCTTCGCTTTTTTCCTAAAATTGTAATTTGCATAGTGTGTGCTAAATAAATAGAGTTTTGGGGGGTTTGTTTGTTTGTTTGGGGTTTTTTGAAGTAAGAAATTCATAAATGGAAGTGAAACCCAAATTACTGACAATGCTAGGTAGGCTAAAAATAGGAAAGAGAGAATATTCTCTTGGTGTACAGAAGACTTTAAATGGAAGCTTGAGGGATGCCTGGGTGTCTCAATGTTGAACGTCTGCCTTTGGCTCAGGTCATGATCCTGGAGTCTTGGGATCAAGTCCCATGTCGGGCTCCCCACATGGAGCCTGCTTCTCCCTCTGCCTGTGTCTCTGCCTCTCTCTCTGTGTATCTCATGAATAAATAAATAAAATCTTTAAAAAGAAATAAACAGAAGCTTGATAAACTATTTTAATGGGTAAAAGCCATAACACACTCAGATTTTGTTGTGGGATTGAGTTTAATTTTGTCATTTTTAGCAAAATGTGGGCACATGGCAAATATATTCTTAGTTTCATATCATCTCACCCCAACATGATAGTCTAATTCAGATATAAATCAAATAATCAAGTTAAGATGAAGATGAAGACAGATTAGGAAAAAGTCATGACCAGTTCTTGACAAGAAGTCTGAGGGTGCCATCCCTGCCCCTTAATCTGGTGTCTAGAGCAATGGGTAATTCTTATTAGTGTTTAAGATTTCATGCAATCGAATTGAATTGAATTGAATTGAAAAATACACATAGCATAATAAATGAGCTTTATATAACAGTATATCATAACATATATATATATTTGATATATAATATCAAAAGGAAATTTATAGCATACTTTTAAAAGTATGAATTTTTAAAATCAGATGGAGCTGGAATCGAGAATCAACTCTCAAAACATGCCTATGTGAATCCAGGCACTCAGTCTCTCTGAGTAATAATGAGAAATAATTCCTATGAGATACCCATACTTATAATATCTATTTCCAAAGATTTGTAAAGAAAGCTAAAGAGGGAATGTAATATTTGTCTCTTAATAGTTAGATATATATTATATATAATATATATCTATTATATATAATAGATATTAGTTGACAAAACCATTTTATCATCATCAATAATAATATTTTATAAATAACAATGATGAAAAGAGCTTGAATTTCACTCTCTTCTGATCACTCACAGGGAAGTATTCTTGCGGTAGAAATAAAATTGAAATCCTTCCAATTATGTCAAGAGAAGTTTTAACAATTATTAATCCATACCTTCTTTTAAAACTTCCAAATAAACACCTAAAAGTGGAGGGACCTATATCTCATAAGTTAGTACAAAAAAGTACATAATACAATATATTAACTCTTTTTCTTTCCAATTTAATTCTGAGTTGTTTTATTTAGCCACCTATTACAAAAAGTAATTTGTGTTGATAGCTCTGAGGAAATCTAGAAATTGAGCTAATTAAATTTTTTTCTGAGTAATTTCTGAGTCTCTGTATCAATATATATATGTATATATGTATGTGTGTGTGTACATGTGTGTATGCACACATATCTAGACATCTGCAAATGGACAAATGCTGCTAGGTGTTTCTGGAAACTGACCTTCCACGATATCTATTTTGACTAACCATTTCCTCTAGGCAAGCACATCTAACCTTTAAGCCATATTTCCAAAGGAATCATAGATCATGCACATGGTAGGGCTGAACTAGAATGTCAGAAATTATGATCAAGAAAGGATGAGAGATAATGAGAAACTGACCTATTTGCTATGAACTTACTATTTATGGAGAATCATATGAAAATTTTTACTATCTTAAGTTAAAAAATAATAAGTAATCTATAAAACATTTAAATAATGGCCCCACTTCTATAAATGACCTGGCATCCTCAAATTTATATTTAAATGATACTTTCATAAATAATTTGCCTGAATATTTTCAAAAAGTAGCTTTTAAACATATTTATAAGAGCATTATAAGAAAGCCACATCTGGTGTCAGAATTCCAAGATGTCATCATGAAACAAAAATATAACCACAGTTTACAAAATACTTCACTGATTGAATGCTATATAGATGTACTCCTCTATTTCAAAGAATGCACAAGTTTTTATCAGTTGGAGCTCTAGCATATAAAAATGATCGTTTCTTAATCTTCACACCAAACACTTTCTCAATGGGGCCATCGCCAAACATAAAGCTGAATAGAACAGTAAAGTAAACCTACATCACAGAAATATTGAATTACGTACTACTAAGTAGTTACTTTTCATTCTGATGCAGAGGTGCATGCAGAAGACTCCCTGAGAAGACATCCTGACAGCCATACCTACACAGGAGTAAAGGAAGTATAACTGAGCACAAAGAAATCCTGACCCATACACAGGTTGTAATTGGGGCTTTAGCTGAGGATCCAGAGTTGGTTCTTGAGAGCTATTTCAAAATTGATGGAAAGGCTCTGTATTTCCATATCAGTCAGTTAGTGACTACAAATCTTCCTATGGGAGGGGCATGACACGGATGAGGATGTTTCCTGTGGTCAAGAAAAGTTTGCAAAGAGAGACTCTGGTCTAAGCCATGAGCAGACAATATTCTCAGCAACTGAGGGATGTGGGTTTAGCCTGACGGGACGTAGGTGAAACACCACGGTATCCATCACAAGTCCAGCCCTTCTGCTCCTCAGACCCCTTTGCTTCTACAGTAAACTTATACTATCTAGGAACAGTTCCAAGAGGGTTATGGCCAGTCTTCTTTCCTGGGACAATTAATAGAGAAGTGTTGGTGGGGACAACTATAGGGTGAGCTGTGTAACTGAGCTCAAGGTGAAAATGAAATTCTTCATCACCCTCCTCCACCATCATCCCTGATTCCTGTCTTCCTGACCAGCATGTCTGAAGGTCTGGATGGCTTATCTGGTGGTATAGTCTGAATAGAGATTACTGAAGTTTCCAAACTCCTTGCAGTATGCTCCCCTTAGGCGGTAGCTGTTCTCAGTTAAAGCTGGGCTCAAGAAGATTAGAGGTGCCCCAAAAGGATCACGTGAAAACCAAACCTAGTCTTCTCTACCTGTGTTGCATACTAGCAGCTCCACCTTCAACTACAGATAAGCAATGAGTAACCTTGCTGGTAGTGGTGACTCCTTTCATGAGGAGCCTGATGTGACCTGGTGGTGGCTATAGCTAGAAGGTTTGTGTTCCCAGATGGACATATTTAGCCTTTGGAAACCAGGGCCTCCAGTGCACCAATGGTAAGAAACATGAAGCTCTAAGTCATCCGTTCTTGCCGCTTACTTTAAAAATTGAGATCATATCAGAAACTGGTAAGTGCTACAAAAAGGACAAATGAGGATAATGAGATAGAATGTGACTATCTGAGGAGGTGGCATTGATGAGATCTGAATGAGATGGATCTGGCTGTTTCCCTATCAGATGATGACCATGGGGAAAAGTATTCTAGATAGAATGATTATGTCCTTGGGTTAAGCCATCCCTGAGGCCAATAGGCCAGTAAGCCAGAACTATTCTTTATCTTCTACCTCTATTCAGACCTACTTTTCTTTCATATACCATGTTCAGGAGCTGGGAGTGTGGCGGAGGGGAGAGGGAAAACCTCTTTTCTGTGGTTAATTAAAAGTTAATTAAAATAATTATAAGATTTTTATGGACCATACAGCAATGATTAGCTGGCTACTCAGAAAAACTTTCCAATCCAAAAATGTCCCTTGCCCATCTCTAAGTGTAAAAGCAAGAAAAATTTAGATGTTCCCTTCTCTTAGCTCCCATTTGCCACTGAATGACTATCTGACCCAGTTCTGGACAATGAGATGAGACGTAAGAGGAAGGTTGCCCGAAATCTCCCTAGTAGGAAAGAAAGAATGAGAAGAAAGCTCACTCTCCACTGGCCCTTTCTTCTGCCTTTGAACGTGATATTTAGAGTACTTGAAATTGTGAGGGGTCAAAAGAAAGAATTACAGAGATGTTGAACCACAATCCATCTTTAGATAAGCTGTTGAAACAATACCAGCAAGTGTCTTCTTACCTCCTCCTCATTATGCAAAAAAAAATGAACCCATTGTATGGGCCACTGGTATCTGGTGATTCCTTTATTTCCAATTTTAAAGTATTCTTTGCTGATACTGACCATGCAGTATATTTAATTTCTAAAATCTTGCAAAACCTAGGAGTTGGCATGAAATTGACACGTACCAAGTAAACAAAATTAAAGGGAATTAAAAAATCATAAAAAGGCAGAAGACATTATTATGTTTGTCTTCATGATGTCACTCAAGTCACTTAAAAAAAAAACAAAGAACGTGTGTCTTTGCTAGTTTGTTTTAAATATTCTGTAAATACTTCAATTGGAAGATAGAGGTAAACAAAAATGAAATACGTAATGAGTTAGATGTTGGAAATGTGGTTGTTGCTAAGTATGTGCATATTTTGTAGGTGGCAGGATGATCATCAAATGCCCCCACTTGATATGAACAAGTATCATTTAGAGAGGATGCTATAATATATCCTAACAAGACATTTTCCAAGCTGAGCATCTGAGGGTGTGTGTGTGTGTGTGTGTGTGTGTGTGTGTGTGTATTCAGAAGCAATTCACAGTCCTGAGGTTGTATCTCCCTAGAGGCAATCACAGACATGCATGCACAATAAGTGTAGAAACGTGGTGAAAATATATTATGTGAAATGTTACATTCCCTGTACTATTCCTCACAACTATAACATAATTACTAGTTCCAATTTGGTAGGAAAAAAAACATTCAATAGGTAATTTAGGAACACAAGTATTAAATAAGAAGGGTATGGCATAATGTGATAAAAGTCAATGAAATGCTTAACTGCTCTGAATGGAACCATCTAGTATTATCTTGGGCAATTATAAATTCCCGAATTGGGATGCCTGGGTGGCTCAGCAGTTAAGCATTTGCCTTCTGCTCAGGGCCTGATCCAGGGATCCAGGATCGAGTCCTGCATCGGGGTCGCTGAGAGGAGCCTGTTTCTCCCTCTGCCTGTGTCTCTGCCTTTCTCCCTCTGTGTCTCTCATGAAGAAATAAATAAATCTTTAAAAAATAAATACAAAAAATACATAAATACATAAATAAAAAAATTCCTGAATTTAGGGGGTTTTCAAAATCAGGGGACAGAGCAATAATGCTTGTGTAAGGCAAATCATAATAGAACTCCAGGGTAGAGTTAAAGCCATACAGGGAATCTGAACCCAAATTTCATAAAGCCAAAAGGGCAACACCACTTTTCTCAATGATGAAAAGCCACATAAAAGAATGATACCTGAGGGGACGCCTGGGTGGCTCAGTGGTTGAGCATCTGCCTTTGGCTCAGGGCGTGATCCTTGGTCGAGGATCCAATCCCACATCAGGCTCCCTATATGGAGTCTTCTTCTCCCCCTGTTTACGTCTCTGTCTCTCTCTCTCTCACTCTCTCTGTCTCATGAATGAATGAATGAATGAATGAATGAATAAATAAATAAATAAATAAATAAATAAATAAATATTTTTTAAAAAAGAATAATACCTGAGATTCCTCACCTCAGCTTCTAGAATCATTGAGTATATTTGGAAAGTAATCCCCATTTATATCGCAGCTGATCAGATTGTTTCAAAAACAACTCATAATCCAACATCCCGAAGTCATGAGCAGAGCTTGTGAAACATAAAAATCCTCTTGTTTTCCTTCAAGATTGTTGCTATAGTGTTTTCGTTTATTTTCAGAAAGCAGCAGAGAGAGATTAAGGGCAGATTGCCAAATTTGAGACTGAGGATGTCCTTGAAGACAGCCCAAACCAAAATAAACACAAAAACAAACATGCCTACAATTAAAAGATAGTAATACTGCATTATAATTAGTTGTCTCAGGAAGTAGAGATATTTTCAGTTAAGTGAATGGGTGACAATTACTCGGATTATTGTCATACTTAAAATGTCAGTGTTAAATGATTGCTTTAAGCACATAATAATAAATTCTGCATTCGTAAGTGGCAAATACAACAAAGCCGAATATAGAGACAGTTTTTTCTGGAAGCAAAATTAAACATTAACCAGAACCTGCAATACACATTTTAAGACACGGGGAACAAAAGGGGAATAGCTGGAGATAAACACGGTTCTGACGTTTACCACTTTGCTTAGAATTAGGATCAGGCCAAAACCTCGCGGAGAAAGCTTGTTTAGGGGCACACCTACTGGTTCAGAAGCAACT
Source organism: Vulpes vulpes (assembly GCF_048418805.1). Lineage (NCBI taxonomy): Eukaryota > Metazoa > Chordata > Mammalia > Carnivora > Canidae > Vulpes > Vulpes vulpes. Next base: position 91,684,719 of record NC_132791.1, on the reverse strand, counting down.
GCATAAGGAGAGGGGACTACAGAGAATTCTACAGAATCTTAAAGACCTCTTCCTGGAAATCTGGGTTAATTATAGCATTTATGAAAATTGCATTGGTTAATTTCACACCTGCCCTGCTAAATCCTACACGATTTCCTGGGATATGTTGTGATTACATTGCAGCCCTGCAAACCAGATTTTCCCCATGTCACTGTTAATTGTACAGGATTAACAAATAACAAGTGTCATTTGCTGACACTGCCACTGTCAGGAATGGCTCCCCTTGTCTCCAATAGAAGTTCTTACTTCCCTTTGAATCTCCAAGGCCCTCAAGCAAGCATAAAGCCCTCGGTGATTCAGCTGTGGCAGTTTTTCCATCCTGCAAGCCATGCCACCTGGAAACTAATACCACGAAGCAGGAAGTTATGTCTAACCTCAAAACTGTGGGAAGCGACACTTCTTGCCAACCAGAGTCTCCTTGGATATGTTGGATATCCTTCTACTCATCACTCACGGTTCAACCAACACTGTTGTAGGTGCTGAGAACAACAGAGCAGAAATATCAGTCTCTGTTTCTCCTCCCTTCCCTGGGGAGAGACGACGGGCCACATGCTAATTGTTGCTTCTCTAATTGGAGAGGTCTATACATCTGGAGAGGATAAGAGACCAAGGTAGCCAGGAATGTTCAGAGGCCATCTCCTGAGAAAATGGTCCTTGAGGAGGACTTTGAAGGAGTGGCAGGATTCGCATTGGCCAAGGAGTAGAGTTTGAGAATAATAACAATATGAAAGCAGAATCTGAGAAGAGGGCAGTGCCAGGATGGCCAAGACAAACCTAGCTGCCTCTCATCTTTCTTCATAGAAGGGGGAAATATCTTCCCCCCAAAAGATCTTAAGTATTAAGTACATTTTTTAAAAAAAATCCATTGGCTCTGGGTTGTTAATATCCAGAATTACATATTTCTTCAAAAGATAATGAGGAACTAGCTAATCTGTTCTCTCTGCTTAGAAAAAATCATGTTTTATACGATGCCAAATTATTATGACTTTTCTCCCAGAATTTATACACCCAGAAGAGCTCATTGTTAAGAGCTTCCAAATTTACAATCTTGAAGGAAAAGAAATCTATCTTCCTTTAAAGATAAGGTTTCCTTTGCAAAGTTTGATTTATAAACAAACACACAAACCTAAGTCTGGCGCTCGATTATACTAAATGCTGAACCCAGAGGGCACTATCTGCATTTAATCATCACTCGGGCCATACCGAAATGAGCACCAAGTGTGAAACCGCTTCCCACAACAGTGCTTACCAGTGATCCTCAATTGTGGTTCGGTGTAAATATGTGACACATGCCTAGTGGCATCGGTGTCACTTGTGTCCACAATCAACCTGGGTTGGATTTTGAAACAGTAAGAAAATGCACACAATGGGGGAGGGGGGATCCCTTCCAAGGCTTTCAATTTTTTTCTGCTTCTGTAATGGAAAGATCATGGATTTTAGCTCCTATCAGGACCTGGGTTTAAAGCAGCTAACCATTCAGCAGGTAGTGGGCAGATCACTTCGCCTCCTGAAAAGCTATGCCTCCCCCTTAAAAACGCGGTTAACACACATACTGGAAAGAGTTATCGGTGAGGAAAAATCTGGAAGACAAATAACCATGCTGACTCAAAGCTACCATAACACTAAAATAATTGAATCACTAATTAGTCACCCATTTAATAAACTGGACTGAGCATCTGCTGCATATGGAGAATGCAAAGGAGAGTGTGGCCTTTTGCAACTGGAAAAGCTAGGCCCTGAAAGTATCTGGGAGCTGTTGCCCATGGGAAAAGTGAAATGGCTAAACTCCCTGCTGGGTGCCTCTCCCTGCCCCTTTTGCATCATTTTTCAACTAATTTCTAATAGGGGAAGACTTTCATAAGAACATTACCCAGTTAATGAGGAAAAAGGAAAAACATTAAATGTGGTTGCAACAATATCAATAATCCAATATAAGTATAAAATATTCCTTAGACTTTTTTTCCAGAGCCATGTACAAATAAGTATGCTCTTTTAATTATTAAGTAGAGAAAATAGGGAAATTTTAACATCAACCAAGATTGTTTTATAACTACTGTGAATACTAATATTGAAAGAAGGAATTATGAGTGCATTTATTTAGACGAAGATCCAGTTCCTTTGTATGATAGAAAAGTAAGGATTATGGAATTGATTGGGGAATCAGGATATCCTGGGATCATACTTCTGCTCCATACTCAATATTAAAAAAATAAAATATATATATGTCATAAAACCATTTATCTGGCTGGCAACCATCTTAGACACTAGGAAAAGATCCATGACAATCAGATTTTTTAAAGCTTGGGTGTTTTAAATAATGATTTTGGGGTTGTTTTGAGGATATTTAAGTATTTTAGGAAACACACTGCTTATTTATTTTTATTTATTTATTTATTTTTATTTTTTTTTCTAGAAATTGCACAACTTAGAGCAAAGTTCTAGCATTTACTGGAAGATGACAAGAGTGTCACAAATATATATCAAAGCAATGCTGTTCCCATGGGAAGTTGAGGCCTGATGTCTATTTAAATTAGTAATTTTTTTTCCTAAAATATTGAGAAACCATTTCAGTCAAGAAGTCAGAATATTACTGTCCTCTTCTGTCTTTTGCTATTTAATGAAAAGCAGGAAGCCAAAAGCCACCAGGCACTGATGCTTGTGTAGCCAATTCTAGGCCAGTAACTTGCCAAGAACCGTGCTCTGAACATTGGCACTTGCATCCAGAACTAGGAAACCATACTGCAGTGACACCGTATCTATATACAAGAGGGATGAATAAATCAACAATAAATGAATCACTAAAAGTGTCTAATTTCCGATACAGTGCTTCCAGCCACAACTGAAATTTAAAAACTGTTAAAACACAGCTATAGAATGTACAGTCTCGTTGTGGGTGCACTGAAGCAAAGGTTAACAATAAAGTAAAATCAAAGAATGAATATGCGTTTGTAGCTGGGATATCATGAATGCTTCATATATATGCCCTGGCAACAAGAAGCGTCTGTGTCAAATCCTAAGTTCAGAAGGTTCATGGTTTTAGCACAAAGAAATGTTCTTCCATTCTTTTTTTTTCTGTAAAACTCAAACTGGAAATGTCAACATGCAATTTCAATTAAAGACACTTATAAGGGGGCACCTGGGTGGCTCAGTGGTTGAGCACCTGCCTTTGGCTCAGGGGTTATCCCACAGTCCTGGGATCGAGTCCTGCATCAGGTTCCCTACGGGGAGCCTGCTTCTCCTTCTGCCTATGTCTCTGCCTCTCTCTGTGTGTCTCTCATGAATAAATAAATAAAATCTTTTAAAAAAAAAAGGTCACTAATAAGGATATTCTGGTTCTCTATCACATTTTACACCTTAAACAGGTACAGATAAACAGAAATTCATTTCAGCGTTCACATGCCCACCTATGCCTCCATTCCTCTGTGTCCAGGTAACTATTAAAGATGCCACAGTATTCCACAAATACTGTTGCTGTGGCACAGAAAAGCACAGATTTGCTTTTCTAGGAATCTTTATGCTTTCCAGTAAGGGGTTGCCAACTTGGAAAAGCTGGGAGCTACGTTTTCTAGAATTTCCTTCCCTTTATGCTTTTGGGTTAGAATCACTCCAAAGCAGGCCCAATTTATCCATTAAAAAGTCAGAACTGGCCACATAATCTGCAGAACCCAGCACAAAATGAAAATGTGAGGGCCTGTATTCATTTGCAAGGGCTGCCATAGGAAAATGCCTCAGACTGAATGACTGAAACAACAGAAATTTCCATTCTCAAAGTTCTGAAGATTGCAAATCCAGGATCAAGGTGTTGGCAGGGTTGGTGTCTTCTGAAGCCTGTCTTTCCATGGCTAGCATAGCGCTCCCTGTGTCCTCCTCTGGTCTTTCTCCTGTGTCTGTGGACCCCTGATGTCTGATTTTGTGTCCTGTGCTCTCTTCTTATAAGGACTCCAGTAACACAGAATTAGTGCCCATCCTAAGAACCTCACTTTAACTTAGTAACTTTTTAAAATTAATTTTATTTATTTAATTTTATTTTTTTTTTTTTGAGAGAAAATGAACAAGCAAATTGTGGGGAGGAAGGGGCAGAGGAAGAGGAACAGAGAATGTTAAGCAGGCTCCACGCTCAGTGTGGAGCCTGATGTGGGGCTCGATCTCATGACCCTGAGACCATGAACTGAGCAAAACCAAGAATGGGTGACTCAGTTGGACACTTAACTGACTGAGTGACCCATGAGTCCCCTTAGTCACTTTCTTTAAAGGCCTTATCTCCAGGGACGCCTGGGTGGCTCACTGGTTGAGCATCTGCCTTTGGCTCAGGCCATGATCTTGGAATCCTGGGATCCAGTCCCACATCGGGCTCCCTGCAGGGAGCCTGCTTCTCCCTCTGCCCACATCTCTGTCTCTCTCTCTCTGTGTTTCTCATGAGTAAATTTAAAAATCTTTAAAAATTTTTCAAAAATTAAAAAAATAAGACCTTATCTCGAAATACAGCCATGGTCTGAGGTACTGGAGGTTAGGGCTTCAACCTATGAATTTCAGGGGACACAATTCAGCATCTAACAGATCAAATAGCAGGAAAAAAGTGCTGTTACAGGTACTAAAATGTAACATATTTCCCTTTCTGTGCCATCTTTCTCTCTTAACTCATTTTTACATTGTTATTTAATGTCTCACTTCCATGGATGTAGAGATACTCTCTGGCCTGGGGCAAACTCACCCATGCTCCCAGGGACTCTGCCCCATGATTCAGCTTGCACATACACAGGTCCACTGGCTGCCAGATTCTCCCTCCTGCCAACTGCTGGACCAGTACGCTGAAGCCAGGCTGCTGGCAGGAAAGTTGATCCATCTAAAGATGTCATCCTGGCCCCTGTGCCCAGTTGTCACTGGGGTTGGTGAGGTTGGGGAGGCTGAGTAGAGCGATGGTCATTACCCTCTGAAGGTCTTCTCATGGTGGGTTGCAGTGATGGTGAGCCACAAACGTCTCAGCAGGATCCAGTTTGTCCTCACACTCCTTTGCACTAAAGGTGTGCCTCACACACCTTTGCTCATATTCTATACTGTTGACCCTGTCGACCTCCAGTGACTCCATGTTCACCACCATATACTTAATATACTTAGTGGTGGACTCATTAGGCCACATTTCCCATAGACGCTTCCACAAGTTCCCCTTCACAGTTCCACTCGTCAATAGTTGTATGTGCTTGGCCTGGCGGATTCTCCTGGAAGTTCTGACTTGTCCACTGGGCCAAGCCCAGGGTTTCTGGCTAATGACTTTTCTGATACCCCAGATCTCTGTTTTAAACCATCACTTTCCCACCTCTTACACATTTGTACACAGTCCACTTCCTATCACACATCCCATCCCCCATAGCATTCTCAGTGCTCTGCTTCCCTGAACCCTTAAGCCCGAAGTGATTGTAGAAGTCCCTGCCATCCCTGTGCACATATTCCTCTACAATTCAACTTGCTTGCTCTTCTCAACAAGATACAGAACTAATTTCCCTTCTTTTGAATCTGGAGTGGCCAGTGGCTTGCTTTGGCAAATAGACTATAGCAGAAATGACACTGTACTACTTCTGGGTGGAGGGCTAAAGAAGCTTTTGCATATTTTCCTCTTGCCCTTTGGGAACCCTAAGACCATCCTAGGAAGAAGTCTCTGTTAGCCTCCTTGAGAATGAGATAGCACATGTGAGAAAAAGACAAGAACCAACTGGCAGACACATTATACGCCATCCATTCCCACGTGAGCTGCCAGATGAATGCTACCATATGAGTGATCCTGGACAAGAATAATGGAACTGCCCAACAATTCTAACTCAAACTGCTGTTTCAAGGAGCTGCAAGCAAATAAAATGATGGGTTTTATTTAATTCAGCAATAGATAACTAATATTAAAATGGTACTTCCACATAATGTTAAAAATGTGCTTCCATAACAAAAATGGAAAACTTGTGACACTGGCTTTGGTAGGAGGTGGGCTGATGGGTGAAAGTTGGAAAAGTAGCAAGAAAACTGCTAGTTGAAGAGAAAATCAATGAGAAAACTGCCAAAGGATGTGGTCCTTCATTGCATATGGAGGTTGGACAATTTACAAAACCATCACTGATAGTAGCTATAGTAGAAAATATGCATTCATAACTTAACAGATCTTGCTAAGGAGAATCTTAGAATATTGAATGTACCTGTTTGGTGCTTCTAGCTATGTTGAAAGAAGTACTTCAGGAAAGATAGAAGCTGAAGAAAAGACTTTTCTGTCTGGAAATGCAGAGGGCCAAGACGTCCTGGGTTGATAAGTAAAACTGTTTCTCATCTTTTCTCTCTTTAGCTAGCAAAAGATTTTCTCAGTAAGAAATGGCTCCAGAGTAAAGAATAAATCAAGGATATAGCTCTAAGACCCTTTGTCAAGACCAGAAAAAAAAAAAATGAAAGGAAGTGCCTAGATCTTGTCCTAAGAATCTTAAGGATATTGTACCACAGCATCCTGACCCACCATCCAAGGTTTGAATAATTTCAAAAAGAATGATAAGTGTAGAGGCACCTGGATGGCTCAATTGGTTAAGCATCTGCCTTCAGTTCCGGTCATGATCCCAGAGTCCTGGGATCCCCACTTTAGGCTCCCTGCTCAGTGGGGAACCTGCTTCACCTCTCCCTCTCCCTCTACTGCTCTCCCTGCTTGTGCTCTCTCACTCTCACTCTCTTTCAAATAATAAATAAATACAATATTAAAAAAAAAAAGAATGGTAGCTGTGGTTTTCATGGAAGAGTCTAATGGAGTGGAGTTTCATCACCATGGTAAAAGCATGGAAGAAAGACACTTCAAAATAAACGTGGCAATATTGTGTGGGCAGGAAGCAGGGTGAGAAGGCCATTCAAATGCAAACACAGGAAATTTCTTACCAAACATGAGAGATATTTCAGAGCATGTAGTCCAGAGCCCAGAGCAGTAGCTAAGAGCAGGAAAGAACAATGGCATAGAGAACTATTTTCAGGGAATGTAACTGAAGTCCAATTAAGAAATAGCCCTGTACCTCTGGAATAGGGGACCTGAAAACAACATGTACCCAGTTAGATTTCAGAAATGCTAGGAACCAGTTATCAACATGAGCCACTTGATCCTCTCCCTTTGAAGAGAATGTCTATCATGGGGAGGGGGTGGGCAAGAGGTGGAGGTAAGAGGCAGATAACTTGTCTTCTTAGTTCACTGATCTCCATATCTGAGTAGCTACATCCAAGAAGCTTGATTTAGATCTGGTCCTGATTGACATAATGAGATCCAGGATGATTTGATCCTGATGTCATAATGGAATAAGACTATCTTCTTACAGGTGACTGTAGGGTGACTGTATTTGCGTGTGGAAGGGACATGAATAATTATGGTTAGGCAGAAATAGATTGTTTCTGCTGGGTAACTGATATATCTCCCAAGCCTATGTACTTACGTGTTTCTAATTCTGGGGTCAGGGTTAGAGTATAACAGTAAGAAAAAATATAATCCCTCCCATCACTGAATTTTCAGTCCCATGAGAGTAAAGAAATATTAATAAAATAAAATAAAAAATAAAATAAATGACAAGTAAAGGTAAATTACACCAATGGTGGGTGTTAGAAAGGAGAAATATACAGTATTATGAGAATCAAAATAGGGGTTTAGGGAAGACACTCATCTAAATAATGACTAGAAAGCAAAAAGGCCAAAAAGAGAAGGAAGAAGTTCCAAGCAAAGGAACCACCTAGCAAGATGAGAGGGAAGGGTCAGAGAAAAAAAAATCATATGATATTTTAAAAGAAATCTAAACACCCTCATGCAGTTATTCTGCATGTACTTAAGTTATTCTTAAGTACTACTAAGACAGTCTCAATCCTAGAGCTTCAGCAAATCAAGTGCTCAAAAGTACTATTTTGAGGCAAGGCATAGAGCAGATGCCCATTAGCCTAGTTTCTAGAAAATCATATTTTGAAAGAATTGAATTCTTCTATGTTAAGGTGAAAAGAAACATGGAGCCCTGAAGAGAAAAATCCTGGACACCTGAATATAGACGAAGCTCAGTCATTTGCCAAAACGTTATTCACCCCCGTATTATTTACTAATATAAAAGGGATGTTTTTATGAGATGGCAAGATATATCTCATAAATATTATTCAGAAGGATACATTTCATAAAATTAAATTGCTATTATAAGGAAGAACTGTATTATTTGTTTTAATATTTTGATTTGTGATTTTGTTTTGGGCAAATTGCACTGTATGTAGAAATTGACAATCCACACAAAGACCTTTATCAATTGCTGCTGAGATTCAAATATAATGTTTACAGTGACACACAGGAAGTTCCTCATCAATGAGACTAAATGGAAATATATCACAGAAACCAGCATTCTTTGTATTAAAACGAGAAAGAGAACTCTTACCAGTTATGAAGAAGAATATCCACGGGCTGTGTGTGAGGTCATCAACGTGCTCCAGAAGGCAAAGATTTATACCAAAGTGCAGGGCTTAAATTCAATGACAGAGAGTTCAGATTATACACAAGGAAGGACCATCTTGACAAAATACGAACCTCAGAATCCACTGGAAATGTTGCCATATTGTGTATCATAGTATTTTCAAGTGATCATGATTAGAAACCAAGAAGTTTCACAATCTTTGAAATGCACAAAGAAAAATGTCTACATATAATGAGTATTAACAATACTATTTCAAAAAATTAAGCTTATGCACTCAACCTTGACAAATGGAAGCTCGAAACTGACCCAGATATTTTTATCCATTGACAAAGGTAATTATCATGTGGTGCTTTGTCATTATTTGAATGATTACTGAGAAGATTTGGGAAACTCTATTGTGAATGTGCCAGATGACACCTTCGAGAAATAGCCTCTGTCTGATGACATATGGGGTGTCATGGGCCTCTTCTGAATAAATGAGCTCATTCAAAACGATACTTAAAATAATAGGAGAGTTGGGTGGAAAAAAATATAAGGCTGATTTGCTAAGTTATTTTATGGAGCTTATGAAGAGGAGCTAGCATCATAGAATCCAGACTAGGCAAGTTTTTCAAAGTAACTTAGAATTTCTCATGGTAAAGGGCTAAGATGAAAAAAAAAAAAAAAAAAAAGCAAGTGTCCGGGAAATACTTCTCTGATCAGATTATGGTCTTTATTCTTCTATAGTCAAGAGTAAAGCATACCATGAATAATCAACCCTACGTGGAAGCTTTAAGGAAACAAAAAAATGTCCTGTGGGCCCAAGGCCCATAACCAATAATCTCTGAGCTACAATTTCTTAGTTGTTAAAGAAAAATGAAAATGCGTTACCTCATGAGTTGTTTAGAAGATTGGACAATGTATATGAATGTAGTAGCCTAACTGTAAAACTCTATGCAAACACTGCACATCATTAATAGGAATATCAACACCCTCACTCCCATCTTTACCTTTATTAAATGTGCTAGTACACAATGTCTATATAGAATCAACTACACCTGATCTTACTTGGGAAATGGTTTTAAAATCACCTATTTCTAAGGTTATTTATTGAAAGCCGGCTTTTAATGGCGTTACTGAAGACACCTAGTCATTAGTCATCAAGGCACATTCCCATGTAACTTCTCTCATTTTAAAACTTTTTTGCCACTAAAGTTTAACGACGCATCAGGGAGATTCTTAAGGAATCAAGGAGAGCAACAGAATCTTCTGTAAGCCTGTTAATGCACAAAATGAGTGTTCTCACCAGAATTATGACTTTCTGAAATTGTAACTGTAGGAAAGAAAGAATAAGTCTCCTTGAGAATGACTCATACTCAAGATACTCCCCCCTAGCCTTGGATAGAAACCTACTTGCTCGTCAGAGTATGTGAGTTGAAAAGAGAAAAAGCCTGTCTCCCTTGCTCCGTAGTGGAGTACCACTGGATGCAAAGTAAAAGATGTAGCAGTCGTTCATATGTGACTATGGAGATGAACCTCTAAAGTTTCTTCTTTCTTAGCACCACTCATGGTCATCCTCAAACACATTTAGTTTATTTGTTTAGTATCACATTAAACTCACTTGTGGGAATAAGAAAAGAATTTTTGGAAATGGAGAGGTTTCTAAAACAGCAATCTATTTCACAAGCCCTAGGACTTTGACTTTAATTTTTTTAATTGTAAAATTTTATTTGTATTTTTTATAGATTTATTTTTTATTGGTGTTCAATTTTCCAACATATAGAATAACACCCAGTGCTCATCCCATCAAGTGCCCCCCTCAGTGCCTGTCACCCAGTCCCTCCCAACCCCCCGCCCACCTCCCTCTCTACCACCCCTAGTTCGTTTCCCAGAGTTAGTTCTGTCTCCCTTTCTGATATTTCCCACTTATTTTTTCTCCTTTCCCCTTTATTCCCTTTCACTATTTTTTATATTCCCCAAATGAATGAGACCATATAATGTTTGTCCTTCTCCGATTGACTTATTTCACTCAGCATAATACCCTCCAGTTCCATCCACGTTGAAGCAAATGGTGGGTATTTGTCATTTCTAATGGCTGAGTAATATTCCATTGTATACATAGACCACATTTTCTTTATCCTTTCATCTTTCGATGGACACCGAGGCTCCTTCCACAGTTTGGCTATTGTGGACATTGCTGCTATATCTTTTTCCCTCCAAACACCTTAATTTCTTTTTTTCATTTCTTAAACATATGGTATTTTATTAGTTTCAGTTATACAATACAGAGATTCAACAATTCCATACATCACTCAGTGCAGTGAAATTTTAAACTCATTTATAAATATATGTAAATATCTTTCTAGGAATTAAAAGGCTACCAAGAATAAGAATCTATTTCAGAAAGCCCTATAAATTTTGCTTTTAATTCTTGTAAAACTGTAATAAATATGAATTGAAATGATCAGGCTAAGCAGAGAAATAATATAGTCATTCACATTAGGCATTTCTTTCTTTAAAAAATAGCATATTGGCAGTGTAAGGTCAAAATGCCTTCATTTATTGAATCAAAACCTCAAAGTTAAGAATAATTTAAGGATTAACTGGTAAACAATGCATAACAAATTATATCAGTAGCTAGGTAAAAGGCCTGTAAAATCATTTATCCTCTATCTTTAAATAATAGGGTTGGTCAAGAACCTCTGAGACATTAAAGTGCTGATTCACAAAATATATTTTTAAAAAATTTTAAAGAATCAAATAAATTTGTCTGCACCCCCCACTCCAAAATTAACTTCTTGTTTAGATTGAAAGGTTAAATATAAGACAGGATACTCTTGGTAAGTTCAAATGAAAGTCACAACCTCAAGATCACAATAAGCTCACAATGTTGGACATAAGAATTCCTCCCTAAATAAATTTATCTTCCTAGAGTCAGGAAAAAATATCAAGCACAGAATGTTAAATCCTTGGTCTTTCAAGAGTAAGGTAAACTGAGAGATTTGGTAAATTTCACCTTTGGTTAATTTGCACCTTTAAATAGTATTTTACTGGGGAAGAACAAGAGAAATTTAACTGGTGTGGGAATACATGGAGAAAATTATATGGTGGACCCAACACTGCCAAGTGCTTTGAGACCAAATCCGGCTTTTTGCATCGGGAAAATAGCAGTTAACTCCTTGATTTGCTTATTTGCTTTCTTTTCCAGTTGGGGAAAAAGAGAAAACATTAGCCAATAATTTGGTCCCAAGAACCAATACGATTCCACTAACTCATTAGGAGTACAATTTGTATCCTGATACGTGGAAATGTATGTTGGATGGTTAGGGTTGAATCGCGTACAGGAGGAGGAGAAACCAAGGATGGATATATAATGGAATTAGCTATGACTTCTCACTTTTGTTACTTCTCAGATTAAAACTACTGTCAATCAGTTTGTTTTACTGAAGGAAAAAAAACCATAGCATATGAAAAAGAAAGATGAATTTTTCTCTCACATAGATTAATTCAACCAACAAGTAATTATTGATAGTGTATTAACATCCACATGTTTTTTGGGACACTCAAAGAGATTTCATTTCTTTACCCCTAGTTTCTACAATGGTGCCTGACTCATTGTATGCATTCAGTAAATATTTGTTAAGTGAATTAATTGTAAACAATTACAATATTTCTCAGTATGTAGACATTGTGCAAAGTAAAAGATAGCAAACAGCATTATTATGAGTAATCAAAGAAGATTCACAAAAGCTATTATGTAGAGAAATTTCAAAAATGTTTACCCAAGGGAAATAAAGTCATAATATGGTTCTATGATACTTAAAAAGGTGAGAGAGAATAGACCTTTCTCAAAATCTAAAAAGCAATTACCCAATATTATCTGTGGTGCCCCATACCTGAATTACTCTGCACTGGGGTTTCTCCAAGTCCAAGTGGAGGTATTTAGCCCCTTGCTATGTCCTTCTTGGGCTCAACTGGAAAATCCACACAAACTGAGACACTAGAAATGATGCATGTCCACAAAGGCAAAATTGATAGCAAAACAAGTATTTTACTTGGTATAAGTCAAAGGAACAAAATGATTCATTGATTCCTCTCACAGCATTTCATTTATATTCATGTATGTTATGTACATGCAGGATCCATCCCTTCACCTCTCGGGATATAGAGAAGACTAGTTATATCATGCACAGCAGAGCTTCAAGTCACTTCATCTTGCCAGCATACAGCTCAGCAACCTTATTCCATGAAGACCAGGCCTAACATCCATCAGAACAGCTTATGTATTTGCCTATATTACTGACCAAGGAGAGCCCCAGGCACCTAGGAAGGAATGCTCCTCTTCAATGCACTATCTTTGATACAACTTCCAGGTGGGTTGAGCTCAGCACTGGCAGTAGGGCAGAAGAGATGGGGAGGGCCTTCCTCTCTCCTCTCTGATAATAGGGACCAGCAATCATCAGGGCACAATTGAGCAGGAGTAGACACTTGACTCCATGCCAGCTCCACAGGTGCTGGGTGTTCCTGGTTGGTGTGGAATTAATCGGCCAAGATAAAAAACATCCTAGATGCCAAGATTCTTAAGCTTTACCATAGAAGAGAGATAAGGATAGGCTCCCTTCTATTACTGAGCCCACAGGGGTACAGAAAAGGAAATGTTCCTTATCTTCTGGCACAAAGAACAGGTAACTAAATGTGTAGAATGTTAGAAAAATTTACATTTTAAATATTCCTTTTTTTTCTGCAATGGAGAAAGTATCACAAAGAATTTGGATCAGCCTATGGGACTAAGACTTAATATTAATAATGAGAGACTTACTGTATGCCACGCACTACCCTAAGTGTTTGTTTGTATGGACTCATTTAATCATTACCACGTCCCTGTGAGGTAGATACTGTCATTCTGCCTCAAGAAACGGAATCACAAAGAGGTTAAGCTTATGCTAGGACATTATTAATTGATAAAGCCAAGTAGCAAATTGCATAACTTGTGCTCTTCACCACTAAACTAACCTATATTTCTCGATTAAGATGTCTCCACGAGACATCCCACAAAAGTACAGAAGAATAAAACCACTTCAAACCAACGTCAATTGTGAGCTAAACTTTTATTTTGCATAATTACAGCTAGTCCATGTGAAGCGTAATGTTTTGTTCAACTTGTGGTCGCAAATGTTTAGTTAGTAAAGTATCCTTTTCAACTTTGAGGTTTGACGATGCTGTTAGTTCTTAAAGAGAAATAGGGCATGCTGATTTAATAACAGTACTTATTTTGTAAAATCTGTATCCAAATACTTTGAGGAAGTCATTAGAATATATTCATTGAAAACAAATTAGATAAAGGACAAATTGATCTAGTTTTCCCCATGTTTTCTAAACCTAACCTTCCCAACTTAGTAGCTGAGCATCCTTAGGTTCCATAGACCCTGGCTCATCAGCAGCCCCACCCCCAACTCCAAAACCACCCTGGAACCCAGGAAGGGGGTTATATTAAAAGATTGATGAAAGATATCCCTTGGCTTGGCATATGGAAGTGTTGCTATGGGCTTCATCTGCCCCTGGTATTATTTCTCTAGGTACTATTTTCCAAGAAGCAAAACTCTCTGTCCTCTGGTTCCTCAGTGACTTGGGGTCCTCCCTCATGGGACGACCCAGTGCATGAAGTACCTTACTTATCCCTTCAGCTTATTTTTTAAATCCAAAAAAAAAAAAATATTTATTTATTTATTCATGATAGGCACACAGAGAGAGGCAGAGACATAGGCAGAAGGAGAAGCAGACTTCCCAAGGGGAGCCCAATACAGGACTTGATCTCAGGACCCCCATATCATGACCTGAGCCGAAGGCAGATGCTCAATCACTGAGCCCCCCAGGTGCTCCTCACCCTTCAGTTTATGCATGATTAAATCACTGATATCTGGGTAGCTGCATCACTGTGCAAATAGCACATGACTTAGAACAGCCAGATCTAATGTCACAATTTGAAGGCTACTAGCTGAGTATGCTTTCGTGAGTTACTCACCTCCCCTAACCCTTAGTTACCACATCCACAAGACAGCATTACCCATAATAATGAACTTAGCAACCCTGAGTAAGCCATTCATGCCTTGTTGGTACAGGCTGGGCCTGATATTTTTTGTATCCCTAGCACCCAGCCCATGGTCAGTGTTCATAAGTGTACTGTTTCCGTACATGAAAATATGAATAAGCGATCTTCCTCTTGATTCTTTGGTTCCTCCTAAGCCAGTCTTAGACTCCTCCAGGCTATTATATCCCATCGGACCCCAGTTCCCAGATATCCTCTGACTTCTAAAGCTAAATCAGCATTTGTGCAGGCTTGGGTTCCATCTCACAAGGTTAGCATGGTGGACTGAAGACTTAATCTGATGTTTTCTGTTTGCTTGTTTGTTTGTTTTTTGTCTTACCCTGAAATAATGCTACAACCAAAGCTCAAAACACCGTCATAAAAACTAAATTCTCTTCTCACCGGCACTTTTTCCTTTCCCCAGTAGACAGTCAGCCACCACCAGACCCTCTAAGGCAATCCTCCAGACAAATGCTGATGGTTGCGCTGAACTACACTAGCAAATGGGCTCAGAGATGGGTTGATATTTTCCTTAGCAGAGCCACATTATGAGCTGGCAGAAAGTTAGGTCAGACGTGGCCAACACCTGGAAAAATCACACAGGCATCCAAATCCTGTCGTCTGTGGCAGAAAACCAAAGACTGGAACTGAATTTCCTCCATACTACCCACTCCAACAACAAACAGTTGGATAAGGAGACAGCAGTTCTCATTTAGCTTGCGACTAGCATCATTGGGAAGCTTGTCATTCAGGACGTGGCAACAATGTAGCGTCAAGATAAAGATGAAAATTCATGTCTCCAGAGCTGTGGTATCTGCACAATTACCCTAATGTGTCCCAGATTGGAAGCCATCATTGATGTTCCCATTAGTCGCTGGACTTAGTCCACTAGTGCCACCAAAGTGCCACTCTTCAAGTCAAATGGCGGTGTCAAATCTCTACCAGCAAGCCCTGGAGTGTGTCCAGCCTTCGCAGGCTGAGGCCAATCTAATCAAAAGACAACACTACGGGGAAAGAGTTTGTCAGTAGAATGGATGAAGAGCCAATTCTACAACTTTTTATGATAATCTACAGAGGGTAAAAGGACAGAGTGATAGAACGAAGTACCTCAACTCCAGCAAACACTTACTGAGCGATCACATGTGCCAGTTGTTCTCTAGAATACTGAGCATAAACACATGACAATACACAGCTTCTGCCTTCAAGGAAATTGCGATGTAGAAGGGGACTTCCATTGAAAGGACGAGGGAAAGGACATTCACAAGCTCTGAGGTTAAGAGGACCACAGCCTGACTCTTAATTGTTAATTTTATAGGGCAAATTATTTCAATGGCCAAGCTTCAGTTTCCTGAGCTATGCATAATAAACGAGAGACATACTCTTCAGTAGCTACAAAAGGGAAAACCTGTTTGCTTTGTGAATTTTAAAAAGGAGTTTAGTGAACTCTAAGTGAGTTGAGATGTTAATGTAAATGGTAAATTATAACCTGGAGGAAGAAGAGTAAGAGAATATCTTTACGATCTGGGGTGATGAAGAGCCTTCTTTAAAATGTACCTGATGTCCATCACCCAGTAAGGCAGGCATGTGATGGGATGAGCACTGGGTATTGTATAAGACTGATGAATCACTGACCTCTACCTCTGCAACTAATAATACTGTATTAGCTAATTAATTGAACTTAAATTAAAAAATAAAAGTCCATTGACATGCAATTAATGGCAAAAAGAAGCCAGAATGGTAGGTGTGTGAGGATGCCTGGGAAGGGGCAAATGAAAACTCTGAGATGCTGGAAATGTGCTAGATAATGTGAGGGGATTGGTTACATAGGTCTGTGTTTTTGTAAAAACTCTTCAAGCTATATACTTAATATCAGTGCACTTTATATATTTTACTGCATGTATTCTTTTCCTATTGTTGCTGTACAAATAACCTCAAATTTAGTGGCTGAAAGCAACACAGATTTATTATGGTACAATTCTAAAGATTAGCCTAAAATGGGTCTGCAGGGCTGCATTCCTTCAGGATGTTCTAGGGAGAATCCATTCCGAGGCTTTTTCCAGCTTGTAGAGGCCACATGCATCCCTTGGCCCACATCACTCCAACCTCTGCTTCCATCTCCTTTCTTGTTAGACCTTCCCTTTTCTCTCTTATAAGAAGCCTTTTAAAACTAGCTGGCCTACCTGGATAATCCAGGATAATCATCCCATCTCAAAATCCTTAATCACAATTGCAAAGCCCCTTTTGACATATAAAGTAACATATTCACTGGTTCTGGGGATTAAGGACATGGATATCTTTGAGAGGGAGCCTAATATTCTGCTTAACAGGCATGAATAATGATATTTTTTACCTCAATTCAAAAAAATGCACAGGGAATCCCCAGATGGCTCAGCGGTTTAGCGCCTGCCTTTGGTCCAGGGCGTGATCCTGGAGTCCTGGGATCGAGTCCCTGCAAGGAGCCTACTTCTCCCTCTGCCTGTGTCTCTGCCTCTCTCTCTCCTCTGTGTCTTTCATGACTAAATAAATAAAATCTTTTCTAAAAAAAATAAAAATACATAAATTAAATAAATAGACGCACAGATGAATTAAGTTGGTGAATGATACATGATAGATTGTTTTAGAAACTACAATGATAATGAAAAAGAATTTGCAATGTGAATGTCTTTTCTAAGCACAGAAATAAGAGGTTTTGCCATGGGAAGTTATTTTAAAAGAGTTTGTTCACTATTTGATGCCACTGTAGAATTTTTTTATTTAATGAAAAATTAAATATTATAGTTAAAATATTTCAAAATTTAAAAAATAAAACATAACCTAAAAATGCACGAATCATAAGATAAAAAAAGTGATGGGTTAGGATATTATGCTAAAGGATTTCAATTTAGCAAGGATCAGTAGAAAAAAGTTAACAGGCAGATAAGTGATTAAGAAAAGGTATGAATGCACACATATCTAAAATTTACTAGACTGTTCCACAAATTAACAAGAAAAATACAGAAAACCTGGTAGAAAGTGGACAAGGTATGTGAACAAGCTATTCACAGAAGTAGAAACCAAGATGGCAGGAAGTATATGAAAGAAGCACTCAAACTTTTTTGTAATTAGAAAAAAATAACAAAACAACGAGCTATCACTTGAAATTGATCATATTAGCAAACATTAGGAGGTTGGATAATACCCCATGCAGAAGGATATGATGGAAAACAGGGTCTTCGTGCTCTGTTGGTGGATATAGAACTTTTGGGTACAAGGACAATTGCACACTATGAATCAGAAATCTTACCCTTAGGCATATTTCTCAGAGAAATTGACCCATGGGACCAGAATGGCACACATTTACTTCAGTATTGAGATTGGAGAGTAGTCTCAAAAAAAAAAAAAAAAAAGAATGCATCATAGGAAATGGAACACAACTATTAGACTCTGTTAGAATAATACATGAATTACTTTAGCTATTAGGATATTATACAGATCAACATGAAGAGATACAAAAGACATAGCGCTTAGCAATGGGCAACAGAAATAGAATATCTATAATCCAATTCCTTTTAAGCAAACCCACACAGAACAATAGAACATACTTTATAATGATACACAACATTCAAAAACACACATCAAACACATTATGATGGTTAAGTCATCATCAAAGAACCATTTGTATCTGTAGAACTGAGCACCACAGTTGGTGCCCATTAAATGTTTTCTGAGTAAATCAATAATGCAACACAGAGAGCAAAGTAGGGGACATTGAAAGAGATTCCAAACCCTCCAATGGGTACATCCATAGACACCCTTTGAAAAAGATGATCTGGTTTTCAGATGAGGAAAGTGACTGCAAGCCAGTGTCTTTTGGCCTTTGAAGTGCCACTAATGAGCTAGCAGGAGATACAGGTTTAGAAGACGGGAGATATTTAGATTTGGGTCTCACCTGCCAATAGATGATAGTTTTACAGGTAAAAGAGAAGTAAAGTAGCAATAAAGGGGCAATGGAGTCAAGTAGCAGCAACATATTATTAAACTAGTACAATATGGGGAAGAATGAAATGTGTGTGATAGGAAATGAGAACTGGCTAGCAGAAAGGGAAGAATTATTTAAGTGTATCTGTGGAGGGAGGGGTGAGTTAGGATGGCATGAGAGGAACACGGTAGTAAGAGAGGTATTAGGAGAGTAGGTGGGGCTAAATTAAATCTCAACTTGGGGCAAAAACCCCAAATAAGCCAAGCTATTTGTTTTGAATCCTATTTGCTTTACCTATTGAAAAGCTGCCTTAAAATTGATATATTTGGGGGAAAGAGAAAAAGTAAGGGGAGGAGAGCAGAAAGGTCAGAAATCAAATTAAAAATAAGAATAAAAATCTCTATTCCCAAATCCATAAACTGAATTATCTAGAGGAGACTGCTGAGGACTGATAAATCCCCAAACAACTTTAATTTAAAATATCCTGAGAACTGCTGTTCTTAAGTTATTCCCCTGATTCCAATCTGCTATCAGCCAGAATCAGAAAGGTACCCAAGATAAGAATAAATTTGAGATTTACTATCATTGAACCCAATTCTCCTATTCTAGATCCACAGGGTGCAACAAATGTTTCTCCCAAAGTGGTAAAAAGAAGAAGAAGAAGAAGAAAAAAAAAAAAGAATAAGAGAAAAGCAACTCTTCCACCCATGTTCCTGTAGAAAGGACCGTGTCTCTAAAAGCCTCATTGTGATTCATGGCTTTTCTCCCAGGCAGGTTTATGCCACACGACTCACTGGCCACATCAGAGAACTGCGTCCATCTGACATTTGGAATTCCTGTCTGCTAAATGGCTTTAACATACTATTTGCTGGACTGAAGAATTTTATTAAAACAGTTGTTTTTTCATTTTCATTTGTAGTTGGAGGCAGCACAGTATGGTGATTTCCTACTTTCTAGGTGTGAATCCCAGCTCAACTGCTTGCTACCTGTATGACTGTGACAATATTGACTAATCTCTCTGTGCCTCAGTTTCCTCCTCTGTAAATTGGGGATAATAATATTAACTGCTTCATAGAGTTGTTGAGGACTTGAGATGCGATACAAGTGGTTAGAATAGAGCCCACATAGAAGTAACATTGACTAAGAGTTAGTTATTACTGACATCAAAGGGAAGGCATGAGGGCACCTGGGTGGCTCAGTGGTTGAGCGTCTTCAGGTCATGATCCCAGGGTCCTCAGATCAAATACTGCATCAGGCTCACTGCAGGAGCCTGCTTCTCCCTTTGTCTATGTCTCTGCTTCTGTGTATGTCTCATGAGCAAATAAAATCTTTAAAAAAAAAAAAAGGAAGGCATGAAAAATTTTTTTTAAAAAATCCTTCATCCTAGATAGCTCCTAGAATGCAAGATTGAATGGAGCTTCTGGAAGTGGAGAGATTGGAAGACAGAAAATTATAATAATTAGCCATAAAAAAAGAAATGAAGAAGGGATATTTGTTTGCTACAGATGTTACAAGGAAAGAATATAGACTACTTAGGAACTGATATGGGGTGTGGGGTGGAGGTGTCCATTCCTATCTCAAATTCAAAACACTGTGCTAGGGATATTGATAATTTAATGACAGAACTATGATGGTCAAAAGGACAAAGAAAAGAACTTTATTTTCATTTAAGGAGTGGTTGATGGCAGGATGTCCTCTCATTACAGTCAGATGAACAGAAACGTTAATCCCCCCAAATTCATGTGCATTGATGCATTTATAGAGTTGTATGGACTATCATCAAATAATGGGAAAATACAGAGAAGCACACATATCAGTTCCTATTGACACAAGAAAAGTATGCCAATCATTGTTGTAAAACTAATGTTAGATTCATAATGGGCTTGGAAGGACCAACTTCTTCCCCAAATCCCAGCCCCATAGTCTGTACAGGGAAGTGAGAAAGATCGTCCTCCTGAGAACGTTCCTGAGTATAAGCTAAACAGAAGCTGCAATGTTCCATTTGAGATTTGATATAGCTAAAAAGTGGACATCGGTGAGAGGCTGACCCTGTAAAAAGCCACATTTCCCAAGCCCTGGGAACTCCTGAACCTAAATGGAAAAGAATAGCTGTCTCTGGGAACTGCTATTGCCGTGTCCCGTGGAGCAAACAACTAGCATCCTTGCGGGCAGAGAATCAGTGAAATATTAGAAAAAATGTTTCTTTTCTTTAATGTAAACATAGATTGGATTGTTTCTGAACATTTTGAGTTTTCTTTGGGATGAATGTGCAGGTATACATGCATATATGTGTTTTGTATGTGTTTTATATGACAACTACCTGATATACCAAAAAAAGAACAAAAAAACAGGGGATAAAGCTGTCCCTCAAGCTGACAGAGTCCAAGAAGAGGGATGTATATGGAGAGGTCGAAGCCCTCCGTGGAGTCTCCTTTAATCCCACACCTACTAATGTCATCCTTGGGAAATTTGCTGCTGAGATCTTGGCAGTGGAATGGGGGCGGGGGGCTCTGGATTAGCCAAGTGGACAGAGAAGACTGATTATAGGGCAAAACCCTGTATATAGAGAGTAGAGTTTTATGAAAGGACTAGAAATAGACACAGTAAAAGTTGATGGTGGAAACTGTCTCAGAAATAAGGAGGAAGGATGGATCTTATGACCAAGGTCAAGATTAGAAGCAAAGAAAATCAATCAAGGAATATCATAGAAATGGTTTCACTTAAAGGTAGAGTCTTTTCCCTTGAACTCTGAGGTTGGTTATATTTAGCATGAAGCTTTTAATTGAGTCTCCTATATTGTAGTCTCTTCAGTTACACCAACCTTATAAGGACTCAGTTATATTCATAAGCTGGTACAACTGCATTATGGGCAATTTATGAAAAACTGGTAAAGAGAAGAAAGATGTAGCCTGAACCACATCAGTCATCGATGGAGGCCAGAACAGAAGTCATTCAACTCAGAAAGATAGTGATTCCAAAGGTCCACGTATCCCTTTTGGCTTAAGCAGAATGAATGAGGTCCAAGGAGATCTGGAAAGCTCTAGGAGGGGCATGACTCTTTCAGAGAAGTATTGCCATAGATAACTCTGGAACCGCAATGAATTGACTGTTCTTTTTCCCAGATATACCAGAGGGAGATGGCTTCTGAGTCCCTATGTTAGGTAGAAAATAGACTAACAGTTGATGAATTTAAGATTATGACTCTCATAATCTGTGTGGAATAGAGAGACAATTCTTTATTTGACTGGTAGGAAAGAGAAGAGAAGACTCCTCAGGGTTTCCAAGGAGGACTGGAGCGGCTGCTTTATAATACTTGTGAAATGATTGTTGCATGCCAAGGCACTACAGATACAACAGTGAACAAGATATCATCTCCACCTCTAAAAATTTATAGTTTAGATCATATACTCCATGGGGGCAGAACTGTATCCAATTCACCATTCTCAAGACATTCCACCTGGGCACCCGGGGTGGCTCAGCGGTTTAGCGCCACCTTTGGCCCGGGCCGTGATCCTGAAGTCCTGGGATCGAGTCCCATGCCCCGCTACCTGCATGGAGCCTGCTTCTCCCTCTGAACACCCCTTCTCTGTGTCTCTCATGAATAAATAAATGAAATATTTAAAAATAAACAAAAAAAATATATTATATTTTGCAGTATATTTCCCTCTTACTGCAACATCCACTTTGACATCCTTGAATTATACATTCTGAGGTCTTTGGGATTTTTCCCAATTTAGAAATACTTCCACAGAAAATCATACCACTTCCACATTTACAATGTAGATATAATAACTTTTTTAAGATTTATTTATTCATTTGAAAGAGAGAGAGAGAGCATGTGCACATGTGTGAGCGAGGGGAGGTGCACAAGAAGAGGGAGAGCATCTCAAGCAGACTACTCACCGAGCTCAGACCCAAGGCCAGTTACTATCTTATGACCCTGAGATCATGACCTAAGCTGAAATCAAGAGCCAGACTCTTAGCTGACTGAGCCACCCAGGTGCCCCTGCTAGGTAAATATTTTATTAACAATTTCATCCTGATGTTTTGAGGATTAAGATCACCTATTAGGTAAAGATAGAGCAGTTTGAATAGGCTCACTTATCACTAGCTCACTCCCTTCAGGACTTCAGTCCCATCACAAGCTATTTTCAAATAGTTTCTCAAGAAACTTCTACATTTCTAGTGAATGCAGACCTTTAGAGTTGCCCACTGTAATAAATTAATTAAAGACTACCTCAGACTGTGGTAGCAATTTTCATATCTTGATGACTTAACAGAACAAAAGTTTGTTTCTTATTCATGAAAGGTTTGCTGCAGGAGCATGCTTCAGTGTGGTTTTCTTCCATATGAAAACTCTATGATCCAAGATGCTTTGATGGTTCATTTTGTCATCTCCACACCAGGCCCCCTCCACAACCATCATGCAGGGCAGAGGAGGGATTGGGTCTCACACTAGCAATTCAATGCTTTGCCCAGAGGGCTCTATACCATTTCTGCTCCTAACTAATTAGCCAGAATAATTCAAAGGAACTTGCTCAACTACAGGGAAACTAGAGAATGTAGTCCTCTGTGTACCTGGAAGATGAGAACTAAGTATGAGAGAGCAGAGTAATGTCTCCCAAATCCACAATATTTTTTAGTCCATGAATGAAAAGAGTATACTCTGCTTGTTCTTTGGGCTCCTAAAGACACGCAAACTACATCTATACCCATCCTTGAGTTCATCCAAAGCCCTTATGTAAAGCTCTTTTCACTTCGTGGTAAGTTTCTCATCACTATCAGGGGTGATTAGCTAAGAACATGAGGAATGATATTGAACCCAAGATATGATAATCTGATAAATAATTGATCTAAATGATGTCTAACAAATCTTTAAATTCTGAGATAGAGAGATACAAAAATGATGAGAGGTAGATGACAGATAGATAAAAGATAAACAGAGAAATAAGTAGATTGGCTTTTAACTTGGGGTTTTAATAAATTAAACAGGTACAGAAAACTTTAAAAAATTGGGACATGGAGGGCAGCCCCAGTGGCACAGCGATTTAGTGCCACCTGCAGCTCAGGGTGTGATCCTGAAGACCTGGGATCGAGTCCCATGTCAGGTTCCATGCATGGAGCCTGCTTCCCCCTCTGCCTGTGTCTCTGCCTCTTTCTCTCTGTCTCTCAATGAATAAATAAATAAAAAAGTTTAAAAAACTAAAAATAAAAAAAATTGGAACATGGAACTTAAGTCAATATTAAGGAAATAGTTTTAATTGCCAAATTGTCCGCAATTAATAGATTGGCTTTAAAATATAGTAAGTTGGGATGCCTGGGTGGCTCAGCGATTGAGTGTCTACCTTCAGCTCAGGTCATGATCCTGGAATCCCAGGATCGAGTCCCACATCGGGCTCCCTGCATGGAGCCTGCTTCTTCCTCTGCCTCTCTCTCTCTCTCTCTCTCTGTGTGTCTCTCATAAATAAATAAATAAAATCCTTTAAAAAAATTTAAAAAAAAATAAAAAATATATATAGTAAGTGGCCCATCCATGAAAGTATTAGCATATACTTTATGACAATTCAGCAGAAAGCTGTAAACAAGTGTCAAATTTTAGGCAGGGAGGGCTACAGCAGAAAGACAATGCAAAAAGATGGAACATAATATTAAGAGTCCTTGTAATATACTCCTGTAAAATCCCTGTAAGACATCACACAAGGAGAAAAAAAACAAAAAAAATATTAAAATATTTCATATCCTGATTATTATCATCATTTGTTCCATATTATGTTAGAATTCAGTTATTAAGTTAGAAATAAGTTTCAGGTAGATATGTTTATATCTATAAGGTAATATTAGACTATAATGGGTGTCAATTTTTTCCCTTCTAGGAATTTTCTCTAGACTCTACATCTTTTTAACAAGACACATTAAGCCAACAGACTACTGATATATATTCAAAAAAAATCGTATATGCCATCATCACATTTAGGACCTTTGAGTCTTTGTTCATTTTTGGAGAGGTAAGAGTAAACTCTCGTATACTAAGAACACCAATTAAATGAATGGTTCTGAAATCTTATAAGCTATTGCCATATTACAATTTGAGTGAGACAAAATCCAAACCAGTTTCAGTAACATAAAATACTGAATAATCATGAAAATTAGTGGATTGTGAAATGAATGACCACCTACCGTCACCGATGAAGCTGGCCCAAGATTCTCCAGTTTATTAAAGAAGGCATAAAGTATATGCGAGTGAGAGAATTTACAATGCCTGAAGCTCAAAATACACCCACTCAATTGTTTTCTTGATGCTGCTTGCAAACGATTACGACAGAACATTATCTATTTTACTGGTCATTTGAGTTTTTGCATCAAATAAATCCCTATGTTGCTTCACGCCCAGCTTTGTCCTTCCATCATTTAAATCAAGCAGCTTGAATTTGGACTGACTCATAACTGGAAGATCTTGGATATTTAAATCTTATCACTGATGTCAAGTTAGGTTTCCAGACAGTTGGGTAAATTAATTCGACTCACCTCATTCTCCACCTTCCCAACTGAATCAGTGTGGTATCCATGGAGAAGAATCTCCTGCACCATACTGTGCCCATTTTCCAAATTGTACTAAACTAAAAAGCAACTAGTTACACACTATGCTTTGGTGGATCCCAGGCAATAGGAAAGGATTCTAATACTATGTGTCCACAATTTAGGGCACCATGTAAATCTGATAAGTAGTAAATGAAAGAAAGAACACCTGCTCCTCAATGTATCAGAACCACATTCAGGCAGGTTGATTGTCTCTGTAAGATTGCTTTTAGCTATGAACAACAGAATGTTCATCTAAGAGTATTTAGCAATAAGTGCATTTAATTACCTCATCTAAAAACCTTGCGACAGGTAAAAGAAGGTCATAAGCAATGGCTCAAAATAACAGAGTGCTCGGTTGGTTTCCCTCCCATTTTCTTTTTCATGCTGTAAAATGTCTCCAGAAGCTTCCAGCATCACATCCATAAAGCAATGGCCTCAGTGGGAAGAAATGAGAGAGTGGCAAAAAGGGTTTCCTTTCTTACTTGCTTCCCTCTTCAATGGATGGAAGCCCAAGCTGCAATCTTCTTATATCTCAATGGCCAGAAGTGGGTCCATGACCACCCACAGTGCATGATAGATTGGGTAGGTGTCTACGTTTTCAGTCTTTGGAGGCAGCATCAGCAGTTAGAAAGACAGGCAAGAGGTCTGGTTGCTGGGTACAACCAACAGTGCCCACCACAACACGTAACTCTGCTTTTGTATGAAGGGAAGTCAGAAAGGTCAAAGCCTTAAAGTACCCTAGTAGATGTCGATGGTAAGTAAATTTTGCTTTGCTATTTTACTTCTTTAAATATAGATGAAGAAAAAGGTGATATTTTTTATCAGTATCTTATTGGTATTTCTCATCAGTCTAGGAATCTAGTGAACTATGGAATCCAGGTAATAAGACCATTTATTGAAGCTTTTATAGCTTCTTTTATATATATGTTTATTTTTAAATGAACAGGGAGAAATCCTGTTAGTGAGTAGCCTTTAGCCTTTAAAATGAGTTCATTGAGCACCAACAGCACTATAAAAAGTTGATATGAAACTTAAAATCAAAAGAAAACACTTCATAAAAATATAACTAAAACCAATCTGTAGAAGCAACAGTGGGTATAGGCAGAAGAAGGGCCAAAGGGCGAAAGGATGGCATAAAGAAAGTATAGTAGACCTGAAAAGTCTTCCAAAAGGAAGAGGTGAGCATATTCAGCATAGTGGGCTGCTGAGACCCACCCGTGGATGTGAACATGGGTCTTCTCAGCCTCAAGCCCACTTTTAGGAAAGAAACACACCCAACTATCAACCAAAAGTCAAACTAGATTGGGATCTTCCATATGTGGCGCTTCATTTTATTGCTCATTGAGAGACAGTTGCCCAGTACTACAAAGAGCCACAGCCTGTCCCATGATTTTCCTACATGCGTAGACAGATGAGAACATCATGAGCGGGCCTCCATGATTCCAGCCTCTGGATGTTTGTACTCTGTACAATCCCCTCCTATAGTGCAGCAGACACCAGGGACTTGCTTCTAGCCCACAGAAAATGACAAAGGTGAAGGGATTTCACAGAACTAATTAGGTCTCGAATAGTTGACTTTGAGTTAATCAAACCCTATTTATCCTAGGAGGTCCTGATTTAATCAGGTAAAAAAAGCCTTAAGAGTTTTCCCTGAGATGAAAGACTCCCCTTGTGGGCCATGGCAAAGAAGCCTCCAACGCATGGAAATACAGGCATTCTCTAGGAACTGTGGGCAACCTCCGGACAATAGGCCATAAAAAGCCAAGGCTCTAGGGGGTGCCTGGGTGGCTCAGTGGTTGAGCGTCTGCCTTCAGCTCAGGTGGTGATCCTGGTGGTGATCCCGGGATCCAGGATCAAGTCCCGCATTGGGCTCCCTGCATGGAGCCTGCTTCTCCCTCTACCTATGTCTCTGCCTCTCTCTCTCTCCCTGCTTCTCATGAATAAATAAATCTAAAAAAAAAAAAAAAAAAAAAAAGCCAAGGCTTTCCTCATATGACCACAAGGAAATAAATTCTTCCAAACAACCTGAATAAACATGAAAGGAATTCTTCCCCTGTTAAGCCTCCAGATGAAAATGCAGCCCAGCTGACACCCTGAGTGCAGCTCTGTAAGATCCTGGGAGAAGGACCAGCTAAGCTGGGTCCAGATTCCTGATCCACAGAAACTGTGGGATGAAAAAAAAAAATAGAGTGCTATTTTAAGCTGCTAAATTTGTATAATTTGTGATGCAGCAATAGAAAACTAACACATCATGCTTACCCCTCTGATATCTCTTTTCTACTGTGAACATCTTATTTTCCCATTGCAGGTTTTTTAGTTACTAGCAAATACTTCGTTTCCCAAAAACAAACAGGTCATTATTAATAGTTTAAATACAAGCTGGAAAGCAGATATTTGTGAAGGGTAGTAGAGAGAAGGGAACCTCAGTAACAGCAGCTAACATTCATTGAGCATTTACTATGTTCTCTGACCAGCTTTGGACAAAATGGACACTGGTCCATTTTGTTTTGGTTGTTTGTTTGTCTCTTACATACATATCTGACCTGGCTAAAATAAAGCAAATGCTACTAGCTCTATCTTACAGATACAGGTATCCCCTGCTTTTTTAAAGTTCAAGTTATGCTCCTTTGCCTTTACTAAAGACCTACGTTAGGGCCTGTTTTTGCAAACTAAAAGAAATCCAAAGAGCATTTTTACTTTCACGAAAAAAAGGCAAAATTGAGAGTAGCATTCAGCACTTGTTTGGCAGTGAGCCATTACAGAAGCAGGGCCACCCCAAAGCAGCAAGAGTGGGGTCACTAAGCGACTTCCCCAGGAACTACACTCAGCATCTCAGCATCAAGCCGCCACATCTCTGAACCTTGGCTCTGAGTATCTGTGCTTTATCTCGACTTATTTTGTGTATCCATTAGCAAGATGTGTCTTAAGGTATCAGAAAAAGCCTAAGAGAGGTATTTTTGGGGATTTGGGCATGTTTAAAAATGTGTCCATCTAAATTAATGGCATTTGCGTTTTCACTTTGTTCCATTGGGCTTACAAAAGTTTTCATAGGAACACCTACTTTGGGATAGCAGGGAAAACCTATAACTATTTTCACAGAAACTGAAATACCAAGTTTGAGAAACTTGTCTAGGTTTACTCAACTAGTAATTTGTAAAACTAATTTTTCTTGAGCTTGGGTATTATGGCCGCAGAA
This sequence comes from Vulpes vulpes, assembly GCF_048418805.1. Classification (NCBI taxonomy): domain Eukaryota; kingdom Metazoa; phylum Chordata; class Mammalia; order Carnivora; family Canidae; genus Vulpes; species Vulpes vulpes. Next base: position 91,656,442 of record NC_132791.1, on the reverse strand, counting down.
CCTATATTCTTAGCCATTAAGATTTATTCCTTCTCGAGAAAAAATGAGTAGGAAATATCAGAAAGGGAGACAGAACATGAGAGACTCCTAACTCTGGGAAATGAACTAGAGGTGGTGGAAAGGGACGTTGGTGGGGGTTGGGGGTGACTGGGTGACAGGCACTGAGGTGGGCACTTGACGGGATGAGCACTGGGTGTTATTCTATATGTTGGCAAATTGAACACCAATAAAAAATAAATATATTAAAAAAAAGATTTATTCCTTCTCAGTAGAAATAGATGGGTCTTATGAGTCACATCTCACAAGATAAAGACATCAACCAATAATACCTAATTGTATGTGGGTTATTGATAAATTACTATCGGAAATGTACTTCCACGGGGATTTGGCTCGTATGGGTCATTCTAGAACTTAGTTAGCAACCCATTCTCCGTGGCATTTTATCTTCCCACCACATTCATCCAACTCAGTGCGACATGCCAGCAAAATATAACTTAAAAGAGTAAAAGCTGCAAAATGCCCAAAGTGACATCTTCATATGAAACAGTCTAGCCAGGAAGTGCTATGTAGAAACATGCTAGAAGACAGGCCATAGCAGAAAGAGAACAGAATAGGGACAGAATAGGGATACATACAGTCCAGCTAGTAGAGTACTGGTAAATAAACCCTCTGAGCTCTCTGGACTCCCTTTATACAATCCATAAAGTGGGGTGCATAATATTATCTCACAGGGCTGTTTTGAGCACCAAATTGTAAAAAGTACAGGAATAAGATTAAGGGATTCGTAAACTGTAAATTCTGTAAAAATAAAAAAAAAAGTGGCTGTGATTAGCCTATTGTCAGAGGAGTGAGCACATGACACTACTTTCACTGTCTTGTGCAGGATAAGTCTGATAGGATAAAAGTTGGAGACCCCTAAGAAAGCTTCGTGTGGTCAAAATTTCATACTTAAAATGGACTTGACAACTAAAGCAATAATACTACTCTCCTACCAAGATGTGAAATGTTTCTATTCTAGTCATAGTACAGATACAAGATTGAAAATAGATATCCGGAGTTGGTTCTTTGGGACAATTCTGCCATTTTGTGACTTGTTAGATCTCACAGGTATGTTTAAATAAAAAAGAACAAATTATATCTCGAGTTTCCTGTAACTACCCTTTCTATTTGTTGAGATGGCATGTGTGTATCTATTTAACCCCTAGAAAGGGGGCATGAAATGCAAGGGATCATGGGTGTATCACAAAAGCCTTTTCCAAAAGGCAACATTTATTTTCAAGTGTTTAGATTGCCAAGACAAGGATTTCTCTCCAACGTACAATTCATCATCCTCCTTACTCACTGTAAAATCAATCTGTTCTGTTTGTATGACATAAACAACAAGTCATTTCTCAGGAATGAGGCAGACCATATGTGAAGGTGTTTTGGAAAAGCACAATAGGGAATATGCCAATCAAAGTAGCATCTGCATTTTATTTCAACGTCAAATCACATGTGTGCTATAAAAAGGGAAAGTGTATCACGTTTATTAAAGGATAACTTTCCTGTTGTGATGATTATCGTTAACTCATACCTTCCCTGAGCAACAAACTCAGGTCAGCCATATAAACGACTGGCTGAGAACACTCTGTGTGGCCCGCAACATGTGCATTTTACGCACAGGGAGGCATCTGCCTGCTTCCAACACCCACGGCAGAAGAAAACTGCCATTAATCCATTATATGCATTTTCCCAAGAATTAGCACCTTCTATTCGAAGTACTGATGGATATGATAGCAGCTTGCGATTGATCGAGACAGGAAACTATAAAACAAGAAGCAGAGTTCTAGGAGAATTTATTTTTTGTAATTGGGACTGGATTAAGATAGAAAGGAAGTGGGTTCTAGTCCCATTTCCATTACTTATTAGTTATATGACCTAAGGCAATTCACTAACCTCTATAGGTCTCAGCTTTATACTCGTGTAAACAGGCAGGACTGAACTAAATAATCCCCAAACCTCCTTTCTGCTCTAAAAGCATGTGATTCTTGGGTCACTTACCCACCTAGTCATATTTGAACAGCAGTGGAAACATTTGTGGATTGTCTTGTTATTGAACCTTCTCCCCAGCTGGGAGTTGGGTACCTCTGAAAACTATGTTAACTTCTTTCAACCACTGCCTTGAAGCCATCGTTAGCAGTACTTGCAGAGGAACTTAACACATAATCTGGCTTACTTCTGTGGAGAAGTCAGTGTGCCAAGATTAAGGAACTGCATCAGGGAGCAGGGTCTCATTCAGTCCGTGGTAGGCAATGAGATTCTACAGCTGTTTACACAGGCAGATGAGTGGGTATGTATGTAGTTAACTGAATGGACGTTATAAACTTTCTCACTGAAACCTTGCCCTCATAGGAAAATACATTTTTAAAAAGCTCCAGGGGGTGCCTGGGTAGCTCAGTCAGTTAAGCACTCGGCTCTTGAGATTCTTGATTTTGGCTCAGGTCATGATTTCCCAGTCCTGAGATTGAACCCCACCTGGATCTCTGCACTGGGCATGGAAGATTCTTTCTTTCCCTCTCCCTATGCCCCTCTCCTGTTCATGTTCTCTCTCTCTCTCTCTTTCTCTCTCTCTCTAATAAATAAATAAATAAATAAATAAATAAATAAACAAACAAACAAACAAATAAATAAGAAATGAATAAAAAAATAAAGCTCTTAGTGGAACCCGAACAGAAATGCATGTTCTCAAGGATGCATATAATTATATCCCAACACAGTCTCAATTATACTCGTCATTTCTAATATAGTTTCTCTTTTTAAAAAAGGTTTATTTATTTATTTGAGAGAGAGAGCACATGAATGCTCACACAAACCAGTGGATGGGTAGAGGGAGGGGAGAGAGAGGATCTCAAGCAGATTCCTCCCTGAGCATGGAGCCAGGCATGCAGCTGGATCCCACAACTCTGAAATCATGACCTGAGCTAAAATCAAGAGTCAGATGCTTAACCTACGGAGCCACTCAGGTGCCCCAGAAATGACAATATTTTTATTTTATTCTTATTTTTCATGTACTAACTCAACAAACATATATTAAGTGCTGGCAATTCATCAATCATTGTGGCTAGACCAGAAAGAACAGGAGAGACTTAATCTCTACCCTTGCGAAATTTGTTAAACTTCCAGTCTAATGGGAGAAAAGGACTACGGAACACCCACTCGCCATGTGCCAAGTGGCACAAAGGAAATGTGCAGGGTGTTAGGGGAGCATATAACAGACCAACCACTGTGCACCCAAATGAGTGATGCCAGACATAAATCTTGTAGTACAAAAGTATCGAGGGATAACTTGGATATATCATGTTATCTAAAAACATAAGCAGAAGACAGTCATTCCATCACACCAGCATATATCTCAAAGAAAAAAAGGTAAACTTCCTGCCAGTATAGGCCTCGTGGCCCAGCAAAGATACCAAAGACGCAAACCCATCAGGAACAGCCTGGATGACGCTCACTTGTGCTTACCTAACACTCATGGCAGCAAGCCCACTGGGGTGAGGTGTGCCCAAGTCGTGCTTGCTCCTTTACACACTCAGAGACAAGTCAGTTAGATATCTTTTTGGTTGAGAAAATGTAATAGTTTTACATTTTGGAGGCTTTTTATTTTATTTATTTTTTTGGAGGCTTTAAAAAAAATTGACAGCTACAAACAAGGTAAACTTGCTTTTGACTAACAAAAGGTCTACACATTTTTTTTTTTTTCAATTGGAAGGTGTGGTTGACTGAAGCCTTAACAATCTACCAAATTTACCCAAATCAGCATGTTACAATGAGGCACAGCAGAAGGATGGAAGGGGGTGAGATAGGCCATGTAAGAAATAGAGAAAGAAAATGCACACATTCAAACTTGCTGCACTGAAGCAAATACTTCTCATACAATGTCACATATATCTTTGAAGCTGGGTTATACAGTATTCTGTGTTAAATGCATTTTATGGGGATTTGGAGAGGATTTAGGTAAAGGCTGCCCCAATAAATGATTTACCAGCTCTAATAAAACATCAAGGAAATTGTTCAGATTGTATCTCAGACCAGTTAAAACACAAGTTTATAGAGGTCTCAGCAGCCCCCATATCCTCAAACCCAGTTTAAAAAGAAATGTTTATAGTGGTTAATTATCCCATATTACTTTTTTTAAGGTAGCAAATTCAAAAAAAGGAAAGATTGAAAGTAAATAAATAGGTATGACAACCAAGGGAGCTAGGAGAGAGAGAGAAAAGAAGATGATGACAGATCACTCATTCATCCTTTTACTCATTCAGTAAATATTTACTGATTGCCTATTATGAACCAAGTATTCTAGAACCAGGGCCTGGAAACCCAGGAGTGATCAGATAAGAGGGGTTCCTTCCTGCCTGCAGCTTCTGTTTAGTGAAAGAAACAGAAATTAGTAAATAAATGATATAACTATAAAAAAATTAATTTAAACCAAGGTAAGTAGTTTAAAGAAGAAAACAAGGTGAGGAGAAAATAAATAATCAGAAGAGGGGCTGGTGCTTCCTTATGTAGGGTAGTCAGGAAAGGCCTCTCCGGGGAGATAAAGTTGATGCCGCGGCCTGCAGTATATGCCATTAACTATACTATTATGAACTGGGAAAACATTCCAGACACAGGAAGCATCAACTGTAAAGTCCCTGATGTGACAAAGAGCTTGGTGTGTTTGAAGACCAGAAAGGAAGACAGATGTGAGAAATGAGAAATCATGCCGTGTGACCTTTGGCCTCAATTTTAACCTTTGGAAAAGATATTTTCCTCAAATTTTATTATTATTAATATTAATAATATTAGTTGCCTTTATGAAAAAATCTACATGCTGGATTTTTATACATTATCTTTCAACCTCCACAAGAATGACAGCATCCAAGTACAGGTATTATTATTATTCCAGTCTCATACAGGATAAAATATCTTCTGAGAAGTTAAGTAAATTGTTTAAGTTTATAAGCAGTGGCAAAACTGGAATCCATCCTTAGATTTATCCATAACACCTGTACTCTTCCATTTCCATTAATTTGTTTGTTTTGTTCAACAAACGCTTGTTGACCCTATGCTAGAAGCTGTGCACACAGAAATAAATAAAGCAAAACGTGGTAGGTTATGTTTCTAAAAAGGCTGTACAATACCTTCCAACCCAACATGCTGTTTTGCGATGGTGCCTTTCTGCTCTCCCATTGAAAAGTAGAATCTACTCCCCCTCTGCCTAACCATGTGACTTGCTTCACCAGTAGAACACAGTGGAAGCCACCATTTAACTTTTAAGGCTTGGCCTTGAGATATCTGCAGTTTCCACCTTCTCTGCTTGGAAGGATGCGACTTGGACTCCAGGCACCACAGTGAGAAGAAGCCCAAACATCAAGCAAAGACTCGTGTGGAAATGTGAGACCTTCAAGTGAGAACAGGAACCAAGATCGCACATGTATGGTCCCAACTGAACTATTCAAGCCAGACGACAGCCATGTGAGCCACCTGAGCTGAAGCTTCAGACGTGGTGGAGCAGAGACCAGCCTTCTATGAAGTGTCCCTGCCCGAATTCTCAACCCTCAGAAATGTGAACAAATAAAATGGTTGGTATTTCAAGGCACTAAGCCTTCAGAGATTCATCATCCAACAATAAATATCCAAAAAACATAAGGAACTCAAACCTGGTAAAGGAAATAAGCATAAAATACTTTTTCTAAAAAAAGATTATTTACCCATTTGAGAGCGTGAGCACACACAAACAGGGGGAGGGGGAGAGGGACAAGTGGACTCCCTGCTGAGCCCAACATGAGGCTTGATCCCAGGACCCTGAGATCATGAGCTGAGCAGAAGTTAGATGCTTAACAGACTAAGCTGCCCAGGTGCCCCAAGCATAAAAACATCTCAAAAATAATGTGAGAGTCATGAGTGAACAAGAGAAAAATATCTACATCAGTGTAGAGCTAAGGTGAAAAACTTTTGGGCTAAAATCTAGATAGTAAATATTCTAGACTTTATGGGTCATAGTGCTTTTGCCTCAACTGCTCAGTTATCCTATTGTACAGAAAAATAGTCAAAGACAATATGTAACCAAACTGGTGTGTCTCAGTTCCAGTTAGACTTTTTTTTTTCTTTTACAAAAACAGATGGAGACCCAAATTTTGCCTAGGACTTGCCAATCCCTAGTCTAGACTTAGAGTATTTCTTATATATTGTTTTTCATTCTAGAAGAAGTATACATATTTTTCATCTTCTGGGCTCCTTGGCTCCCATTCCTGCATGATGTTTCCGGGGCACAGGCTTGCATCTCTTAATTCAGAGCATGACTCACTAGTTAACCTGGAGACCACACTTCAACCCTTCCAGGAAAGCCTTGGTGAAAAGCATTTAAACTTTGAAATTTAACTAAAAACCAGTAGAACTTATTTAAGATGTGACTGGATAAGAGAAATTTGAGTTGATACTATGCTTTCCTGATGGTGATTCCAGAATGGAGGAGTAAAAGAACGCTCTTTAGGATGAAGTTGTGAGGTAGATAATTGCCCATTGGGAAAACCATTCAGGGCAAAAATCTTGAAGTAAACAGAGAGGTAGTGGTTTGGAATGGATGACTTTGTGTGGTTGGTTTATTTATTTATTTGAGAGAGAGAGAAAGAGCACAAGCAGGGGGAGAGGGAGAAGCAGACTCCCCACAGACCAGGAGCCTTATGCAGGGCTTTATCCTAGGACCTGGGATCATGACCCAAGCCCAAGACAGATGCTTAACTGATTGAACCACCCAGGAGCCCCATGACTTTGAACAGCTACTAGGTCTCTTCTTTCTTAGGTTACTCCACATGTCATCCTGTCACTTACATATTCATTCCCTGCTACCCTTGGTGAATCCCACAATCGCAAAATCCTATAATAATTACCTCTAAGAGGCTCCATTGTTCACTCTTTTATGTATTTTTAAAAATATTTATTATATGTATGCTTGCAGACACAAGTATACCTATATATACACCATCAGGGAAAGAGAGCAATAGCTATTACCTGCTTGAATCTTAAGAGAATTCAGGTTTACAGCACATTTCCACACCAGCCACCCTCCCAATGCCATCTCCAGATGCTGCCTTCCTCTCCTGAAGATTTGGCTCAAACTTTTTCTGAGAGTCTTTCTCCATTCTCGAGCAAACTTGGCCATCAACCTCTCAATGTGTGTGTGGCACTTTGTGCTTTTATATATATATTATATATTTTATTATATATATGTAAAATATAATATATTTATTACATATATAATATAAATATATTATATATATATATGTATATAGCACTAGCAGATCACATTGATGTTTTTAAGCATCCAATTCCTTTTTGAACTTTCCCAAGTCAGGGTGCATATCATATAGACTACAATAGACATACGATCAATATTTGTTGAATAAATGAATAATAAAAGCATAGGATGAATAAAGACTTGTTTAATTCAATTAATTTAAATTTGAAAATAGGTAAGTTACTTACCAAACTGAAAATCTGTGTTTCTCCAGTTCCTCCAAGTAAGATGCATCCTCTGAGTAGTCCTCAATTTCTTTAGTTCTCCACACAGCTGAGTTTTCCCTCACTGAGTGATCAATCAGACTTCTGCCTTTATGTGTGAACTTAAAGAAATAAAAAAATAAAGAATTTTAGCAGATATCAGATGGAAAGTTTATCTGGTTTCAGTGACATTTTTCTCCAAAATTACTTGTAGAAGCATAGTTAGCCATGGGTTTTGCATTGAAATCATTGCTTTACATGCCCCATTCTCTCACTAAATCATCATGTCTTTGGGAGAGATGATCATGTTCAATTTTGCATTATTTCATAAATGTTGTTGGAATTAGAAAAAAAATAACCATGGTCATGGTATTTGTTTTAAGTCAGGACTATTGGTTGCAAGTAAATAAAATGCAGCTTAAACTAGCTTTCAGCAAAAAGGAATTTGGAAAAAAGTTTGAAAAACCAGCCCACAGAGAAGACAGAAGCAGCTGGATTTCAGGAATATGGTAGCAAAGGAATCAAAGGTCCCTAGGACTCTTGCTCCCTCCTTCTCTCTGCTTCAGCAGCCTAGTTCATTTTAGCCTTGCCACTAATAGTTTCTTAGTTCCTCAACAACATATTTAAACTCAGGACCATACAATGTCTGTGGAGTTAATTGAGTAGAACATTAGAGAATGTTTGATCCATTATGATGGATCCAGCAAAGTGACTGTCCCATTGGAAAAACTGAACTTTGTTCAACCAACAATTCTTAGGAGCCCTACAATGGTGGGGAGTGGGGAGAGGGAAAAGCTAACCTATCTGGGCTCTTCCTCCCTTATTCACCAAACCAGTTCAACTTCCATCTATATAGATATAAATAGATGATATATATTAGATATAGATATATAGAGAGATGATAGAGATAGAGATATACCTCTTTTGTAAGATTTTATTGCAAAGTGCTGCCAATAGAAATTCATTTAAAAACCATTAGTCTACAGAAAGAGGAAAGTAGGCATGACTTGCATTATAAGATAGTTTTATTAATACTTTCCTTTTTTTCTTTAGACTCTTCTCAAATTAATTAATTAATTAATTATTTTATTTATTTATTTATTTGAGAGAAAGAGAAAGAGATCAGGGAGAAGCAGAGGGAGAGAAAGAAAGACAAGCAGACCCTGCACTGAGCACAGAGCCTGATGTAGGCTTTGATCCCAAATCCCAAGATCATGACCTGAGCCAAAACCAAGAGTCAGATGCTTAACAAACTGAGCCACCCAGGGGCCCCAAGGCTACTTCTTTTAATATTAAATTGACTAGGGATCCCTGTGTGGCGCAGTGGTTTGGCGCCTGCCTTTGGCCCAGGGCGCGATCCTGGAGACCCAGGATCGGAATCCCACATCGGGCTCCCGGTGCATGGAGCCTACTTCTCCCTCTGCCTATGTCTCTGTCTCTGTCTCTCTCTCTCTCTCTCTCTCTCTGTGACATAAATTAATTAATTAATTAATTAAAAAAATAAAAAATAAAAAAATATTAAATTGACTAGTTTGATTACCTTAAGAACAAAATCCAGTTATGACAGCCATCAATTTAAAGTAGTTTATTTTTGCCAGGCCATCATCCCCAGGGCACTGCACAGATAGCAAACTGAAACATGAGCCAGGTTTTCCTCTGAAAAAAAGGACTATTTGTTTAACCTGGAGTTTAAATTTGAGGGATAAAAAAAAAAATAAAGAATTTTTAAAAATGGGTATAATTAAGGAACCTCTGGGACAACATTAAGCAGAATAATGTTTACAACATAAGGGTCCCAGAAGTGGAAGAAAGAAAGGAAAGGGTAGAAAACTTATGTAAAGAAATAATGACTGAAAACTTCGCTAACCTAGGGAAGGAAACAGATATCCAGATCCGGGAATCCCCAAGTTTCCAAATAAAATAAACCCAAAGAGAGCCACACCAAGATGCATCATAATTAAAATGTCAAAAGTTAAAGATAAAGAGAGAGTCTTAAAAGCAGCAAGAGAAAAACAAATTGCTATTTACAAGGGCAACTCCATAAAGCTATCAGAATATTGTTCAACAAAAACTCTGTAAGCTAGAAGGGAGGATATGACTATTAAAAGTGCTCAAGGGGAAAAAAAAAAGTACTTCCAACCAAGAATACTCTACCTAGCAAGATTATCATTCAGATTTGAAGAAGAGATAGAGTTTGTCAGATAAGCAAAAGCTGAAGTACTTTATCACTTAAGGAACTTCTTTAAGCTGAGGAGAAATGACACTAATTAATAACAAGAGAATATATGGAAGTGAAAATATCACTGGAAAAGGTAAATATATAGTAAAGGCAGAAGATTAATCACTTATAAAACTACTAAGAAGATTAAAAGACAGAAGTAGTAAAATTAACTAAAACTACAATAATCAAGAAATATATAATATAAAAATATATCAAAAGTGACAACAAAAACATAAAATGTTGGAGGAGACAGTAAAAATGTAGAGTTTGGGAATGTACTCAAATTTAAGTTGCTATCAACAAAATAGACTATTACTTATGTGGGGTAATAATGTAAATCTCATGGTAACAACAAAGTGAAAACTTACTGTAAGTATACAAAAGAAAATTAGAAAGGAATCTTAGGTTAAAATTAAAGAAAGTTACCAAATGACAAGGGAAGTAAGAAAGAAGAAAGGAACAGAGGAGAACTACAAGTATAGGCAGAAAATAGTGAACAAAATGGCAGTAAATATATACCTTTCAAAAATTATTTTAAATATAAATGAACAGAGACACCTGGGTGGCTCAGCAGTTAAGTGTCTGCCTTCAGCTCAGGCAGGGCATGATCCTGGAGTCCTGGAATCAAGTCCCACATCGGGGTTCCTGCATGGAGCCGGGTTCTCCCTCTGGCTGTGTCTCTAGCTCTCTCTCTCTCCGTGTGTGTGTGTGTGCGCACGCGTGTGTGTGTCATGAATAAATAAATAAAATCTTCTAAAAAATACATAAATACATAAATAAATACAAATGAACAAACTTCTTCAATCAAAAGACATAGAATAGCTGAATATGTCAAGAGAGAGAGAGACATTTCTACATATTTTCTGTATGGTTTAAACTGTGAGACATTGATAAAAGAAATTGAAAATGACACAAGTAAGTGGAAAGATATTCCATGCTCCTGGATTGGAAGAAACAACATTGGGCACCTGGGTGGCTCAGTGGTTGAGCATCTGCCTTCAGCTCAGGTTGTGTGATCAAGGGAATTACATTCCACCTCAGGATCCCTGCAGGGAGCCTGCTACTCCCTCTGACTGTGTCTCTGCCTCTCTCTGTGTGTCTCTCATGAATAAATAAATAAAATCTTTAAAAAACAAAATGAATAACCAATATTTTTTAAATGTCCATACTGTCCAAAGCAAATTATAGATTCAGTGCAACCCTTATTAAACTTGTAATGACATTTTTCACACTAGAACAAATAATTTAAAAATTTGTATGTAACCACAAAAGACCCCAGACAGCCAAAACAGTTTTGAGAAAAAAGAACAAGCTAGAGTCTGATTTCAAACTACGCTACAAACCTATATTAATTAAAAGAGTATGGCATTGTCATAACAACAGATATATAGATCAATAGAACAAGAAAGCCACAAAATAAACCCACTATATGTGATCAGTTAAATTACAACAAAGGAAACAAAAATATACAATGAGGAAATAATGATCTCTTAATAAAAGGTGTTGGGAAAACTGAACAGCTACATGCAATAGACTGAAACTGGACCACTTCCCTACACCTTTCAAAAATTAACTGAAAATGGATTAAAGAATGTGAGATCTGAAACCATAAAACTCCTAGAAGAAAACATAGGTTCTCTGAGAGTGCTCTTAGCATTTTTTTTTCTTTTTTGGTTCTGACTCCAAAGGCAAAGGAAACAGAAGCAAAAATAAACAAATGATACAACTTAGCCTAAAAATGTTTCTTCCTAAAGAAGGAAACAATCAACAAAATGAAAAGGCAACCTACTAAATGGGAAAATATATTTGTAAACTATCTATCTGATAAGGGGTTAATGTCCAAAGTATAAAAGTATCCTTATAACATAATAACAACAGCACAAATCCAATTAAAGATGGGCAGATCTGAATAGATATTTTTCCAAAGACACACAGATGGGCAACAGACACATGAAAAGATGCTCAACATCACTCATCATCAGGGAAATACCTCACCCGGAGATTTACCACACACCTATCACAATGACTATTCTCAAAACTAAACTAAACTAAACAAGAAACAAGTATTGGCAGCATGTGAAGAAAGGAAAACCATAATGCACTGTTGGTGGGAACGTAAACTGCTACACACACTATAGAAAACAATATAAAGCTTCCTCAAAAAATAAAAATAGAGCTATATTGGGCACCTGGGTGGCTCAGTCAGTTAAGTGCCTGACTCTTGTTTTTGGCTCAGGTCATGATCTCAGGTTGCAAGATAAAGCCCCATTTCTGGCTCCACATTGGGCATGGAGCCTGCTTAAGATTCTCTCTCCCTTTCCCTCTGCCCCTGCCCCCTACCTCTCTCTCTCTACCTTTCTATAAGTAAACAAACTAACAAATAAAAAAATTAGAGCTAGAATATAATCCAACAATTCCACTACTGGATATGTATCTGAAGAAAACAAAACATATTTGAAAAGATATGTGCACCTCTATGGTCATTGCAGCATTATTTACAATAGCAAAGATATGAAAACAACTTTAAGTGTCCATCAATGGATGAATGAATAAAGAAGATGTGAGATATATATAGTATGTTCACATATAGTATATCCACATATAGTATCCATATATAGTATATAATAGTGTATATATATACATATATACTCAGTATAAAAAGAATAAAATTATTGCCACTTGGAATGACATTGATGAACCTTGATGATACTATGCTTAGTGAAATATGTCAGATAGAAAAAGAATAATATTGCATTGATTTCACTTATAGGTTGAATCAAAAAAAAAAACAAAAAAAAAACCCTTGACCTAGACTCATAGATACAGAGAACAAGTGTGTTGGTTGCCAGTGTGGGGGTGGTGGTGAGTGAAGTAGATGAAGGGATTAAAAAGTACAAACTTACAGTTATAGAATAAATAAATCATAGGAGTGTAATGTACAGCATGGGGAATATAATTAATAATGTTAATAATGTCTCAAGTCTGTATGGTGAAAGAGGGTGACTAGACTTGTGACCATTTTGCAATATATGCAAATATCGAATCACTATGCTGTACACCTGAAACTAATTATAATGTTATGTCAATCATATCTCAATATTTTTTTTAAAAAAGGAGAAACCAATCCCTTCAAAATCAATCAATCAATCACTGTGGTTCTCTGTCTTTCTCAGCCTCTGTAACTTCTGTGTCAATAATGCTATTTTTAATGCTATTTTTAATAAGATTACTTACTGTTAGCATCTGTTTATTACTCCATTCCTTGAGTAAGTTAAAAAATGACAAAATGGTTTTAAAAAAATGAGTTTTGTGCTCGCTTCGGCAGCACATATACTAAAAAAAATAGAGTTTTGAATTGTCCCAATTAAATATATTTGATTTGTATACCTTACTAGACTGCTTAAAACATGCTTTGTAACTACTTATATTTTAGATTTAAAGGAATGTCATTATGAATTGCTTAGAATCATGTCATAGATTTGGTTTACCTACCAAACTTCCTGATTTGATGAAGTATAGGTATTTCACGATAGAATGCGTTAAATTGCTTTCTATTTGGCTAATGTATGAATATATATCTTGATTGTTCAATTAAATTCATGGTGGATGTAGGAGGTACTATATTTCTCTTTATCTTTCATAGTATCTAACATGGCAATAACCACATGGTTGACATTCAAGAAATAGCTAGTAGTGGTCATTTCATTGAGGACTTCTATAATAATAACAACAATGAACTTTATCTTTAGTTGCTAAATCACAAAGCAAAACACTTGTGAATTTTAAAATAAATATTTTTTGAATCTTTGGATTTTCTTTAAAGAATATCTAACTTAATATGCTAAAAATTACTTCAAATTGGTGTTTCATAATACAGAAAGTCATGGAAATTAGTTTATGTCCAAAGATATGAGCCCCCAAAGGAACAAAAACACAAAGAAATAAATTTAAATTCAAAAAGAGCTAAGTACAGGCAGGGACCTTCCCAAGTTAGTACCAGGGTATATGAGCCTACTCACAAAGAGGAATCCACCAACCATAGATTTATACCTTGAATCTATACCTGAGAATAATTCTTTAACTAGGATATCATCAACATTCAAATGATAGAAAACAGATCCTGTCGGTACCCTGAAGCCAAAGAACATCAACGCTGAAAAGAAATTATTCCAACAGTAATGTCTTTAGAAAGATGAATATCTATACTTTAAGAAATCAGTGGTGCAAAATTTGTTCTGGAACATCACATTTCATATATTTTGTGTATGGCTACTCATACCCTAATCCATCACAGAAATCAGTAACAAATATTGAAATATAAATTGCTAATATAAATTGATATATTATATATTTGGTTTGTTGGGATTGCTCTTCAAATGCAAATGTTTATGGGACTCCTGGGTGGCTCAGTAGGTTAAGTGTCTGCCTTCAGCTCAGGTCATGATCTCCAGGTCCTGGGATCAAGCCCTGCATTGGGCTCCCCGCTCAGTGTGAAGTTGGGTCTCCCTCTCTATCCACCCCTCCTCTCCCTATCTCATGCTTTCTCTCTCTCTCTCTCTCTCTCTCTCTCTCAAGTAAATAAATAAAATCTTTAAAAAATATGCAACATTGCTTAGCAAGCAATGAATGAACATTCTCTCAAAAACAATACAAAATGACAGCCAAGAGTGTTTTACAGAATTTTGAAAAATTAGTGTATATATAGCATTGGAGTGAAAGGGGTCAACAAGTAATATTCAGAAAGACATACATTCAAGTCTTCTCACTTCTTTGGAAATGTAGATTATTTAAAGTTCATGTGTTTAAGTAGTTTTTTAATATGAAAAATGGAGATAATATTTGACCTACATAGATCACAGGATTCTTGTGGAGACAAGAATCTGTGGAGATAATAACTATAAAATTCTTCTGGGCATGGGGTGGAGAGCACTTAAAATGCTTTAGAATATAAGGACAGAAGTGGTATCTGGCACAATGTACTACATAGCACAGGCGATTAATGGAACACTTCACATCCTTTCTTTTGCTTTTATTACAGCATTTCTATGAAGCAGTTAAGTAGAAAATATTACAAGGAGATTAATATTAAATCTCAAAGTTGTCCAACTCATGACATGGTAAGCTCATTAAATTGCATTATAGGATAGGAAGCAAAGCCTGGGGTTGCTATCTCGTTGTACAAAGCTTTTGCCCCTTAGCCAGGATTCCTTCCATGACCCAATCAGCTAGTGGAGAAGGGTGACCATGATGGCACTGATGAGAAGGTAAGTCTTTGTGTGGAGAAAGAGTTTGCAGTTCACAGACCAGTGGCACCAGTGCATTGGTAAAGCATTACACATTAATACAATGAAACTCCACTTAGTGGCAGCATTTTTTCCCAAAACTCCTTACAGAGTCTTTGTGTGTG
Organism: Vulpes vulpes; assembly: GCF_048418805.1. Classification (NCBI taxonomy): domain Eukaryota; kingdom Metazoa; phylum Chordata; class Mammalia; order Carnivora; family Canidae; genus Vulpes; species Vulpes vulpes. Next base: position 91,641,296 of record NC_132791.1, on the reverse strand, counting down.
GCTCTAGGGAGCACTCTTCATCTGCCCATCTGGCCAGATGAAGAGCAAGGGGATTGTTTCATCAAAAGAGAAAGCCTTAGAAAAAGGAAGTAGTGAATAAAAGGCTGAATCCTGAGGATTATAAATGCTTTTGAACTTCCCTGAGAAGATCAGAAGGGAGCAATGGTGGACGCTTTAATGCCTGCCCCATAAGGTGCACCATTTTTTAAGAAAGCAGTGGAGGAAGGTTTGGGGTAGAGGTACTCTGCTAAGAGGCTTGTGTTAATAAGATCACAGAATTACAAGTCAGAGATAACAACAACAAACACCAGGTGCATCTGAAATATCAAAGCAAACAAACATGACATCATGTTCAATTCCATCCATGCTGTTATTAGCATACAAAAAAAAAAAAGTCACAGCTCTAAATTAAACCAGCCAAAATCCTGAACCCATCCAGCAAGGACTCTTTCCTCTTTCCTTAATTCATTTCTGATATGTGTACCAGAGAATTTTTCAAGATAGCTATCTGTTAGCAATGACCAGGGAGAAATAAAGTACCCCCGGCTGCCTAGAATTTACCTAGAGAGACCTCTAAATTGACTAACCAACCTCCCCACCTTACTCCACCCCCAGTCTTCTGTTTCTGCTCTCTGGAGGACAACTAGCATTTCTGGCTACTTGGAACCACAAATTTTGAGTGTTCTCTGGTCATGTGTTATTTGGAAAACCAATGCATCCCTTGTGAAGTAGTACATTAACCTCATTTGCCAACAGCCACCCTGGAAATTGCCTAGGTCAGCTCTTTCATATCAATGGAAGATCCAACTTAATCCCCAGGAAGCATACCAAGATGAGGAAAAAAAGAAAACACTCAAATTGGAATAGGGAGTCTTAAATTTAGGTTTAGTAGGTCGTATAACCGCCCTTGTCCACAGCACTCAGTCACGTGATTCTGGGTGATGGGTGTGTGCCTGGCTCTCTTTACAGAACTGATTTAACAAAGACATATTCCTGGTAAGAACAAGCTCCCTTCTGAAGCAATTCAATTAAGACACCTTCCCAAAGTGGCTGACCCTCCAGGGAAGAGTATAATATCCCAAGCAATTGACTCACAATTTTTGAAATATAATATTAAAAATAAAGTTAAAAAGAATTCCTTACTTGAACATGCAAACTCAGAAAATATAGGGAAGAATTTTAGATTTATTCTTTCTCACCTTACCCTAGGTTAGCTTTTCTTCTAATCCTAAAAGTTTAAATTCAACAATTAGTAGGAAAATTCACAAAAGCACATAGAAGACTAATATTAGATCCACAATATTCTGGGAGGCTCATGGGCATACCCTTTCTTCAGTGTCCCAAAGAGTATATATAAAAGTACGTAATATGTCGGGCATCTGGGTGGCCCAGGCAATTAAGCCTCTGACTCTTGATTTTGGCTCAAGTCATAACCTCAGGGTCATGAGATGGAGCCCCAAACTGGGGTCCATGCTCAGTGGGAATCTACCTGAAGATTCTCTCTCCCTCTGCCCCTCCCCCTGCTCATGTTCTCTCTCTCTCTCTCTCTCCCACCCTTCCTAAAATAAATAATTAAAATTTTCTAAAAAGTACATACTATGTAATAGTACTTAATATGTAATATGTATAAAAGGACACGAGCTTTTTTCCTTCCTAGCAAGTTGTTCTTTGTTTCCTTATCCTAGCCCTTAAATTAAGGTATACAACCCAAGAAGTAGAATACAATGTATACCCAGCTAGAAGAAGAAAAAAAATTGTAACTATTCTGAAGTATTATTTCATGATGAAAACAAATATGGAGTCTAGAAACAGACAGTCTGGGTTCAAAGCCCAGCTATACACTTATTAGCAACATTATCTTGGTTAACTCACTCCATCTCGCTTGCCTTATTTGTCTTACCTGTAAAATAGAGAAAATGGTGATAATGGTAGTATCTGTGCCATTAGTTTGTTGTGAGAACAAGATGAGTCATTTGATGCAGAGAACTGAGAATATTTCCTGGAACCTAGTTATTTCCAAGCACTCAGTAAAGACTGAGTTCAAATGTCATCATTACAAATTACACTAAACTTTTGATTCCTTAGTTTCTTTTTTTTAATACAAACTATGATAGAAACAGCAATTGTGAATGCTGTAGTGGTCATCTAGACATTAAAAACTTAGCCATTTATTTGATTAGATGGTGGCCCACTATTTAGAGATGAAAATAAGACAGACTTTAAAGTCCATCTTGAGGTTAAGGCAAAAAGTTGGTTCTAGGAGCACCTGGGTAGCTCAGTTTGTTAAGTGTCTGCCTTGGGTTCAGGTCATGGTCTCAAGGTCCTGGGACAGAGCCCTGCATCAGGCTTCCTGCTCATCAGGGAAGTCTGCTTCTTCCTCTCTCTCTCTGCCTTTTCCCACCTCCTGCTCATTCTCTAAATCCTCAAAGAAATTTTAAAAATCTTAAAAAAAAAATGTTGGTTCTATAGACCTAAACCTATTTAATCAAAAAAGTGGAAAATCAACGTAATTCAAGCAATTTGTATGAGAAAAGCCAGGGCTTGGAGAACAATCCCTTCACTTCAATTTTTTAGCCAGGCAAAATTTTCTGAATTCTTAAAACTCAAAGTCACTTGCTCTATGTAGATAGGATTTTGAAAATAGCTGAATATCTAAAAACTGGATTTAGTAAAATTAATTTAGACAATGTTTGAAAACCCAGGCTATGTAATTTATATAAATTTATCAAGAGAGTTTCTGGACAGACTTCATGGCAGCCATGATCATGCCAAATAACACACAGTACAATCAGCACATTTGCTAATCACCTGCCCAAGCGGGAAAGAGTCTTGTAGACTGATTAATTTAACTAAAGTCTTCAACAGCTTAAAGAAGTCTGATTCGGATGTAATAAAAATTTATTGGCATTACTGATTTCACAAACGTCAGCTGCTTTAGCATGTCCCACACTTCAAAACCTGCTTTGAAGACCAAATTACTTTCTACCTGTAAATATATTTTAAGAAATCATAGTTAATAATCAGGGTCTGCTGTTTTCATGGTCTTTCCTAAGCCAGTGTCTACAGCTTTCATCTTACCTTCTTGTGTAATTCATGGTCTTCTTTTAAGAGATCGAGATCACAGTCCATAGGGCAGGGACCAACTTTATTAGAAATGCTTCCTAGGGTTAAAAACAAAAGGTGGCAAAAATATATTACAGATTTTCACTTCAGAGGGTATGTAAGCTTATACTACTGTAATCTAAGAGTTTTTGTAAAGCCTGACAAATGGGGGTAAAATAAAGAATTGTAAGAAGGAGGCTCTTAAGATGTTCTATCCCTCCAATTTTAATTTGATCAATGTATGGACTTCAAGTAGAACTCTACCAGTGGCCACACCACAGGGATGCAATTTATAAGCAGCAGCTGTGTCTGATCTGCTTTCTTACCCACATCCTGGTAGGATTCTCCATTATCAGCTATTTTTCTGGGATCGAGTTTTCAAAGAAACTCCTCTGCACCTCATATCAATGTTCTCACATTTTGAGACTAGAAAATTCTGTTCTCTCTCTGTGCCCAGTATTTTCTACCTGAGCTTTCTTGTGTATGGTGCATGATTTATTTTGTATCAGAGTTTCTCAATCTCAGCACTATTGGTATTTTGGTTTGGATCCTTCTTTGTTATGGGGGCTGCCCTGTGTTATGTAAAATGTTTAGCAGCATTTCTGGCCTCTACCCACTAGATGCCAGCAGTACCTTCCACCTCTCCACCCCACTCCACATTTTGTGACAACCATAAATGTCTCCAAACATTGCCAAATGTCCCCTGGGGGATAAGACATCCCCACTTAAGAACAACTGTTCTTGGTCAAAATTTATTTGAAAAAAAACAAAAAAAGCCTCTTCGCAGGCAATAGGTCTTGTTCATCTTTGTTTTTTTTTCCACAATGTCTAACACAGGGCCTGAAGTGTACCTTCAATACTGTTTCTTAAATATACATCAATCAATCATATAAGTTGACCTAACATCTTTTTAAGTATATACATATCATATATGATAAGTAGCCAAAGTCTTGCTGCTTGCCCTCTTCTCCCCTTCCAGGAATTAAATATTATCATTGCCTGGCCCTTTGCAATTGCTCTTGTGGATATTTTTTTAATGAGATTTCCATATTATTAAAGTTTTAAGACATGGACTCCATGTATGCATGCTTTAGAAAACTTGTTTTCCCTAAAGATGACTCAGCCAGCCTCTTCTCCCAAGCTGAGGTCTATGTGGCTCATGCATTTTGAGCAGCGATGGTTTCACTGTATTTTCCAGCTCTGCTCCTCCCAGTGCTCTGCCAAACTGAAGGCAGATACCAAAGAATGTCCCTCTTCCGGGAGAGTCCGATGAGTAGGTGCCTCCTGTGTGAGAAGCCTGGCACTTTAGTCTATTGAGATGAGGGTCTTGTAAATAGTTAAAAGAACTTCCTTGAGTCCAAAACAGAATTTATTGATAGAGGCCAAAATCAAGATGCAAAAGAGAGAAGTGAAAGAAGTGGAATTACATTTTAAATATACCATTCGTTTAAAAGACTTGAAATTTAAATTTGCAGTGCAAAGCTGGTGGGTGGAGTAACAAATACGAAATCATGACAGAATGAATTTTTAGTGTTTTTGCAGAACTTTACATATATTATATTGTTTATTACACACACTCACACAAAACTGTTAAAAGAGCTGTCATTACCTCATTTGACAGACTTGGAAATTGAGACTCGAACAAAGAACGGGTGCAAATCAGCTAACCAGTAAAAAATCTGGAATTTAGACCCAGTTCTATTTGACCTCAAAGCCCATGTATTTAAACCCTTCATTTACATCTTATGTGAGAACCACACTCCATTTTCTACTTATAGACATTTCTTTGAACATTGAACAATATATTCATTGTTTATTGCTTGCTGGAACACATTTCTACCAACTTGGACACTTAATATTCATTTAAGTGTTTTTGCAAGTGAGAAATCTGGGCAAGCATGGCCCAATCGGTTCCACTTCTTGAAGTCTTACCAGGCCAAAGTCAATGTATCAGACTGGGCTGCAGTTCTTGTCTGGGTCTTGGGATCCTCTTCCAGGCTTGCTGGTTGCTCGCAGAATTCATTTCCTTCTCACGCTTTCCTCAGGGTCCCCTTCAAGCCAACAACTGTGGGATGCATCCTGATGCTTTGAATTTCCCCAACTTTTTCTTCTACCTTCTCTTCTGCTTACCAGCCCAAGAAAGTTCTATCCTTTAAACGCTCATGTGATTACCTTAGAGTCACCCAGGTCATCTCTCTCTAGGCATGTACAGCTTCTGGGGATGAGAGTTTGGACATCACTAGGAAACAATGTTAGAAATCCTGCCTTCTAGGAGCAATCTTCAACACAACGAAATTTATATTGCTGTATGTTAAAATGCAGTAATGCTGTGCATGTCCAGGTAATCAAGTCCCAACCAAGGAGACAGTCTTCTAAAAGTCTTCAACATTTTCTAGGACACCTGGGTGGCTCAGTAGTTGAGCATCTGCCTTCAGCTCAGGGTGTGATCTAGGGTCCTGGGATCGAGTCCCACATCGGGCTCCCTGCATGGACCCTGCTTTTCCCTCTGCCTGTGTGTCTACCTCTCTCTCTTTCTCTGTGTCTCATGAATGGATAAATACATTTTAAAAAAATAAAATAAATAAAAGTCTTCAATATTTTTTTGTTCTTATGTAAAATATTCTCTACTCTAAAACCTACCTTCTTATTTATAAAATTGTGTGTAGTAAATTCATATACATTAGATAATTATTAATGTACACTTCATATAATTATATACCTTATGTAACAAACTATTATACATGATATAAATGTGTACATAATACAATTCTTATCAAATTATGACCATACTGTATATCCAGTTCTCATTCTTTTTTACATTTATATTGTTTCTTATTATTAAATATTCCTCAAAGTCTGATTTTTAAACACCACGCAATAGTATATCATTTGTTTTTACTTAATCAGCCCGCTTTGGTTGGATACTTACATCATATTGAACAAATTTTACAAAAAACCTTAATATTTATAAACCTTAATATTTATCTATCTATTTATTTATTTATTTATTTTTTAAGATTTTATTTATTTATTCATAGAGACAGAGAGAGAGAGAGGCAGAGACGCAGGCATCATACAGAGAGCCTAACGTGGCACTCGATCCAGGGCCTCCAGGATCACGCCCCGGGCTGCAGGCGGCGCTAAACCGCTGCGCCACCGGGGCTGCCCGAGGTTGCTTAAGTAAACTTTAAAACAAATTCAGAAAAATTTAAAAATTAAAAAATAAATAAAACTCAGGAAAGAAATGGTTCAAGGAACTGTAGTTTTAAGAGTTCATGAAGAGAAAGTCTTAATTGTAGGACTGCCCCTCCTTAGTAGTCCTATCCCAGACACTATTCCTCTCCCAGAACTCACAAGTTTAAGCCCAAAAAGGAAAGAGAGTTAAAAGGTAGGGTAATGCTCTCTTCAAGTATCAGGGGGCCACTGATAAATAAAAAAAAAGCAACTTGCAAGCAATAGATAAAAAAAAAAAAAAGCAACTTGTTGTTGCTTCCACAACAAGTATCTAAGATCAGGAATACTAAATTAAACACTTAAGATTCACAAAAAGAATATCAAAATTCTATCTGCAGTTCACAATGTTTGAGAGTATCCAATTTACCCACATGCTTGCCAAAACAGACTCTCACCATATTCTTCAGTTTGGCCTCCTTGGTAGACAAAATTAACATTTCATTGTTATTTTAATTTTCAATCCTGTAATTCTAAAAAATGTGAACACTTTTATGTTTGCTGAGCAAGTATGCTTTTTATGCTGTAAATTGCCGTTTCCCCAAATTTTTTTCAGTTGGAATATTTAACATTTTCTTTAGGAAATCCTAAATTATCTTTCCATATCAAAGCTGTTAACTCCTTTGCCTGGCACACCGGTTCAAAATATTTTTCTGTTTGCAGTTTGCATCATAATTTCTTTGAGGTGCATGTGTGTATGTGTGTATGTGTGTATGTGTGTAAAATGTAATCTTCATTCTTATATAATCATGAATATCAATGTTTTCCCTTTATTGTTTCTTTTTGCTTATAAGCTTACAAAATTTGTCCACGCTAGATAGTCAAATGAAGTGTTACAGAAGCAAACTTTAAGTAAATAATTCCTATGATTCTTACAGGATTTTCTTTCATATTTCCCCACTGCCATTCAGGTAAGCAACCATGACACGAGGAGTCCTCCTAACATCACAGGGTTAGACGTGAAAATAAAACCAAGTTTCATTCCTCTCAAAGGACTCTTTCTTATTTCCTTTTTCTTTTCACTACTTTGCCAAGTCACCCAGACTCAAGATCTCCTCCATGAGTTTTCCTTCCCTACTGTGACTCACAGCTAATCATTTGCCACTTTTCTCCTCTACCTTGTTTAGAAGATTTTATAGCCATTCCTTCCTCTTGTCAGCCATAAACCTGACTTCAACCTTCATCACTTTCCCCAAAGCACATGTACAGGCAAATAGACAGACAGATACATACATTGATAAAGATAACTGGTGACTTTAAACTGAAACAGAAGTATCTTATACTTTCATTCCCAAATTTTTTATCATATAATAAGAAATCATGGGCTTCTCAGTGAGTCATAAAATATACACCTTAACTATATTTTACTTAAAACATTTTTTCCCTTGATCCTCCTTCATATCTTCCGTCCATATGCCCCTAACACCTTTCCATTCCACTTGCTCCACATAACCCATTCTATTTTCTCCATGCTCATTTAATCAGATATATACATGTACACATATGTGTAGACATGGGGACACACACACTGATAAAGGTATTGTTCACTGTTAGATACTACATATTCCTGACTATTTAACCTTTATCACTCAACAATATCTGATGGAAATCCCTTTGAGTCAATAATTACAGCTCTAATTTATTATGCTTAATGGCTGTCTAGTATCTTATATCATAAATGTGGCACAATTTATTTGACCATTCCCTACTCATTACATTCATTTGTCTTCATTTTTATATTCTTAACAAAAAGAATGCTACAACAAAATATGTGTACTTGTATCCATCGACACTAGTGCTTTTATTCCTGAGGATGAGTTTCCAGGGTGAGATTGCAGATTCAATGAGTTCACATATTTTAAATTTTAATAGATGCTGTCAGGTTGCTTTCCAAAAAACATCTATATACTTCTATAAGGAAATTGATTTTTTTGAATCCTTGCCACCAGTTGATCATCTTTGAATTATTAATTTATAGTATTCTTAGATTATGGTCAGAGAGAACAGATTCAATTATTGTATTTTGTATATATCTGTCATCTAACAAGGTTATGTTAGGCTTTATATTCAGCTGTCGTGTTATTTGGTGCATATAAGTTATGTCATATTATATCTTTTTCATAAATTGTACCTTTTCTCACTTTGAAATGTTCTTCTTTTACATTTTAGACCTGATTAAACCTTAAATGCCAACTTGCCTGATGTAGACATTGCTTCCCAAGACAGTTTTATTTTTGTTTTAATTTTCTGGTATCAGTTCATCCATAGACATGCAACATTTCTTTGTCACTACATTATGCACATTTACTGTAAGTTGTACGTTTTCTTTCTAACTCAGTTTGACAGTCTCTTTTACTGGGGGAATTATCATGTTATTAGAAATATTATATATTTTATTTCTTTTTTATTCACTTTACTTTTCTACTTCTTCTCCTTTTCTGAATCTTTGCTGATTTACTTGGGATGATGTGTTCATTTCTCTTGGCCTTGCCTTCCTTAATGTATATGCTTTTCCATTCAACTATGATAACTTTATTTCTCTGTAGCATAGGCATATACAAAAAAGGACAAAGTTAGAAGGGTACCAGAGTGCCTGGTTCTAATAAAGGAGTGGTAAACAAAAAAACAAAACAAAACAAAACAAAACAAAAGAAACAGCACAAAGCTAGAGACCCCTGGCAAAAGGAAAGATATGAAAGTATATGTCCAAAGAAAGCATAACGTGTCCCATGAAAGAAGAGGCCAGGTTTTAAAAACCCAGCAACTTCTACCATTTGTTAACACCAGAGAAATAAGATCTTCTCTGCCATCTACCCCTGGCTTGCCCCTGATTAGATCCTGAAGGAGTCAATAACCATAATTCACAAGATGGAGAAAAGTGGCAAAAGTATAATGCTCACAAAAGAATGTACCCAAGCTCTGCCTCCCTTCTCAATATTTAGGCCAGCCTGAAGGAAACTGCAGGCAGGGTAAAGCCTTTAAAAGATGTTGATAACATTTTTTTTTTATTACTAGCCAGACTAGGCATATGAACCAGTAACTTCAGACTGGAGGCAGGGGTGCTAATAAGGTCAAGAGAGGAATTATGGCTCATCACAGACTCCATTCATACAGGTACTTACCTCATCGCTCTAACTCTGCATGCCGTGTTTATGGTAAAACTCGAATAAAATAAGATAAAAACAGAGAAGGAGACAAACCATAAGAGACTCTTAACTATAAGAAACAAACAGAGGGTTGACGGATGGAAAGTGTGGCGTTGGAGGGAGTAGATGGGTGATGGGCATTAAGGAGGGCACTGGATGTTTCATGCAACTGATGAATCACTAAATTCTACCCCTGAAACTAATAATATGCTATATGTTAACTAAATTGAATTTAAAATAAAAATTTTTTAAATTAATAAAAAGCATTTTTAGAAAAAAATTAAGAATAAAAAAATAAAAGGCAAGGTCAAAGACCACCGTACTCCTTACAGACTTTAACACTTGAATCAGATGATGATGTTACTGGCAACTCTGCTGTCACACACTCTGTGACTCTCCCTGGCTAAATCCAGAATATCTGAATCCAATATTATTACTTTTAAAATCAAAGTGCTAAGTGACAGTTTATGTATAACGATGTACATATTCTAATTTCATGAGTTTTGACAAACATGTAACTCCCACCACAATTAAAATATAAAGCATTTAGCATCACTACCCAGAATGCTCCTATATCCTTTGTAGTTGAGCCCCCATTCCCAGTGTACACATGCACGCACACGCACACACACACACACACACACACACACACTCCTGGCAGCCACTGGCAACCACTTCACTGATTTTTAACACTACAGATTAGAATTCTGTTACAAAAATTTCATACATGTGGAATAATACAGTATTTACTCTTTTGTGGTTGGCTTCTTCCAATGGTATTTTGATATTCATCACTCTTTTATTACTAATAAGCTGTTTTTTGACTGCACTGTAATTTATTAATTCAGCTAATGATGGATATTTGCACGTTTCAAATTTTTGAATGTTGTGAGTAGAGCGACTATGAACACTCACAGTGAAGTCTCTTTGTGGGCATGTTTTTGTTTTTATTTGGGTAATATAGGAGTGGAATCACTGGATCTTTGGTAAGTGTTTCTTTCATTTAACAAGAAACTAACTACTGGTTTTCCAAGATGGTTGTGCCATTTTATACTCCTACCAGCAATGTATGCAAGTTTCCTCCAAGTCACCATCAACACTTGGTGTTGTTAGTTTTTTTTTTTTTTAATTTTAGCATATTAGTGATCATAAAGTGGCAACACCTAGTTTTAATTTGCATTTTCTGAAGACTGAAGGTCCTTTATAAACTAATTGGGCATTTCATCTATCCTTTTATGAAACTTTAAGTATTATAATTTTTAAGTGATTTGTTTTCTTCTTATTAGTGAATTGTAAAAGTTCTTTATATAATCTGGATAGAAACCATTTTATTTTTTAGATACAGGTACTGCAATTGGTTTCTCACAGTTTATAACTTGTCATTTATTTTTTCCTACTGGTAATTTGACTAGAAAAAGCGTAATTTTGTTGAAACCCAATGTATTTGTTTTTCTCTTAAAGTAAATAATTTCTGTGTCCTGTGGACAAAATTATAAAGATTTCCCCTATGTTTTCTACAAGAAGTTTTGTTGCACTAGCTAGAACTTCCAGGATATAAAGAGATGAGATAAAAAAAAATAAATAAAAAAAAAAAATAAAGAGATGAGATGAAACATTCTTGCCTTGTTCCTGATTTACAAAAGGACATATTTAATCTTTTTCCATTATGTCAGAGAAACTGTACTACTGTAGTATGTAGTACTAGTACATGTAGTATGTAGTATGTTGTACTGTAGTATGTAGTACTGTAGTATGCTGTACTACTTAAATCTTTTAAAATATGCTAAGATCTAATTTATTACCCAACATATGATCTACCTTACAAGCATTCTGTGTTTCCTTGAGAAGATATATGCCACTTTTTCTTAGGTGAACAGTTTTGTAGATATCAATAGTATTCAGATCCTGCATATCCTTCTTGACTTCTTTTTTGTCTCTTTGCATTTCCTTAATGATTAATGATAATGAGTATCTTTGCATCTTTTTGTGTATCTGCTGGTCATCCATATATCTATCTTGGAAAATGTCTATTCAGATTATCTGCCCATTTCTTAATAAAATTGATTTTTTTTTTTTGGCTATTGAGTTGTATAAGTTACTTGTATATTTTGGATGTAATCCTCTATCAAATATATGATTTGCAAATACTTTCTCCCATTTGGTAGATTGTCATCATTTCATTTTACGGGTGGTTTCCTTTGCTGTGCAGAAGCTTTTAGTTTAATGTAATCCCACTTGTTTGTTTTGTTTTATTTATTCATTTGTTTTGCTTTTGTTTCCTTTGTTTTTGGTACCAAATCCTAAAGTCATCATCAAGACCAACACCAAAGAACTCACCACCTATATATTCTTTTAATTTTACAGTTTCAGGACATTTCATGAATATTTAATCTCTGTCATTAGGAACAAATTTAGGATTGTTATATCTTCCTAGTAAATTGCCCCTTTCATATTTGTCTCAAAGTCTACTCTCAGATTTCTCATATAAGATATTAATGTGACCATACCAGTTTCCTTAGGTATAGCATTTCCATGGTATATATTTTTCTGTCCTTTCACCTTCAAATTTTCAGTGCATCTCTCATAGACAGCATTGAGTGAAGTCTTGCTTCATTTAATTGACAGTCCCTGCTTTTTAATTTAATTATTTAGTCTTGAACATTTTATATAATTATTTATGATTGAGTTTGTCTACCATCTTGCTATTCATTTTTTTTTTCTCTGTGCCTTTTGCTTCTTTGTTCTTCTGCTGAGCCTCTTCTGTCTTCTTTTGGGTTACTTATGTGTTTTTAGTATTATATCTTGTTTTCTTTATCTTTTATTCTTTCCTCTATTATTTTCTATTATTTTTGCATCTTTGAAATTGTTTTACTATTCAATCTAGGACTAATAGCATGGATCTTAAAGTTATCCATGTCTATTTATAGTTAAGAATATAGAATTTTATACTTCACACCCAACAGTTCCCATCGTCCACTTTACAGTTCCCATTTTGTAAATGTGGTAAACTAATAACAGCATGATTCCAGCTCCCACCTCCTCACCCTTTGAGCTATTGTTATATGTATTTTATCAGTATGTAGTTTACAACCCCACCTCATAATGCCATTTTATTTTGTTTAAATAGTTATATTTTAAGAAAAATATTAGATAAATGAGATCTTCATATTTACCTCTATATTAGCCATTTCTGGAACTTCTCTATTCTTCTATGTAAATCATCTTGTAATGTTTTCCTCCAACCTAAAGAATACTCTCTAGCTTTGTTTGTTTGTTTGTAGTGCTAGTCTGCTGGAGAAATATTTTTTTCAGTTTTCCTTCATCTAAAAATGTCTTCATATAAACCTCAATTTTGAAGGACATTTTTGCTAGATACAGAATTCTGGATTGACATTTCTTTCATCAGTAAATTAAATATGTCATTGCATTGATTTCCAGTCTCCACTGTTTCTGATAAAAATGTTGGCTGTTTTTCATATCACTGTTCCCTTGTATATAATGTTTTCCTTTTTTTCTTCCATCTCTTTTCAGAATTTTTACTTTTACTTTTGTGTTATTCAGTTTGACCATGATATTTTATTTTTTTAATATTTTTTTAAATTAATCTCTACATCCAACATGAGCTCGAACTTACAACCCCAAGATCAAGATTAAGAGACTAAGCCAGTTAGGCACCCAAACTATGATACTCTTAATACAAGCTTCCTTTTTTTTACTTTTTCAAGGTTCACTGAGGGTATTCAACCTGTAAGTCAATATATTCCATCAATTTTGGGAAGTTTTCAGTCATTATTTTTTAATACATAGCTCTTCCATTTTATGACCTTCTTTTCCTTCTAAGATTTCCTTTACATGTATTAAAACCATGTGATATTTTTCCATGGGTTCCTCAAGTCTCTCCATTTCTTTCTCAGCTTTTTCTTTTCTTACTTCATCTTGATTAATTTATTTTAATTCTTAGATTTTTAGTTCCATAACTTCCATTTGGTTACATTGATTATAATTTCCATGTCTCTACTGGATGATCTAACCATTCATTAAGATCATACCTCCCTTTTCCTTATTAGAAAGTAATTTCTTGAAATTTATACATGTATTTATAGTAAATGCTTTTCATTCTAAATTTAATATCTGAATCATCTTGGGGTTATTCTTATTCACTATTTTACCTATCTAAGATTTATGTTTTCTTGTTTCTTTGCATGTCTAGTAATTGTATATTATATAATGTAAACTAGAGAAGGCTTTGGATTCTGTTGTCTTCTTTGGAAAAATTATTGTGTTTTTTTTTTTCCCATTTACATTTGTTTGTTTTGTTTTTAGTATACAATTCATTTACTGGCAAGTCCCATTAAATTGGGGAGGCTTGAATTTACTTTTAGTTACAACCTATCTGTGAAAAAACAAGGATTTCCAAGCCACTTTAACTCAACCTCAAAACCCTAACTCCTCTGCTGGTCATGCTGAAACATGGTTCTAAGATTTTTATTGTTTCACATCTCACCATTAGGTCTTTAATCCATTTTGAGTTTATTTTTGTGTGTGTGTATGGTGTTTGAAAGTAGTCCAGTTTCATTATTTTACATATAGCTGTCCAGTTTTCCCAGCACCATTTATTGAGAAGAATCTTTTAACCACTGTATCTTCTTTCATCATTTGTCACAGATAAATTGACCCTATAACTGTGGGTTTGTTTTGGGGGATCCTAACCTGTTCCATTAATCTATGGGTCTCTTTTTGCACCAATACCATACTGCAGCTTTGATCACTGCAGCTTTGTAGTATATCTTGCTGGAATTGTGATACATGTAGTATATCTTGCTGGAATTGTGATACATATAGTCTTATTCTTCTTAGGAATGCTTTGGCTACTCAGGGTCTGTGGTTCCATACAAATTTTAGTATTGTTAATTTTAGTTTTTTTAAGAAATGTTGTTGGTATTTGGTAATGATTGTATTGAACCTGTAGATTGCTTTGGGTAATATGGACATTTCAACAAAATTAAGTCTTTTAATCTTTAAATCTTTAAATTAAGTCTTTTAATTTGTTTGTATCATCTTCAATTTCTCTAATCAGGGTTTTATAGTTCTCAGAGTATATGTCTTTCACCTTTTTGGTTAAATTTATTCCCAGGCATTTTACTCTTTTTGATGCAAATATAAATGTTCTTTATTCCTAACATATAGATTTGGGGCATCTTAATTTGCTGTCAGATTGATATTGAAGATATTGAGGTATTAATATGCCTCTCCTAGTTTAAACTTCATCTCCGTTCCAGTTCTAGTATCTCTGTTCTATTTTCAGACTCACCTAACAATACATACTTCTGGGATTCCTTCTGCCTATCTCTGCTCTGTGTTCTATTCTGCAGACCCTAGCTGCTTCAGCTTCCCTGAATTCCAAGCTCTGTATCCTTAGCTCAGTGATGTTTTCTGTTAGGATTCCATTTCTCTGCTCTACAGTCAAAATATTGTGCCTCAGTAGAGAGGCAGGATTTGCCTCAAAATTTCTTTTCTCTCAAGGATCAGGAAGTCTTTGCTTCCTCATGGCCAATTCCCAGAACAGCTGCTTCATAACATTCTCTCTAATATAGTAGTTGATTATAGCAGAAGAGCTGGTCTGATATGAGCTACTCTGTCATAACCAAAATTGGACATTGCAATATTGTTTGTTTTTAATTAAAAGTATAAATGGATACATTTATCCATTTATCCATTTACTGTTAAGAAGCTTTGTCATGGGCTAACTAGCACCCCTGTTTATGTGTTAGTAATACAAATATAGGTTAATTATTTAAAAAGTTCATTTTATTTTATGGAACTACTATTCAATTAATTATCAGATCCTCTTATATTGAGAAAAGGACAAAGTGTTTATAAATAAGAATACCCTGCTGATGCCTTTGGAATGTGTCAGCTGGAATCACCTAGAAAAAATAAATGGAATAGTCACATTTTTAATAATGTATGAGGTGCATAAGGAAAACACTTGTCAAAACTGTATATTACAGTACCTATCTATATATAAATGTATATGTTTATAAAAGTGTGTTTTCCCTGTGCTGTGCTAATCTTTTTCACTTGGCATATTTTTAATGGTTTTTCCAAATGACCTTTGTAAAATTAATCAAGGATCTGACACTATCCTTTGGAGAAATACAAAGAAAGAATGCTGATTATAATAACTTTTGCATGAAAACAGCCAGAAAATGACAAAACAGAGAAAACATTAATACTAAGAAAAAAAATAAGGCTTGAAAGTGGAACTAACTGAAAAATGTTGCCTTTTTGTCAGTAATATTTTTGTATGTCTCTGAAATTCCATTTTCCCTTTATTTTCTAGACCATTTCTTTATTACTTGAGATCAGATAGATTTCTCAAAACAATTTACTAAGAAAAGTACACCACAATTTTTCAAGAGCTCTAACAGTGAAAAGCATCCTAGATTAAACATTAATAAAATGTACAGAAAATATGTGTAAAAAAATAAATAGAAAGAATCTAGAAAAATGTCTGCAATTAGATAGGATGGAAATCTAAAAAGAAATTAAATTTAGTTATAATACATTTTCTATTCTTTGAGAAAATTACTACTGAAGTGAGAAATTTTTCCCCCTGTAATTTAAATGTTAAGCTGCCAGATGTGTGTCTCATGCTTGAAGAGTCGAAGCTTTGCATTATTTAGCATATTAAGAATCACAGAATTTTAAAAAGGGCTCCTTTATTGCCTCGAGGTTCTAATTAAGTAAACCTTAGCCTGGTACATTTAAAACTTGCAATACAAGAGATTTTGCTCTTTTTTCCCCCATAGTCAAGTCACATCTATGCAATAAATATAGAAAATCTTTGAGATGATATAATTTTTCTTTTGCTTGAAGAATTAAAGCTATCTATTATTTTAAGAAGTTTTTAATAGAAGCCAGCAATCTAGAAGACAACTAAAGATTGGAAATATTTTTTAATCATTGCAACTTGCTTTCCTTATTTATACCAAAGTGTATGTGTTTCATAAAGGCAGTTCTATTCTATCAATCTTACCCTTTCTCCCTCACTTCCACTGCTTCTGCTGTGGCCTCAACCATTCTCTCGTTAGACAAAGGCAATTCTAAGAAGAACCAAGATCACAGGTTTTGGATTGATATTATGTTTTTATGTGTTTCTGTATGTGTGTCTGTCTGTGTGAAATATCTCATCATACCACACTAATTAGTTGCTCTTTCAGCAGTTTGTGGAAAGAGTCTCAGCAGCTTATGTGAAAACCATAATCAGATGGAAGTTCTGTAGGCACACGACATTCATAAATCATACCCTTAAATACAGTTATTTTTGCCATTTTAGAAAATGTCAAAGGTGTCAACTCTGTCCAAATATCCGCTTAACAGTGACTATTTTAGTAAATTGACTTGAAATGCATTCAGCTAACTGACAGTTAAAAGCATATAATCTAGTTCACAGTACAAATGAACAGTTTAAAGGCCAAAATAAGCACCAAAGTATGAATTCTCAATGACATATTGCAGTGACCCTGGCTGCAGCCACAGACCACAATCTTAGCATTGTTTATCTACATCAGAAATAGATGCCTCAAATTTTTGGAATGTGATTTTTTTAATATCTAGTTTCTAGTTAAGCGGAAAAAAGTTTTAACCACTTTTAAAAAGATCATCAATATCTATATGAGGATATAGTGAACAAACTAAAAATTACATAAATTCAAGCAATGAGTTGACAACATCTTTGGCTAGCAGCATGGTTTCAACCTATAAACACTAACTTCTCAGATGCTGCAAACATAAATAGATAAATGTTTGTCTAAATGTCAAGAAACAAGAAATTCTCTTCTCTTTCTTCATAGGAAGAACAAATAAGCAAACTGATTTTTAAATTTAACTGTTGACAAAGGGCAAGTATCATAAAATTGGAGGTTAGGTTTGGCTAGGATCATTCCCCCCAAAGTCCAAAGTGCTTGGTAATAGATAAAGGGCATATTTTATGAACTGATTTCTTAAAAGTGTTAAGAAGCTTAATGGTTTAATATTTGGGGATGTTTTAATATCATTGGCAGCAGAAATGCAACAAAACCATCTCTACTTTCACTTCTTTCCAAACCATTGTATCATAATCTGTCCACATGGAACTTCAACACATGTGACATTTGAGTACTACTTATGAATCTCAGCAGCTAGTTGATTGGTAATAATATATACACTTCATATAGTATTTTTTTCAGTTTTTAAACGCAGATTTCTGTATGCTACTTATTTAACTCAAACTATTTGATTAACCTTTTGCTGACACAGAACTGCAAATATTCCTGCCATGATATCAATCCAGCAGAAATCTCTGAGTATTTTGCCTTTGTAGGATAAAAATAAATTTATGCATGCATGCCTTGCCTAATAAAATATTATTGTAAGTAAGAGCAGAAATATATTTGGTTATTCTCTCTAAGAATAATTTTTAAACATCACCCATTTCTGCTATCCTTTTTTTTTATAAAAAAGATTTATTTATTTATTCATGAGAGACACAGACTGAGAGAGAGAGGCAGAGACATAATCAGGGGGAGAAGCAGGCTCCTCGCAGGGAGCCTGATGTGGGACTCAATCGCACATCCTGGGATCAGACCTGAACCGAAGGCAAGTGCTCAACCGCTGAGCTACCTAGGCGTCCCTATTTCTGCCATCCTTAAGAAGACTTTACCCTTTTAGGAAAATATTTTTCATGAAAGCATCTATTTTCCTTATTATTAAAAATATTAAACTCTCCATCTTAAGCACGATGAAAGAATTCAGAGATTTTATTATGTTTCTCATGAGCTTTTCTTGGTTACCATCAACTAACACTTTCACTGAATGTAGAATACTCAAAGCTATTTAGAATAAAAACTTATTTTCCCCACTAGTAAGTCTCTAGTATTAAAAGAAAATTACAGGTAAGGAGAGAGAGAGAGTCACTGACCAATACCACAATTAAGCAGGATATAGATATAAATGTGGATGTATCTAATATTATGGTAATCAACTCAATAACACAAGGGTGATTTAGTGAATACCTAATATATATATATTTTTTTTGAAAGAGAGAGAGAGAGTGCAAGTGCACACAGGGTGGGAAGGGCAAAGGGAGAGGGAGAGAGAATCTTAAGCAGGCTCTAAGTCCAATGCAGAGTCTAACTGTGGGCCTTGATCTCACAACCCTGAGACCATGATCTGAGCCAAAATCAAGAGTCAGACACTTAACTGATGGACCCATCCAGGCACATATACATATATATAAAACTCTTTACATAAATCATCACTACCTCTCAAATAGGGCCTGCTACCTCCCCTTCATAAGTGAAGAAACAAGATTGAGAGTTTAAGGAACTTGACAAGAAACATTAAATGATAAGAAAATAGGCCTGAATTTAAACCTGACTCTAATACCGTAGCTCTATCCCCTACCACCACCACTGAATTTGCACTGATTTGAATTATCTCTATTGATTAATTTTTTGTTCATTTCTGGTGGTAGACTGAGATTATGGCTAGTTGTCACAAATACAAATAAAAATAGAATTTTGACTCACCCCTCTACAACTTTTACTTGTTCATGCTAGGAAGGGAAGAAATAACAAAGCACTGAAGAAAATAATGGTGATTGCTACATTGTTGAGTTCAGACTCCATATCAGGCTTCAAAGTCCCAAGTTAAATACTAATTCAAAATTCTTCTCTCCAAGTGTTTTGAAACACTTCGATGAGTACTACATTTTGCCAATTCAAATTTTACTACTTTCCATGAGGACAAGTGAATTTAACCAGTTAAGTGAATTTAAACAGTCAAAAAAGAGCAGAGACTGTATAATTCTATGTATCAGAAGGACCTACAATAGTCAAATTCATAGGGAGAGAAAGCTGTATGGTTGTATGGTTGTTGCCTGGGACTGGGAGAGGAAGGGAATGGGGAGTCAGTGTGTAATAGGGACAGAGGTTCAGTTTGGGAAGATTACATAGCTTGGAGATGGATATGGTGGTGATGGTTGCATGACACTGTGAAGGTACTGAATGTCACTGAAGTTTATAAGGGGTTAAAGTGGTAAGTTTCATGTTATCATTTACCACAATTAAAAGCATTTTTCTGCTTCCATATTTTTCAAGTCTAAAAAGATATGCTAAGAAACTTTCAAAATGCTATGGGATCCTAAATAATAACAAAGGGCTTCTGGTTAGCACCAAATGTCTTAGACTCATTTCTCCCTTTTCCTTCCTTCTAAGGATAACTATTACCCCAGAAATCATGTAAAAGGCAGTCAAGAGAGAATTCCGAAAGGTGTAATGAAGAAGGAGAAGTAATTATAGACCCCAGGACCAGAGCAACAATGTAGGGCAAGGCAATTTTATCCCACCCTCCAACCACCCAACAGAAGACCTAGACCCAGCATCTTCAAATACATCCCATCAGCAGATAGTGCTTTAGATAGACTCATTCACCTACCTTTCAAAAGAAGTCCCACCAACAGCACCAAGTGAGTCCAGTAGCACTGGAGAGGAGGATAAATTGGAAGTCAGACTGGCATGAGCATCCAGGGGATACACTCTCCTCCCCTACTGTTTGCGAGGCCCTCTCTGACCAAAACACAACAGGTAGCTGAGTGGCACTAGAAGGCAGATCCCGTTGCTACTAGTGACTGGATTAGGAAGCCTCTTAACATCCTGAGGCAGGAACTTTCTTTTCCCACCCAGAGCACCAGGTGCCTAGGCCTGGAGAAGCTCCTATCTTCCCAGGGGTTACCGGCAGGATAGTGGGAGCTCTAGATGCACAAGGTAAATACTGGAGATCAAAATAGCACATTTTTCAAGTGCTGAAAGACAAATGTTGCCAACCACAAATCTTATATCCAGTGATTATCCTTCAGGAAAGAAAACAGAATACATTCAATGACCTATCCTTAAAAAATGGCTAAAGGAAGCTCCTCAAACATGAAATAATAAAGGAAATGATAAAGGAAGGAATTTTGAAGTATCTGGAAGGGAAAGAGAAAAATGGAGATCATCAAATGTGAGTATATATTCTTGTTTTCCCTATATGTATCTTAAATCATATTTGATGATTGGAAACATAATAACACTGTGTTACTCAGGACAATTATATTTAAAAGTGGGGAAGGTAAAGGGACTTCAGTGGAAGTAAGATGTCTTCACTTGACTCAAACAGGTAAACTATTAGAAACTATGATAAGTCACATATATACATGGCAAGACACAGAGCAACTACTATGAAAACTACACAAAGAGATACATTCAAAAACTAAAAATGAATCAAAATGGAATTCTTAAAAGTGTTCAAGTATACATTGGAAGTAAAGAGGAGCAGAGAAATAAAAAATAAGGCATAATGAAAACACAAGTTTTAAAAGCAACGGACTTAAGCCCTAACATATCAATATTTACCTTAAATGTAAATGGTCCTACTCCCTTCTCATCAAATGATAGCACTATTAGACATAAAATCAGCAATGATATAGAAAATTTGAGCAACACAATCAAGAAATGGTATCAATTTAAACACACATTCTACCCAACAACAGCTCAATATACTTTTTTTTTCAAATGCCTATGGATCGTTCACAAATCTATCCTGGGACATAAAAGAAACTTCATCAAACTGAAGATAATTGAAATCACATAGAATATGTTCTCCGATCATAATGAAATCAGACCAGCATTCAATAATAGAAAAACAAGGGGAAACCTTTAAGCTCTTGGAAATTAAACACACTTCTAAATTATCTGTGGGTCAAAGAAGAAATCTCAGAGGCAATAAAAAAGTAGAACCGAATAAAAATGAAGATCAACTTTTGTGAGATTCAGCTAAAGTAATGCTGAGAGGGAAATCTATAGCACTAAATGCTCACGTCAGAGAAAGGAAAAATCAATAATCTAAGATCTTTCCTCAAGAACCTAGAAAAAGAGCGAAATTAAACCAAATTAAGTAGATGGAAGAAAATAATAGTGATTAGTATAGAAGGCAGCGAAATTGAATTCCAAAAATTGATTAAATTAATAAACTTCTAGCAAGATGACAAAAGACAAAAAGAGAGAAGATACAATTCACCAAAACCAGGAATTAAGTAGAATATTTTTACAGATACTGCATCCATTAAAAAGGAAAATAAAGGAATGCCTTGAATAACTTTTTGCTCATGCATTCAACAGCTTAGAAGAAATGGACCAATTCGTCAAATACTAAGAATAACCAAAACTCATCCAAAATGAAATAGATCATCTGACTAGTCCTACAGCCATTAAATAAACTGAATTCACAATTTTGAAACCCTAGGCCCAGATGGTTTCCCTAGGCAATCCTACCAAAATATACAGAAGAATTAATACAAATTGTACGATTTTAATCTCTTCTGAAAAATAGAGAAGGGAACACTTCCTAATCATGTAATGAGGACATTATAATCCTGGCACCAAAACCAGGAAAAGTGCATCAGCAACAAATGTACAGACCAATATATCTCAGAAACTTAAAAAATCCTCAACAAGGGTTACCTGGATGGCTCTGTCCGTTAAGTGTCTAACTCTTGGTTTCCTCTGAGGTCATTATCTCAGGTTGTGAGATCACCCCTTTTGACTCCTCATTTGGCGTGGAGTTTGCTTAAGATTCTCTCTCTCTCTCTCTCTCTCTCTCTCTCTGCCCACCCCCCCCAAAAAAAAATCCTCAATAAAATACTAGCAAATTGAATCCAACAGTGTGTGAAAAGAATTACACAGCCTTACGATATAGCTACAGTAATCAATACCATGTGGTATTGGGACAGACACATAAATCAGTGGATTAGAACAGAGAAGTAAGAAAGAAGTTCAAGAAATATGCTCAATGGCTGATTTTTAAGAAAAGTGCAAAAACAAGTCAACAGAGAAAAGATATCCTTTTCGACAAATGGTGTTGGAGAAACTAGACATCTGTTCAACTGTTCTCAAAGAAAAATGATATTAATAAAATGAAAACTGACCTGAACCTCATTCCTTATATTAAAAATAACTTGAAATGGATTATCTTCTTGAAAAAAAAATAGGACAAAATATTTAGGGTCTTGGGCTAGACACGGAATTTTTAGACCTGATATTAAAACCTTGAACCATAAAAGGCGATTGATAAATTGAACTTCATTAAAATTCAAAGTCTCTACTCTATGAAGGGCTCAACTGTGAGGATGAAAATGCAAGCTGTAGACTGAGAGAAAATGTTTGCCAACCAACATATTCAAGAACTATTGGTTTTATTCAGCATGGCATGCATTACAGGGAAAACATCAAAATGACAATCTCGTGGTGGTGTCTCCAACAACTAGTTCACTACACTCAGCTGAAACTTCAATTCAGGGACACCTGGGTGGCTGTGTGGTTGGGCATCTGCCTTCGGCTCAGGGCATGGTCCTAGAGTCCCAGGATCGAGTCCTACATTGGGGTCCCTGCATGGAGCCTGCTTCTCCCTCTGCCTCTGTCTCTGCCTCTCTGTGTGTGTCTCTCATGAATAGATAAATAAAATCTTAAAAAATAAGTAAATAAGTAAATAAGTAAGTAAATAAGTAAGTAAATAAATAAATAAATAAATAAATAAAACTTCAATCCATTGCAATTATTCACACACAGGATGCCTGGTATCTACAAGTCTTTTGGGGTGGGGGAAGATGTCATATTATAAATCTGAGCAAAAGTAAAGGTAGTATAATTAGTCATGATTTAAAAAGAAAATGCTATAATGTCTTTAAAAACTGATGGCACCTTTTAAATACTTGGCCTTAGGAAGTTTTATGTGCATTTATGCATGTATGTGGGTGTGTTCATGTAATTGATACCATCATAATGCTGGAGAAGACATGCTTGCTGATTAAAATAAGACACCAGTCTAATTGTAGAGCAACTAACTAATAAGAATTGATTTGAAAAGAGAGGATGGCTAGAACGAAAGGAGAAATATTTGTTATTTAGGGTTTCGTATTATTGTTTTTCACCAAATTCTGTTTGCACAACCTATGTCTCTCCACTACACTACAGGAACCATCCGTGCCTTTAAAACTAGCATTGCACCTTCTATAAGTTTATTCAACACACGTCAAAACCATTGCAGGATTTTTCTCACTACAACTTAAAACCTACGAACTTCTAAATGCTCAAAATCCTAGTCAAATAGCTAAGGTCCAGTGTCCGTTTAAGAAGCAAATAATCTTACCCAAACAGTAGTTGTGGTTTTGCAAATAAAGGTGGGCCAAACTCATCGCCTTCTAGCAATAAAAATATTCCAGGACCATGTGTTATGTATGGTGCCACAAAGCACCAAGCCCTTCTATCACTCATTGCTAAGGTGTCAGCAGTTGAGAACAGACTGAGTTCTCTAAGAAATGAGTATAATTCCAAGAGACTGACTTTCTCCAACTTCACGCCAAAGAAAATATTGTTTGACTCAAAATCCTATTTTCTAATTTATATTTCCTGTTTCTTATTCCATGGGGATTGTCTAATTAGACTAAGTGGATCATTGTGAATAAAATTGCCATCCCTTTCTAGCATTTTTGATTCTAATTATTTCCACTTTGAACAAAGTCAATCATCTGTTCATAGGAAGTCAGACAGTGGAAGTAGGTGAACTAAATGAGTCAGACCATTAAAGTGTCCAAAGCCAGACTCATGTTTAGAAAGAGTTAATGAACCCATTTATTCATGCTATGACTCACAATACGATTTATTTTTCATTTCCACTTGTAGTTTCTCCAGTTTGCAAAGGATGGTACCGGACCAAAGGAAATGTTTCCTGCTAAGGACTTGCACAGAGAGCCTATACCATGTCTTCTAAGGAGAAATGTCTATTTGTGATTCCACTTACAAGAAGCATCTAACATTGTCAAACTCAGGGAACTGGAGAGTAAAATCATGGAGGGATGGGGAAATGGGTGGCTGTTAATCAAAGGGCATAAAATCTCATTTTCCAAGATGAGTACATTCTAGAGATTTGCTGTACCCATCAGCCCTATGATTAACAACAATGTATTGTACATTTATTAAGAGGGTGGCGCTCATGTTATTACCACAATAAAATAATATTTTACAAATGAAAATGCCAGTAGTTAAAATCAGTTCTATAAACTATAACAATTGTAAAGCCATGTCAGAGGCTACTGCTTTGTCATGTCTGAGGAGCAAATTCTCTTCATCCATGGTTTCTTATACCATAATTCATTTAGTACATTTTACTGCCACACTTTCATATTTCTAGCTTGTCCAAGACTGTCCATCTAGATTTCGGGTCTTCTGGTAATGTTCTGGTCAAATAGTGAGGCCAAAGACAAGTGTGTCTTATCCGAGGTCTACAGGGATCCTTCCTTCCTAAACCACTACTCCTAAGGCTTTCTAGAAAGGTTCAAATTTTCCCAACCTGGTCAACCGTGGTGTCTTATATTCAGTAGAGAACTATGATATTATTTGTCATCAATATCCACTTCTACAATATCATTTTGTAAGGATATCTTGAGGCCCTGAGAACCCACAGATTTAATAAGAGAGATTGGTCAAGGAAAAACCAGATTGTTTTTGTGGATAGTACATTTGTTTGAGCGATTGCTGAATAGACAAGGTACCTGCATTTGTCAACCTATTTCCCATAACAGAAGGAACACACACACACACACCACACACACAACCACAAAACGGTATGTGTGTCTGGAGGGAGGAGTAAGTATTGATTACCTCTGCATTAAAGACCACAATCAGTAAAGTATACATCCGGAAGAACCTTTTCAACTATTTCAAAAAATATAAAAGAGATTATCAAAAATGACTTTGTTAGTGGCTCCTAAAGTATTGATAACTTGAAGAGTTTCGCAATGGCCTATGTCGACGGAGTGGGAAGAATGACAAGCCAGTTCCAATGGTAATGCAACTCAGTTGCCCCTTTTTGTTTCCTCACTATGCTGTTTCATAAGCACAGGTACAAAAAGAAAACAGAGTGTGACGACTATATGAGACCAAATAAAACGGTGAGGGTGTAAAATGTCCTGAAAACACAAGCTGTAATCTGCAGTTGTCAATCGAATCCACACACACTCTGTAATTAAAAACATACTGGAATAGGGTGGCAGGCACAGATTTGTACTTTTTACCTAAACTTTTATTTTGATCATTCACATGTGACATGTTCATTTTTATTGCCATTTCCTTAAAAAAAAAAAAAGAATTTTAAATGGGTAGCTTCAACCCCCCCCCAAAATTTTTTTCAACCCTTCCAAGTAATTTTTCAGTTTTTTTTTTCTCACAAAAGAAGGCAACACAGCAAAGATTCTAACCTGCTGGAAACGTTTTAAGACCATCTCGTCTCTCTGTCCCCCAGATCCTTTTGACACACCCGCCTCCCTCCTTCCTTAGTGTTAAACTGCTTCTCTACTTCCTTTACATCAGTGGGAACACTTCCCTTATGGGCGTTGGGAGCTCTCGGAGGGGGCAGGGGCTGCCCTGCAGAGGAAATGACAAGCTGTGAAATGTAAAAGAACAATTCCTCCCACATGTTCTTTGCTCCTGGAGCGGCGAGGGCTTGTCAGCTAGCATCACTTTGGAATCAGGCAGGACTCTGCGCCTTAGTTCTGTCAAAACTAATTTACAATTAGAGACCTGCACGACTGTTTAAAGCTTTCTCAATTCCAGGGGTATTCTGAAATGACTTTGAGATTGAAGTGGATCAGACCAGAAACCATTGTAATTAACTACAGTGGATGTGAAAGATGCTCACAAAATAAGACGAGGCTGAAAACATATTTTTATTTTATTTATTTATTTATAACATAAATATATATATATATATATATATATATATATATATATATATATATTTCTTATTGCATCTCCAATTAACAACATGTCAGTGGAACTTTCCCAGCTGAGCCTCACTTTGAGGACTTTAGTGTTGCAGCTATTGAAAATCTTACTTAGTTTGTAAATTGCAAAATGACAACTTCATTGATAAGAAGAAAGGAAGGAAGGAGAAAGGGAAGGAAGGATTGATTTATCTTGACCATTTGACACTTTAAAAAACATTTAAGGGACACCTGGGTGGCTCGGCGGTTGAGTGCCTGCCTTTGGCCTGGGGCGTGATCCTGGAGACCTGGGATCGAGTCCCACATTGGGCTCCCTGTGTGGAGCCTGCTTCTGCTTCTCCCTCTGCCTGTGTCTCTGCCTCCCTCTCTGTGTCTTTCATGAATAAATAAAATATTTTAAAAAAATAAAAAATAAAAATAAAAGACATTTAAATTATTTTATAGCATTTTTATGATTTCAAATATTTTGATGCATTTCCCTGATGTATGAAGTAAAGGCATCTTCAAATTGCAGGTAATTAGCTTTTTATGCTGATCAATCACTTTGAAACATACCGTGGGTCCCTGAGGTTCAATTTTGGATTCAGATAACCAAGCTGTACTCACACAATCTGAAGATCAAGAAACCCAAAAGAATAAATGTAATGTCTAAAAACTGCCTCAAACATCACACCCAATGGTGGGTCTGAAGTGACCATTCCAAGTCTGAAAATCTAAGCATACTCTGTAGAAGCACCCATCCTTAAAAGCTAACTGAGTGAGCAGGGATACACCTAACGGGAAATTCTTTGGGCAGTCTCTCGGCAAACTCTACTCAAACTGTCAAAAGCAAAGTCATATAAACCACTTTCAAATATCAGATTCATATTTCTCCAATAGAAACAAAGCAACTATTAATTTTCAGATTACTGACTAAAAATATATACCAGAAGCCCAGATGGAGAGTAGGTAAAGGTCCATAATACTGGAATTCAGAACAAGGATCCACGGACAAGCTGGCCACTAGAGCTTAATGTGTTCATTATTTATTAAGAGACCTACTGTGTGGGTGATCAATTTTATACAAGTCTTCATATTATGTTCCCTGAAGACTTTAGGCCACTGTTTTCTTATGTTCCCACTGCTGCTAATTAATTTGCCCTCCTCCTGCCCCTACTCATGACTTAGATTGGACAGTACAGTGTATACTGTACTGCAAGGCCCTCTCACTAGGCCACTGATTACATTGCAAAAATAGAACCACACATTCATGGCCAGTTATTTTCTGGCAAAGGGGTAAAGGCAAGTCAGAGGCAAAAGAACAGTCTTTTCAACAAATGGTGTTGAAATAACTAGACAGTCATACGTAAAAAGAAAAACAAAAAACAAAAAGCAAAAAACCTTCAACCTTAACCTCACAGTTTATTCAAAAGCTAAATCCAAATTGGATCATCAATCTAAATAAAATGTAAGCTATAAAACTTTCAGAAGAAAGACATGACAGAAAATCTTATGGTCTAGGATTAGGCAAAGAGCTCATAGTTATAAGTTCAAAAGTACAATCCATTGAAAAAATTGATAAATTGAATTGAATTTTGATTTTTATGAAATTCAAATCTCAGGATGCCTGGTGGCTCAGCAGTTGAGCACCTGCCTTCGGCTTGGGGAGTGATCCCGGGATCCTTGGATTGAGTCCCACATTGGGCTCCCTACATGGAGCCTGCTTCTCCCTCTGTCTGTGTCTCTGCCTCTCTCTGTGTCTCTCATCAATAAATGAATAAAAATCTTTAAAAAAAATTCAAAACCTTTGCTCTGAAAATAAAAATTAAGAAAATAAAAAGACAAACTACAGACAGACAGAGAGAAAGTATTTGCACACCACCTCTCCCACAAAGGATCTGTATCCAGAACATAGAGAGAACTCTCAAAATTCAACAACTACAACAAAAACCAAACAACCCAATTCCAAATAGGCAAAAAACTTGAACAGATACTTTACCAAAGATTAATATGAATGGCCAATAAGCACATATGGAGATGGTTAATAAAATTAGCCACTAAAAAAATACAAATTGAAATTATGACTTCAAATTTAATTTGAATACAAATTAGAATGACTTTTAATAAAACCGACAATATTAAGTGTGGACAAAGGTGCAGAGCAACTGAAACTCTCATATGTTCCTTATGGAAATGCAAAATTATATAGCCACTCTGTAAAAGAGGCAGCTTCTTATAGAGTAAATAAATAAATAAATATATATATATATAATATATATATATATTATATAATATATATATACTATCTGGGAACCTGGGTGGCTCAGTTGGTTAAGTGTCCGACTCTTGATTTTGGCTCAGGTTATCTTCTCAGGGTCATAAGATGGAGCCCTGAGCTGGGCTCCACCCTGAGCATGGAGTCAGCTTTAGATTTTTTCTCTCCTTCCCCTTCTGCTCTCCCCCACTCCTGCTCTCTCTCTTTCTCCTTCTAAACAAACAAACAAACAAAAATACACACACACACACACACACACACATATTATCCAACCTAGCAATTCTACTCTTAGCTATATCTCTTGGAGAAATAAATACTATGTTCACATGAAAACTTGTGTAGTAATATTTATAGCAACTCTATCCATAGTTGCCAAAAATGGAAACAATCACTATGTCCTTTAATGAGTAAACAGATAAACTGTGGTACATCCATTTAGTGGCATGTCATCCAGTCATGAGTAGGAATGAACTGTTGATGTATATAATTCACATGAGTCTCAGAGGCACTATGTTGACTTAAAAAAAAAAGGCAGTGTCAACAAAAGATTATGTACCCTATGAAAATTTTGAAAATACAAAACTTTAGGGATGATAAAGAGATCAGGGAGTGCCAGGGTGTAAGGGTGGGGGTGGGAGTGGGAGTGAGGGTAAGGATGCCCCTGTAGCAGAGAGCAGAAAGGAAAAGGAAGGTGTTTGGTTCTTTATCCTGATTGTGGTGCTAATCACACAAATCTAAAGTACATTAACACTCTAAAAAAAGTCAGTTTTACTATATGTTAGTTTATTATTTTTTTAAAGATTTAATTTATTAATTCATGAGAGACAACAGTATACCCTAAGGTGGAAATCACCTTGCTCTATTTATAGGAATTGAAGAAAAGCAGAGCAATCAACAGCTGCACATCAGTGTTTCCCAAGTCTGGCTGCACATTAGATCACCAGAAGGAGATTTTTTTTTTTTTTTTTTAGGAATGACAATGTCCAGGTCCTGCCCCCTGAGGATTTAATACATTTGTTCTGTGGTGAAGCCCAGACAAGAGTATGTGTTTAAAGCTCCATGGAAGATTCAATGTATAGGCAAAATTAAGAAGCATTTTTATTAGGCTTGTTGAACCATGGGTATAGACAAATTAACATATAAGTATGAATAGACTTCTTTCAAAATTTATCAACATTTGATTAATTTCAAGGGGCACTTTTTTGTTGTTGTTAGGTTCAAGTGGTCTGGTTTTATAATGAAAAGGCTCATGTAATATTAACTGATTTCAATATATGTAAACATGATGCAAGAAGAGTGGTTCTTTGCTTCCTGTTATATATGATAGTACTTATAATTATCAATGAGAAAGCTCTAGGAAGAAAGAGACCACCGACTCATCCAATTATCTATACTCCCAAAGAAGTGTACTTCCAAAGATGGATGAGTGGTCTATTGGCCAAGGAAGCACCCATACAGGATCACAGGCTGAAGGAAAAAATAATTAGGTATCAGAATGGAAATCCATTATTTGAAAGGTTCTTTGAATTGGGCTTCCTGGATACACAGTCCCATTCTTATGGGAGGCTTAGAGAACATATATCTGACCCCCATATCACTAACCCATCTGGAAGCAGTAAAATGGGGTCTCAATATTTCTTCACAATGTTAGATAAAAAATGAGTGCTACAATTAACTCATGTTCTCTCTAAGTAGGTGCTTCTTTACGTTTGATGGCTCAACCTTTCCGGAAGGTATTAGAGCTCTTTTCATCCTTATTTTGTCCTCAGAACAAAGCCTACAGCAACTGTGAAAACAGTAACTCATCTTGAGAGGGGCCAGTAGGGGAAAATATTTAGTAAGATTAAAACACTTAAACTTAGAATTTCAAATAACACCATTGTGCCTCAATGATTTATTACATTTCCTAAATTTCACAAAGAATTGTTTTTCTTTAAAAAGAAAAAATGTATTTTTTAAAATTTTTTTCTTACATAGAAAATATCAGAGAATTTTTTTAAACTAGTCTGCCTTTTTCTCTTTTCTCTTTTACTTCAGAGGAAGAAATTATCTTTCTCCTTCCCAGCACTCACCTCTCCCACCTATCTTGCTTATGATGGGAATTTGTCCAGACAATTTTCTTCTCTTTCACCTGCATCCTCAAGGTTTCCTCCTCCAGATATGTTCCCATTGTTTATCAAGAGAGGAGTAAGTGTTCAGCCATTAAAAAAAATAAATAAAATCTTCCCTCAACCCTTGACTCCATTAAGCAGCTGTTGAAACTCTCTCCTCCTCATTTTCAAGAGTGTCTTTTATATGTACCACCTTTGTTTCTCCTTTCTTGTTCCCTCCTTTGGTCATTGCAGTTTGGTTTGTGCCCTTATTTATTATGTATTCTCTCAAAAGTCATCAAAATGCACTTTCTTTTCAAAGCGAACTGTCTTTCATCTTTGCCTGAGTCCATCTTTCCAGAGCCTTGCTAAGGTGAAGTGAGGTTCACGGATGGACCAACAGCATATGCATCATATGGGAACTAAAGAGTCTAACGCCCATCTCAGACCTACTGGATCAGAACTCACATCTTAATTGGATCTTTGGGTGATTTGTAAGCATTTAGAGTTTGAATCGTGCTGCAACATAATATTTTGCTGATGAAACACCCTCTCTCCCTTCTTGAGATTCTTAAAACTCCATAGCTTCCATGAATCCACAACTCCTGGTCCTTCTACTTCTTCAGATTGCTCCTTTTCAATTTACTTCATCCTTTTCTCTCATCTGTCCCCCAGAATTTTTTTACTCTTTGTTTTGTGGCTTAGGCACCATCCCTATTAGGATGACACCCATCCCTATTAGGATGACGCCCATCACTATTAGGATGTTCCTCTTGAACTTAAATCCTTTTTTTTTTTTTTCAAGTCTGATGTAGTCACAGTCTTCTTAATTTCCCCAATACTTTAAACTCAATTTGATCAAAACCAACTGGTCAGGTTTGGTCAGGTTTTATCTGAAACCTGCCCCTTTGAGTTTCTCACTTCTGACAAGAGCAACACTATTTTCTGAGATCCTGAGAAAGAAAAACTCCTGACTATAATTTTCATGTCTTTCTTTATGGCACAGCTAGTCATCTACCAAATCCTGCTGACTCAACTTTAGCCCACTGCCACTATCCTACCCATATCATCTCTTTTTTGAGATGACAGTGTGGCATTCTTACTGGACTCTTTGCCTTCTATTACTCCTTACCCAAATGTATGCTGGAATCCAATAGTTCCTTACAGTTCTTCAAATATACCTTGTAGCATTCTGACCTCTCAACTTTTCTAATGGCTTTTCTTGTATCCCAAAGCATTTCCATTAATGCTTGCCCTTTGAACTACAAACTACCTTTCTAGCCCCAGATCAAAATTGTGAAATTAACAACTATTTTCCAGATTACATTGATATAGGACTTAAAATGGGATTACATTAAAAAGAGTTCATGCGGGTAGCCTGGATTGCTCAGTGGTTGAGTGTCTTCCTTTGGCTCAGGTCATGATCCTGAGGTCCTGGGATTGAGTTCTGCATGGGGCTCCCCACAGGGAGTCAGCTTCTCCCTCTGCCTGTGTCTCTGCCTCTCTCTGTGTGTCTCTCATGAATAAATAAAATCTTAAAAAAAAAAAGAGTTCATGCAATTCACCTGTCCCCCAAAGCTCACTCATTTGTTTCTGAGAGTCCATTAGAACTCATGATGTTCTTACTTATCTTGTCCCACAGTGAGCTCTGTAACAACTTGGATTATGGAATTGTAGCATAGAGAACATAGTATATGTATATAACATAACTCAATGTGTCACAGGCTAGTGTGTACTATACTATATTATAGACTTCCATGTCTTGCATAACTTCATTGAGAATTTCTCTTTTTCAGCAGGTTGCTGAGTGTTTCCACGCAGTCCCTTCTCCCTGGGAATTCCACTGTGAGATAAGTGAGCTAGAGAAAAGTCTGATTGACAGGCAGCATACATTTCCCACTCTCATCTTACTATCTTTCTTTTTATTCTTTCTTATCTAACTATCTAATTGCATCTGCTTCACTTCTCCAAGTCTGAAGCTTGTCCCAGAAGGCTTGTTGGTCCTGTATGTAAATAGAGTGCTGGTACACCTTCCCATCATCTATTCAATGTGTGTGTGTGTGTGTGTGTGTGTGTGTGTGTGTGTGTGTTTTCTCAGAGAAAGAGTAAGCTTAGGCTCAAGTAAGCCCCCGCAGGTCTGGGACTGCATGTTATTTTGGTTTGTATTCCCAGAGCATTTAGCAGTGTGCTTTGTTGATGGTGGTTACACAATAAAACTCTCCTGAATTGAATTCTGCATCACAAAACATATATAGATGTTGCCAGAGACCATTGTTTATGCAATGTAGGCACATACAAAACAAAACTATCAAGCATAACAAATATTTCCCTAGTCTGTTCCCTAAAAAGTAAAACAGCCTAAAAGATGGTAATAACCCAAAAGTTATATCATGGCTCTTTTCTTCCAGCCTTTCATATTTCCTGGCCTCAGGCATCCACCTATTTGCAAGGCTGATCATCACTTAAAATATCAGCTTTGGGATTAAATTCAGAATCCTCTCAAATGTCTCTGTGTGTGTGTGTGTGTGTGTGCACGCATGTGCATGCACATATGTGCTTGAAAGTGAGCATTAGTCACTTTTTCATGATTTGACAGCTAGAGTAGATTCAGCAGATTACGTATGGAGCCTATCAGTGTGAGACAGCTTGTGGAAGATCATAAACATATTTTTCAGATAGAAACGTTGCGGTCATGAACACATCACGTGGTCACCCCTTCCCTAAGGTCCGCTCCTTTAATTGTAAATAGCCAGAAAACCATCAAGCCAGAGTTTAATAAACTTTTAATTTGAAATGAATTACCACATGTTGTGTTTGTTTACCCATTATTAAATCTCTTAGCAACATATCAGTGGCAGAAACAGCATACTGTAGCATAGCCCTGATATATTAGAAAACAAACCCATGGGGAATATTAACTGCTAATAATATGTTTAGGAAGACTCTAAGAAAAATAAATAAATATAAGCCATGTAGCAAATAATGTATTTGGAGGGATTTTTATGTTTTGTTTCTTGTATAAATCTATAATGAATAGGAGCAAAATGTCCCTGTGCAGTCTTTGAATGTGAAACTTGAATCAGTTTCTGAGCTCAGAGCAGAGCAAATGCAAATTAGCCTTTTGCAAGCGTTTTCTTAGAACATAAATGATTCTTCCTCTACCAGTACATAGTGTTTTCATATTGATTATGTCAGTATTCATGTTCTTGGAGTGTCACCTGTCCACCTTTTTGGGGAACTGAGGGCAGCATTCTAAAAGCCAAGTTCAGAGCACAGTGCAGTAAGTGTGGGAAATATAGCCACAGTACCCTGAGGAAAAACTAAAAAGCAAAAATGATCTGGTGAAAAATGGTCTAAGAGTAATTGCTTCTAGTCTTGGGCTCAGTATCCTAAAACTAGGTTAAAAAGTCAGTATCACTGAAATATTACTACTAAGTCAGAAGCTACTTTCTCAAAAGTTAAAAATTCTAAAATAAGATTTTGAGTTCCGTGCTTAATCCTAAAACATTGGGAGGAAATAAAACCAGGAAGAAAGAAAAGAAAGAAAAAGAAAGAAAGAAAAAGAAGAAAGAAAGAAAGAAAGAAAGAAAGAAAGAAAGAAAGAAAGAGAAAAGAAGGAAAGAAAAGAAAGAGAGAAAAAGAAGAAAGAAAGAAAGAAAGAAAGAAAGAAAGAAAGAAAGAAAAAGGAAAGAAGAAAGAAAGAAAGAAAGAAAGAAAGAAGAAAGAAAGAAAGAAAGAAAGAAAGAAAGAAAGAAAGAAAGAAAGAAAAAGAAAGAAGAAAGAAAAATATCCACATTACAGATGTACATTTTTTAGTGCCCCACATAATGGTTTGAGTTCACTGGACATTTGAACTTGATATTTAAACAAAAAATCAACTGCAATGTTCTCTATGCTTTTATTTAATGAAATTACAATCATTTCATTTACACTTCTTGACTTATTAATTCTTAAGGATATTCAACCATCAGAAAAGGTTTGGACTTTTTTCCCCCTTCTGTATCTTGGATTCCCAAATTAAGCAGATAATATTCTAACATTGAAGTGATTTGTTTTCAGAAAATGAAGGCATCCCAGACCTCCTGTTGTAAGGCCTAACTAGTCTGGTTCAACATAAAGAAAAGATGTTCTGCAGAAGTCATTTTCCTTTAGACACATAGAGAGTCTAAAACACAACATCCACAAATGTCCTCAATAGAGCCGCCCTGCCAATCAATTTGGAATGGGGCTAAGTCTGACATTGGCTGCCTTTTTAATGGCACTCTGCTCTTTCTCACTCTGTCATTACCTTTGGCTCATTCTATGCCCCCTACCCCCTCCTTCCTCCCTGTACCACACCAAGTATATTGATAATGGCACACTCATTGTTATCCACCTATGATATGTGCATTTAAAATAAAAAAATATTTATTTTTTTATTTGGAACCTTACATAATTACAACACAGAATGTTTAAATTCAACTTAACACTGTACATTTTGAGGACAACCAGCTCTACTCATTACCCAGCAAAACCAGACCATGATGCCAATCACCTATCATCTCTGGCTATAAGTAAAGCAAATCCACAGTCTCAAATATGAGACACAATACACTTTTTTAAAAGACTTATTTGACAGAGAAAGAGAACATGAGCGAGGGAGCTGCAGGCAGAGGGATAGGGAGAAGCAGGCTCCCCACTGAGCAGGGAGCCTGATGTGGGGCTTGATCCCAGGACCTCGGGATCATGACCTGAGCTGAAGGCAGATGCTTAACCAACTCAGCCACCCAGGTCCCCCCAAAACAATACACTTTAATCAAGTTGCTGTATAGCATTGTCATGGGTTATCTAGTTTCAATATACACAGAATTCTCCCCATCGATTTTCACAGTTTCACGGTTGACCCGCAGTCAACTGCATTCTGGAAAGTAGATGATCCTTCCTCTGACATACCGTCAGAAGATCAGTAGTAGCCTCAATCTACATCACAGCACTGACATCATCTCATTTCATTTCATCCCATAAACATTTTATGATCTCACATCTTCTCAAGAAGAAGGGTGAGTACAGTACAATAAGATATTTTAAGAGAGAAAAAGAGCGAACACATTCATATGACTTTAATTACAGTACTATGGTATAATTGTCCTAATTTATTATTAGTTATTGTTGTTAATCTCCTACTGTGCCTAATTGATAACTAAAGCTTCATCATAGCTATGCCTGTATAAGAAAAAACATAGCATAATAGGGTTCAATACTATCTGGGGTTTTAGGCATCCACTGGGGGGTCTTGGAATGTCTCCCTCACAGATAAGGGAGGACTACTGTATCTCATATCTAATTTATTTTCCCAAATATTTGTTTAAAGCTAGATGACATAATTTGAACTCTATATAAAAAATTCAGCATAATCTTCCCAGTTATATATAACTATAAAGTGACATTTAGTTGTCTTGAGGTGGTATCTTAGTTATCATCAGCTGATGATAATAGATTACTCATAGGGAAATAAGTATGACTAAGGAAGCTCAGAGCTTATATTGAGCCCACCTCTTAGAGATGGAAGTAGGGTTTCTAGAAATTGAGCATGTCAATCAGTGGAATTTTACTCAAATCAGTCAGGCATAATCTCCAAGACATTTGGGCAACTCCAGGCACAAAAAACATTTACCACCAGAAGTTGAATATGAAGTTCTGTGTTGCCCAGCTGATAGGCAGAAGAAGACAAGAAGGCAGATGCCATTAGGAAATACTGTAGGCTTTAGGTCTGGCCATTATAACAGGCATCTAGTATCCCTTCCCAGGAAACATCACCGTTTCCCTGACCTATGCTCTCAACCCAACATTTCCCTCACTCTACATACTCTCCATGATGGGGCCCAACCATTTACTTTCCAGTTGTCTATGTGTTTATGTCTCCGTAATGGACACATTCATCCCCCCCTACTTTCCATCTCTCTCCTGAGCTTCATGAGCACTTTCCCAATGGTCCCCCAAACATTTCAACTTGGATGCAATGTAAGAAATCTCAAACTCAGTAGGTCCAAAATCAAACTCAGGTTTCCACCCCACCCCCCTAACCCTGTTCTTCCTTTGTTTCACATTATCTACTTGTTAATACCCATGTCTACCCATGCTAAAAAATCAGAAATCATCCTTAATCATCCCTCATCATCAATATTCAATCAACCAACAGCAAAATTCTTATTCTTATCCTTATACTTATTCCCTTGCACCTCTTTAATACTTTATAGATTTATACTCTCTTCTCCAACTTTACTATCACTGCCTTAATTCAGGCCCTCTTCTGTGGATGGCACCACTCTTGATTTTTCCAAACTGATCTGGTTTTAGATATGCCCTTTTCAAACAAACCCTCCTAAAAATTACCACAGAGAACTGCTTAAAATAGATATTGAAATATGTCTCTTCTCTTCTTTTTTGTTTATTTTTTTTTTAATTTTTGAGAAAGAGAGCATGTGAGCAGGGGGAGGGGCAGCAGGAGAGGGAAAGAAAGAATCTCAAGCAGACTCCCCACTGAGTGAAGAGCCTGACTCAGGGCTCAAACTTAAGACCTGAGATCATGACCTGACTCAAAATCAAGAGTCAGCTACTTAACCAATGGAACCACCCAGGCACCCTCAAATCACTTCCCTTGTTAAGATCCTTCAGTGGCTACTCACTTAATACCAACCCCTCAATACCTGCAATAGACACAAAAAGACATCCAAGAAAAGAGTGAGAGACTTTTTACTATTCTAGAACGTACACATGGATAAATGACAGACATGAGGAAAAGTGAATGAAGTGAGAAAAGAATAAAGACTTTTTCAGACATACAAGTGCTAAGAGAATTTACCACTTACAGACCCAAACTCTAAATGAATACTAAAAAATTTTTTCGACAAGAAGAAAAATGTAAGTAAAGACAACTACATAAAAAGTATTATGAAACACAAATATTGGCCAAATATATCAGTAAATTAATGTTCTATTGAGACCAAAAAAACAAATGAAACTAAGTTTTCTGTTTAACAGAGGTATTTGAAGAGTAGGTAAAACATACTAAAAGTCCTTGTCATGCTCAGGAAGAGAAGAGAAAAACCAGATGAAATTAGATTTTTTAAAATAACTTTCAGTTAAATACGTAGATGTGAAAATTCAGGATAACATCTGAAATAATTAACAATAAATCTATAAGATTATAAACATCAGAGAATAAACAAAAAAAGAAAACTATTTTTGGTTAAAGAAAAATTCAGGAAACTAAGGAAACTATTTTTTAAAAGCAAAGAAATAGAATAGCCAAAATAAATTGTAAAAAATGTTATCAGCAAATGCAAATATAACAGTAATAACAGTATTTACAAAAACTAAACTCACCTGTTAGAAGACACATACTATAACTACTTGTCTTGAATACAAAAGTAAAATCCAGATTTATGCTGTTAAGCTATACTCAGAAGACCACCACAGATGAGTTTTCAATTTTTAAAATAAATATTAGAAAAATAATATATGCCATAAAAATACTTATCCAAAAAATCAGGTGCTAGTATTAGTATCAGAAGAAATAGAATATAAAATGAAGCATTCACAGACATATAGAGGGAGACTACATCTGTATAAAAGAAATAACACAAAAATTAATAATCATAAAATTGCAGGCACTTTAAATATAGAAATCAATATTTGACAGAACTACAGGGATAAAAGGACAAATCTAGTCAGAACTGGAGATTTCATACATACTGACTACATAAATAAAAACTCAAGATAAAGACTTAAGCTTTCAAATCAAGGAGATAAAAAGATAACTCCTCCAAAACCTGAGGGAAATAGGAGGAAAGAAACAATAAAACTGAGTATAAATACATAGAAAACAAAAGATCAATGGAGAGACAGTCTTAATGGAGGCAAATGAGCTGTTGTATATTTTTAAAAAATGAATAAAAGATAAAACTCAACCAAGACTGATAAAGAAAAGCAAAGAAGGCATATATTAACCAATATTAATAATGAAGAGAGGAACATACTAATGAAGAGAGGGACATGAATTTAATGGTATTTAAAAATTATAATAGTATTTTTATATATTTTCCTTTAGAAACATAAAACATCTATTGAATGATACACACACAAAAAAAAATAGTTTCCTCCAAGGAGAAGCACTAGGTTGCTGTGGGAGGCAGATTTTATTGAACCATCTGAATGTATCCTATTCAATAAAACTGTAACAAAAGGAAATAAATAGACTTTAAAAATAATATATTATGTATACAAACATATATATTATCCGTATAATATAAAACATATATTGCATTATATATTTAATATATGTATATATAATATTGCATTATACATGTGTATGTAATATATGCATAATATATAATACTATGACTAACAATTTAATTGGTTTTTCAAATGAATTAAATAGAATGATTGAATAATCAGTAACAAAGATTGAATTAGAAATCAAATGATTCCCATGATTTATCCCACATTAAAAAAAAAAGAATCAAGAACTTTTACAGATCAATAAGAAAACAGTTTCAAAAATGGCTCAAAGGAAAAGTGAACAAAATATGTGTATAGGCAATTCATAAAAAGTAAAACCCAAAAGGTCAACAGAAACATATGAAAAATATGCTCAAACTTAGTCACATTCAAGATACTCTAATTAAAACAATGGGATATTATGTTGCAATTGTTTTGGCAAAAATGATTATAACAAAGTTTGATAGGATGTGAGCCAGACAAACTCCTACATAGCTGTTAGAAGGGCAAATTAACACTACTTTGCTGACAGTGTGTCACTATGCTATACATTTTAAAAATGTGTGCCCTGTGATGTAGTGGTTCCTCTCTCCAGGACAGGAAATATCTTATACTCTAGTGAAATTTGCCCCTCTGTGCACAAGAACGACATGTCCAAGAATGATCACTGTAATCTCTCTTACAGTAGATTAAAACTTGAAACAACAAATAAGATAAAAATAAACAAATTTTGTTACGATCATGTATTTTGCCATGTATGCAATTATACAGCAGTAAAATCAATAAATCAAAAATACATAAAAGTGTGTCCATAGGAGTTGTGTAAATCTCAAGGATAATATTGAGAGAAAATAAAGTTGCAGAAATAGATATAAAGCATGGTACTTACACAAACTTTAAAAACATAGAAAAGATATTACACGTTGTTTATAATTACATACATATGTAGGAAATGTATTGAAACATACATGGAAATGATCAATAAGAAGTCTCAGAGGGTCGGAAACAGAATCAGGAAGTGGTTCGCAGAAGCCTTTAATCACATGTAAAATGTTACTTATTTAAAAAAAAAAGATGTATAGCAAAGATGCAAAATAGCAAGAATGAACACAGCTGGGTACTAATTACTGGTTTATGTTATTTTTGTATACAGTATGTTTAAAATATTCAACAATTTCCAAACTAAAAAATAAAATCTCGACTGCAATGCCTGGTACACGAAAAAAAACATGTATCACATGTAATTATTATCACTGGTAATCCTTCTAACATTAGAATTATGCTGGTAACACTGTAGGTGCTGCTATTCATACTACAAGTAATACTATAATTACTACAACTACTACGGATCCATCCCCTACTCTTGCTTCTTTCTAGTACTATTATTACTGCTAGAGGATCCAATCTGTTAAAGAATCTCGTGAATCTTTTGGTAAAGGAAATCACTGTCTTGCAAAAAATAATAGTCATTTCTATTATATCTCTTCTGTAGGCTGAAACTTCTGTATGTGAAATAGTTCAAAGAATGCTATTTGCTCATTTAGTGCTTGATTAAGCCAGTCTTTGAAAACAGAGGTTTATAAAATAAACTACATTATTTGAGAACTTCCTTCTGAGACTGCTTCCTCTCGCAGAGCCATGTGTTGGTTACCACTCTTGTGAGCAAGCAAGAAAGCCTGGCTCTAGAACTAAGAAACAAAATAAGTCAAAAAGCTCCCCCAAAAAACTAAAAAATATTTTTAGAGCCACAACGCATGGAGAAAGTCTTGCGTTTCAATGAAGCAATGTTATAATTACTTAATAATTAAGCTATATGAAAACTGATGTTCTTGTCAATGATTACATTCTCCCTAAGCATAATGGCATAGAAAGAAATATATTAATAATTAAAACTTCTTTCTCAGTTTTCTGAAATATAACACAACTGGAAGTATTAGCAAAAGAATGCTGAAAATGGTCTACTAACCCTGAGAAGAGCGTAGGGAGGATTTAGCTTTATCATCCAATGATGCACAAATGGTTTCCTCTGTTTGTCTCTCTGAAAGGTCAGGTGTGTTCTCCACGCCTGGTTCTGCTTTCTGTGCTTCAGCCATTAAAGAAACTGGAAATTCAGGGGGAAGCGGAGTTTGTCTTTCATAGGTTTTTTTATCATCCAAATACAGAGGAAGTTTAATAACCTATTAGGAGATAAATCTCTTATCTAAACTGTTGAAAACATGACACACACAGTTAATGTACCCTAGAACACTGAAACAATTTGCAAACTCTAAAAGGTCAATGATGAATTTAATTTTCCAAACCTTATATTTGCTTTTGTTTGGCTGCCTTACAAAGAATGCATTTTTTTTGTATTAGCAGATTTACATAATTGCTTCAGATATTACCATTGCTTTATATAGTTCTTCGTTTTTTCTTTGTCTTGCCTCATAATTTTCTCTCATTTCTTCTCGCAAATAACACCGTTTGTCTGATATTCACACTGGGATTGAGTTAGCAAATATACATTCAGTAATTGCTATCTCCAAGAAACAGTATCTTTAGTTCAAATATAAAAGACAAGATTGTAGAATCCAGTGGGTGAGCAAATGGGTGTTCAATGTTCAATTTTTTTTTCAACTTTTCTCTCTGTTTACGATTTTAATAATTAAGGGCTTGGTGGAAATCATCAATGACACGGGGAATGAAATATTTAGAAAAGTGAGGAACTTGTTCTGGGAAGAAGTTAAAGACTATCTTGCTTCCATGGTTTCTCCCCTTGCATTCTTTCATACACCCTATGGGAGGTGAATCAGATCTGTTCTCCTATGTCTACACTCGAGGTGGGAGCAGGAATTCTATGCCTAATAACGTGGTAGGACATGTGAGGTCATGGCTAAGCCACATGCCCTGGCTCCACCAGCCCCTTTGTGAGTGTGGCACTTTCCTCCTACTAACATACATGGCAGGGAAATGATCATCATTTATCTCATTTCCTTCAATCTCTTCTAAGGCTGCATTATAGAAACCACTTTTCTGTTCTAGTAGCTGGTTTACCTATTTTTTCTCTGCCCTATTTCAAGCTATGTTTTTTTCCTGAGTAACTCCAAAAAGTGCTACTCAAAACTTACATTTACATGTTTAAAAATTGCATTTGAGAAAACTCAACATTGGAAAAATCTTAATATTTTAGAATTTCACATAAGAGGAAAATCGGGCTTCAAAATAAGCAAATTTCGGTTTTATGCTCATGAAAGAGAAGCAAACACGTCCCTATTTATTCTACCTTACAATCAGAAAATCATATCTTGACTAATGGCATTATTTTCATTAGTAAGATTCACACTACCCCCCCAATCCCTTGCCTCATGAAATATACAGAGAGAGAAGATGTGCTACCAAATAAGAAAGTTAGTAGACAATTACAACCACTGTAATGAATAATGGCCAGTGGGCTCTACAAATAAATCATAATATTACTTTACACCAAAACTTTTAAAAGGGAGTCAGGAAAAAAAGAGGAGAATTTTTGTAATGTGTCCAAATCCAGTAGATACTAGTGAAACCAAGCTTTCAAATGCTACTTATCAAAGAACTACTTTTCTTGACTTTGTAAATTTTATACATCACTTCTTGATTTATCTCAAATATAAAATATTTATATCTTTACAAGCAATACAAGTACTACCTAAATGATCTTTTATAAAATATAATTTGTGCTGACTTTTCTTGCTATAATTTACAGACCACTGAGTTTTAGGTAACAATTGGTAAAAAAATTATAGATGTCTTTCACATTAGCTAGTAAACCTATATAAAATTTATTTTCTATTATGACTCTATTTTTTATTTTTAATTAATTTTGATTTCTTGGTACAGTATTCAAGTCACCAACTTGTTAAATATTATGTTATGGGCTATCTATAGTTTTCTGCAAAATTTGGGCAATTGTTTAATAACTTCTTTGGATTCATTTTCAAATGTATTTATATCAGTATTTCTAAACCTTAGAAACTTTTAAAAACTTCTGATCCAAATGCCTGACCTCAAAACAATTAAATCGAAATCTCTAGGAACAGGACCTGAGCATGGGATTTTTAAAGCTTCTTTAATGATCCCAATGTAGTCAGATTTACCTCAGAATGGCACTATTTTCAGAATGAGTAGAAAGGCCATAGTTAGATTTAGATTTAGATTTATTTTCCTAACAGGAACCTATAATATCTCAAAAAAAAAAAAAATTTTCAGCAAAGCACTTTAATGGAATTCGCTAAAAGGAAAAAAAAAATGCCAGCAGATTCAACTTAAAATATATAGGAAACAGGAAGCCCATCACACAAGAAGGATATATAACTGATGATTTTTAAGCCAAAACTCTATCTGTTTCCTGGAAATGTCCATATTTAATAGTTCCATCACATAGGTAGATAGATGATGGTGACAGATAGATACATACATACATAGATTAGATTAGATCAATTGATAGCCACCTTGTCAGTTAGCTAGACAGACAGATACACACAGACTGGGAAAAGTCACACATGTAAATTAGCAAGAAAAAAATAGCATTTTATGTTACAGGCACTGTGGAAAGACATCATAGGAAGAATAGATTTGGACATTTAGGACAGAAATAGACTAAAGTTGTGCTAGAATGCTTTATACTTAATGTATGCTGCCATTTTTTTTTTAATTTTCCATGGTGTTTGCTTAGAATGAATTTATGCAATGACATTTCTGCTAAAAAAAAAACTTGGTTAGAAAATATATCTCCAAATATATACCAATAAACGGTATGTGCCCAAGGATTTTTTTTTTTTTGGAGTGTTTTTTTGTTTTTATTTTTGTGGTAAATAAGACAGCATGCTTTGAAGTGATAATGGCCATTTTATCCTGTGGAAATGTGGGTCATTAATTATCTTTTTTATGAGCACATGCCTGTCTCATCAAATAAATGGCAAGCATCCAGAAGGCAGAGAATATATCTAAACTCTTGTGTATCCTTAGAATAAGCATTGCCCAACACACAATAGTAGCTCAGTTAGTATTTCCGATAAAGAAACGTAGCCTTATACCCAAGCTGGTGAGAAAGATCAGCTCCAGCAGAAACAGATTGTAAACTGAGAGTTGAAGGACTTGGGTGCCTTTTCTGGGCCACTCATGACTCAGAAGGCTGGATTAAATTTTCTTTAAGATTTCTGCCCATTTTAGAATTGTATTCCTTATTTGTAGATATCAATTTAATCAGTATCAAGAAAGCATTAGGATGTGATTGCTTTTACAGATTTATGATACTTATTGAAATTTTCAATAGCCCAAAAGTAAGGTGAAGGCTAGAAATAAGCAGCTTTAGAAAAATTCTAAGTTCTTTTTCCACTTACAAAATCATATTACAAACCTGAAAGTAGAGATTGCACAGCCAGTGGTCCAAGTCCAGGCAAATCAAATCTTCCATTTTCCTGAAGTTGTCAAGTGTCTGGTCATAATGTCCCCGGAGAAGGGGACACTTGAATTTCCCCTCCACTACATCAAAGTTGTTATCACACAAAGGGAAGGCTGCCCAGCCCATAACGCATTCAAAAGAAACATGTTTCCCACGAAGGAGACAGAGTTCAAACAAGAAAGCCATGCCAGGTTTCACATCTTTCTTAGGAGGGGGTACCTGGGAAAAGATATCAAGACAAGGGAATGTTAAGATACTTATACACAGAAACATGCTGTAGTCAATGAAGTTTATATATTATTTAGAATTAAGTAAAAAGTGGGTTTTTAAAGATTTTATTTATTTATTCATGAGAGACACAAAGAGAGAAGCAGAGACACAGGCAGAGGGAGAAGCAGGCTCCCTGTGG
Organism: Vulpes vulpes; assembly: GCF_048418805.1. Classification (NCBI taxonomy): domain Eukaryota; kingdom Metazoa; phylum Chordata; class Mammalia; order Carnivora; family Canidae; genus Vulpes; species Vulpes vulpes. Next base: position 91,596,528 of record NC_132791.1, on the reverse strand, counting down.
GGAGCCCGATGGAGGACTGGAGCCCAGGACCGCAGGATCACGACCTGAGCCAAAGGCAGACACCCAACCACCTAGGTGCTCCCAAAAGTGGGTTTTACTTCTATTTTTGCCCTTAAAAATTTGCCATCGTCAATAATGCTGCAATAAACAAAAGGGGGGTGAATATATCCTGGCAAATTAGTGTTCTTGTTTTCTTTGGGTAAATACCCAGTAATGAAATTATTAGATCACATGGTATTTCTCTCTTTTTTTTTTGAGGAAATTTCATACTGGTTTCCACAGAAGCATTATTATAATAGCCAAGATATGGAAGCAACCTATGAGCCCACTGAGAGACAAATACATTAGATGAGGTATATACATATAATGTAATAGTATACAGGCATGAAAAGGATGAGATCAGAGGTGTCTGGGTGGCTCAGCAGTTGAGCGTCTGCCTTTGGCTCAGGGTGTGATCCCAGGATCTGGGATGGAGTCCCACATGGGGCTCCCTGCATGGACCCTGCTTCTCCTTCTGCCTGTCTCTGTCTCTCTCTGTGTGTCTCTCTTATAAATAAATAATTTTTTTAAAGGATGAGATCATGCCATTTGCAACAACATGGATGGAGCCAGTGGGTAAATCAGACTGAGAAAGACAAATTCTATATGAGTGCACATATGTGGAATCTCAAACAAACAAACAAACAACAATGACAACAAAACAAATAACCATCGAATAAAGAGACAAAAAGCAGAATCAGACCTGTAAACACAGAGAACCAAATTGATGGTTGTCAGAGGGGAAGGGGATGACAGCATGGGCAAAATGGGTGAAGGGAAGTGGGAGATACATAGGCTTCCAGTTGTGGACTAAGTCACAGGAACTAACAGCACCGCATAAGGGACATAGTCAGTGATAATGGTAATTGGGTTGTATAGTGGCCCATGACATAGCTTCCTATGATGAGCACAGCACAACCTTTAAACTTGTCAATTCACTGTGTTATACACTTGAAACTGATGGAACATTGTATGTCAACTATGCTCAAAAAAAAATTAAAGAAAAATTCACTATTGGACGCATTTATATAAATAACCTTACCAGCCCAAAGGAATTGAGCAACCATGGCACCATGAATATGTAACCCAAACAGGACAAATTTGATGCTGCCAATTTAAGATTCTGCACCTTATGAGCTTTGGGAATCAATCTTGTAATAAGTTAACCTAACACCGTATACTGTACGTTCAGCCCTTTTTTGCTTGAGCTGGTACTTCTGTTGTATAACTACTTCTATCAGTTGTCACAATCATTGTTTTACTCACCTGTCACTCATCTTTGTAGTGCTCATGTACCCAGCACGGGCGCTTCATATGGAAGAAATGCTTTTCAAAAAAAAAAAAAATGGTTGAACTATCATACTCCAGAGAAACTAATCCCAGGCATGATGATAGCTTGAATTACTATTACAAGGTCTGCCTCTATAAGGAAAAATAGTGTCCTATTTTGACTATCCCATTTATTTCAATAGACACTATAATACACATCACTGTGTTATCAGTTTGTCAGTGTTCAATAAACAGTGCTAGGTATAAAGATGAATGAAATGATCAGATTGACCAAACCATCATTCCGGTCCCCAGTTGTAGAGATGGAGCTTGTGCTTTGGTCTTTAAAAAAAGAATTTTAGGAAAGTGCGAGACATGAATAATCCTTTTTTTTTTTTTTAATGGAGTATAGGTTTGGGTTTCATTTTAAAATTCTATGCAAATAACTATAAATGGGCAAAGACAGGGACTTCCCTAAGACTATTTTATAACAATATATTTAGCCAAAAGTCTGTAGGCATATTTTATATGATTTATGTAAATATTCCAAGACTTAGTTTATGTTTTAAATGAAACAGAAGCATCTGTTGAAAAATACCATAACCCTGTGGCAGCTGCTATTAAACCATTAACAGGATCAGGTTTCATTTAAACCAGATTTACCATTTTCTACAACAGCCCATGGGAAAGCTAAAAACATTAGACACAAATTACTGACAAAAGAGATTCTTAATCAAGCCATACTTTTCATTTGGCTATTTGGCTGTGAGTAACCTTTGTGATAAGAAAATAAAAGCTAAATGAGAAGGAAGAAGAGGAAAAAAAGGAGTCAGAAACCTGTTTTGGATCATCATTTAAAAATAAAGCTGAACTGATGTCATTACAATGATTTTTATCTATTTTCAATCCTGCCTTTCGAAGCACCCCTCTCATACTAACCTGATCTGACTCAGTGATATGTTTGAAGTAGATAAAGCTAAAAATTTGGGTGGTACTGACCCAATTCTATTGTTAAGTTTCTGTGGTCTCAGGCTAGTCACTTCTTTTTTTGCATCAAGTCTTTGATGCACTCAAGTCTTCTCACCATTAAAGACCAGGAGAAGAGCCTGGGTGGCTCAGTCCATTGAGCATCTGACTCTTGGTTTCAGCTCAAGTCATGATCTCAGGGTCATGAGATCAAATCTCCCTCTAGGGTTCTGTGCTCAGCACAGAGTCTACTTGAGATCCTCTCTCCCTTCCCCTTTTCCCCCTCTCTTTCTCTAGAATAAGTAAATGAAATTTTAAAAATAAAACAAATAAAAGATGAGGATATAAGTATCTTCCTCACAGAATTGACACAACTATCAGTTGGACAATAAATATAAAAATGGTCAGAAAAACGTGAAATGCACATAACTATTATTAATCTTTTATTATTATGCTAAGACTTTATCTCCACTATTTCTAAGATGAGCTAGATTACAATTTATTTAATAAAGAAGAAAATAATATATCAAGGTTAAAGTTCACCTCTAAATGTGTCAAACACCAATATCACTTTGTGTATGAGGAACAATAGTTCAAGTCTACCAAACATAACCTATTACCATCAGGCAGCATGTGTCTGCTGTAACATCGTCAATAAGAGGCCAGTCCTCATGCACAAAAGGGAACTCCACAGCAATCTATTTTACAACATAGAAGAATCACACACAACTACCCTGACAGCTGTAAAAAATAATAATAATAATAAGTACATGAACTTGACAAAATCTAGTCACTGGTATTGATTGAAAAGGAGGATAAGAGCTATATGTTATAAAATAAAGGCATTTATTTTATCTGACAATACTTGTCTTATTTATTCTTTTAGTGTCTTTCCCTCACCCTGTATCATAGGAGAAATGTGCCGCTCTATGTGTAGCTTGGGACTCATTCTTTTCCTCTTTTGGCAACAAAGGATCACTAAGTTTCATTGTGTCTCTCAGAGGATCCTTTCCACAAACCTGAATACTTCCAAAGCTGTCTTATGATGTGATATTTCCATGAACATTTTTATTTATTTATTTTTTTAGATTTTATTCATTTATTTGAGAGAGAAAGAGAACACAGGTGGAGGGGAAGGGAATAGCAGGCTTCCCACTAAGCAGGGAGCTGGATGCGGGGCTCCACCTGGGATCATGACCTGAGCCAAAGGCAGAGGCTTAACCAACTGAGCCATCCAAGCGCACCCATGAGCATTTTTCAATAGCTTTCTAATTGAATGCTATACAATGAAGGAAATTAATGTATCAACTAGTCTCTGCCAACCACCAATGCCATCTCATCACGAGAGTCCTGGGGATTGGGGGGTCATAATGTCCCTTATTTCCTGAGTACCAAGAAGAGCATACTTTCTGAAGAAGGAGACACTGCAAAGCTAAATTTCACTGGGTGATGCAGTTCATCTTCCATATCACAGAAACTGCATGTGAAAGGAGAGTAATGAACAAGCCAAATCCAAAAAGCAAACAAGAATATTGAAGGCTGAAGGATGCATGTAAAATTGGAAGAGAAAGTAAAATTCTTCCCACTTGAACACCAAACGCTTTGAAAGTGAAGCGAATGAGAGAGGATTAGGGTAGTCTTACAAAATCATGAAAATGAAAAAAAAATCATGAAAATGTATATTAATAAAGTATTCTTCAATTTTCCGGACTTTCTGGAATTTTGCAAAGAATTGTTATTTTTATAATCAGAAAAAAACCTAACAAGTGATTTCAAAAACAGCAGCCCTTCATGGCGCTTGGTTGGCTCAGTCAGTTTAGCATCCACCTTCAGCTCAGGTTATGATCCAGAGTCCTGGGATCAAGCTCTGCCTTGGGCTCCCTGTTCAGTGGGGAGCCTGCTTTTCCCTTTCCCTCGCCACTCCCCCTGCTTGTGCTCTCTCTCTCTCTCATTCTCTCTCTCATATGAATAAGTAAAATCTTTTTTAAAAAATAAAATGAAATGAAATTTCAAAAAAACAGAACCTCAAAGTTCTGCTCCTGCTTATGAGAGGAATGACCATAAATGACCATAGTTCTCCCTATAACAAAGAAAAAAACACCAGCTAAATTACATAATTAGGTATATTCTTAAACCCATGGGGGAACTGAGGACACAAAGCAGCTGAGGGAAATTAAATCTTGGAGATGGATAAGCCTTTCATAAATGAGCGAGGACTAGAGGGAGGCTTTAATCTCAGGGAACAGGTGAGGGAGCAGACCTGTCACTGGATGGGAGACTTTACAGGTCAAAAGAGAAACTGGCCAAATGTTCAGCAATCTTGGACTAACGTGGAATATTGAATACATAGGAGCCCCAGATACACATCGAGTCCTCACTATCCAACAACCTGAGGACTTGTATCCAGTGCTCAGCAGCATGTGGGTAATTGGGTCCAGGGTGAGAGTCAAACAGAGATCTCCAGTGGCACGGAAATCTTGAGGCAGGGCCAAGGAGCCGAGCAGAATCCTGCAGTTACATGATGTTTGGATACCAAGCCAGGCTGGAAGGAGGAATCCTTTGTACCTCAACACTTTTGAAAGCCAGTGATGAATTAAAACTAACTAGAGCTATAACTTAACCCAAACCTAGCTTAATTCTAACCAGAGAAACCATCCCCTCACCCTAAATTCCTGACACAGACAGCTTTCTGGTAGGGGATAAATATTTTCTTCTTTAGTCTTTACAATTCCTTTCTACATCGTGTCTGGTCCATAGTGCAAAACTACAAGACATCCACAGAAGCCGGAACATGTGATGTCTAGACAAAAGACAACAGCCAATGGAAACTGACCCACAGCTGACCCAGACGTTAGAATTAACAAAGACATTGAACAATCATAACCAGGATAACAAAACGGAGGAAAAGACAGAAACAACTAGTGAAAGGGAAGAAACTCCAGGAGAGAACTTGTAAAAAGTCTAGAAAACATATACATATCATAAAATACTTGAAATAAAAAGTTTATTGGGTGGACTTCACAGTAGAAATGACATAGCAGGAAAAGGATAGATGAACTCAACGAAAAACTGATAAAATATTCTATCTGAAGCACAAAGATATAATGAATGAAAAAAGAAAAAGCCAGATCACAGCATGTGATCTTTTTCATTTTCCTGAAAGAAAAAGTTAAAGCCAATTGTGCAGAGAAGAAATTTTGAAGCGATGATGGCTTAGAACTTTCCAAAACTGCTGAAAGACATCAACCCACAAAACCAAAAGGCTCAGAAAACCCTGACAAGATGAAATTTATTTTTCTTTATATTTTATTTTATTTTTTATTCATGACAGACAAACAGAGAAAGAGGCAGAGACACAGGTGGAGGGAGAAGCACGCTCCATGCAGGGAGCCTGACATGGGACTCGATCCCAGGTCTACAGGATCAAGCCCTGGGCCGAAGGCAGTGTTAAACCACTGAGCCATGGAGGCTGCCCAAACAAGATGAAATTTTAAAAAGCACATAATACCTGGGCTTCTCATAGTCAAACTGCTAAATATCAAAGATAAAACATCTTAAAAATATAGAACCATCTTTGATATGTAACAGAAAAGTTTATTATTGGCTGTCAAAGGGTCATACTTGGTCAAGTATCAATGTTTCCTTACTTCACAAGTCCTGAATGTAATATAAAAATATTTATATCATACAGAAAACTCTACTTTCTTTTTGTTGTTGTTGTTCTGTACTCTGGTTATATAAAGTTATTCTTGTCTCTGGCACTGAATAAAAGGTGTCCAGAAACTTTTGTTAAGAGTAAACTCCACTCTTTGATTCTTGGTAGGTTGTTTCTTGCCTGCCTGAAATCTTATCACCTTATATTTACCATATAACTAGTAATTCCTTAGCATCACATTAAAGTCCTAATGCAGCCTCACCAAAATGTAACTTCCTAGTATTCTTATTAAACATACATATAGGGACGCCTGGGTGGCTCAGCGGTTGAGCAACTGCCCCTGGCTCAGGGTGTGATCCTGGAGACCCACGATCGAGTCCCACATCAGGCTCCCTGCCTGGAGCCTGCTTCTCCCTCTGCCTATGTCTCTGCCTCTCTCTCTTTGTGTCTCTCATGAATAAATTAATAAAATCTTAAAAATTAATAAAATAAACATACATATATTAAAATATATAATACATACACATCCATATTAAGTATTGTCAAAATTATCTTCTCGAATATCTGCCGATCACACACACACACACATGCACACACAGAGTCTATTATTTTTTCATAAAAGCCTCTTTATCAAGAAATCTTTCTTTCTCTCCCAATTTCTGCTTATTATTAACCAAAGAATCTTGGGGTCTTCAGTTTGAACAATATCTTTGAGGTAATAATTTCTAATCTTCAGGTTCTCAAGCAGAAGTATAGGCAGAGATACTGATGAGCCACAGACATGGGCTAGGAGACTTCTATGTTTTCATAACAATTACTAAGATAGTCTAAGAACTTTAAAGTACTTAAACATAAAGTAAATAATTGTAATAATAAGAAAAGAGTTGTAAATATATAATGACCTCAGAAAAGGCCATTTTTAGAAATTTTGTTGAAGAATACAGATTATGTAATAAAAATACTGGTGGCATATACAAAGCAAAAATTGCAAAACCGTGTTATAGTCAATCCCTTGCCCAGTTAGAAATCTGTTCTATAGTATGTAAGACCATTGTTCATTCTCTACCTGAACCCTACACTGATGGGAAGGTTTTTGTCAATTCATAAGATAAATCAGTGTGTGAACAGCTCTAACTGTTAGGAAGCTCATCAATAGGAATGATGTCATGATGTCATTAATGTTGTTAGTTAATATTTCTAGCTCTTCACCTTTTTTAAAGATTTTTTAAAATTTATTTGACAGAGAGAGAGAGCAAGAGAGCACAAGCAGGGGGAGGAGAAGAAGGAGAGGGAGAAACTGGCTCCCCGCTGAGCAGGGAGCCTGATGCAAGTCTTAATCCCAGAACCCTGGGATCATGACCTGAGCCAAAGGCAGAAGCTTAACCCACGGAGCCACCCAGGGGCCCCAGCTCTTCACCTTCTAAGCATACAGTAAAATTGCACTTCCAAGTTCCTTGGTGGTTAGGTTGCCCCTTTGATTAGCTCTGGTCAGTGATCTTTAGGTGAATGTACCAAGTATACTTCTAGGCTGGAACATTTATTCTTGATTCTAGACCCTGGAGAGTTCTCTTTTTCTGTCCTTTGCCACAGCAACAAATGATATTCTAGATGGTGATCTCTCAGCCAGTCGTTGATTAGAATGAGAATAGGTAAAACAGAACCCCTCACTCTCCTGAAGTAGACATGGCGCTTAAGGGAAAAATTAACTTCTATTGTAGTAAGCTACTTAGATGTCATGAGGGTATTTTGTTACCATAGAAAAACCCAGCTAAAATAGACTGACTCACTGGCCCTGATTTACTCCAGTCCAGTCTCAGATGTTCTATAAAGATGATTATTGTGCCAAAAGAGCCTCTGAGCCACAGGTTTAAGTCACCAGAGATGGAGTCAAGGGTGTAGTGGCTTTTGTCAGGTTCATGACAAAGTCAGTAATAGAAGAACATGCAAATACTCATATAATCTGACTTCCATAGAGAAGCAGAACACTCAATAGTGCTTAAACTGTTCTGGGAAAGTCTACCATGGTGTGCTTGCACAGGGCTTTGATTCCATTTCTTCTAAATGCATCTTAGATAGTTCTCTTGACTTTAGATATAGATTACTCCAATCCTAATTGTTCAATCCCATGCTAATTGCTCCCCTGCTTTAAAAGAGAAGCTATATATCCTAGTGGTTAAAATCATGGGCTTTGGCATCAGACAAACATGAGATCAAATCCCAATTTGCCACTTGAGTAGGTAATATACCATCTTCTGGATCTTTCTTTTACCACTGATTAAATGCCTGTGGTAGTAGTTGGGGGTGAAGGAGGAGGGAGGGCAGAGATGACAAGAAAAGGTAATAGAATGGGTAATAAACTAAACACTGTCTTCCAGGACTAATATTCTAAGGAATAAGGGGAGTCCAGGAAGTAAATAGGTACACTTAATTTGCAGCAGAAATAGCAAAATAATCCTTTTGAGACAGACAACTATGGACAGATGAGTGGGAACTGATGCCATAACACAGGGTAATCTAGGTTATCCAGTGAGAATTTTATAGTACCATTACTTTCCTTTCCAATCCCTCAGCCAAGATAAATAAATAGGCAAATTAGCTCTAATCCCCAGTCTTTCTGCTGTGGGATAAAAGAAAGTAATTATTCTTGGAAACTTATCTTGGACTAGGGATCAAGGATAGAGAGTGGTGACAGCTACAACTGTCATAGCTTCTGAGAGAAAATCTTACTTCCTACACCACTGGAAAACCATGCAATCTCATGTGCAAATGTAATATTTCCCATTCTCTGTTTTAGAAAATTGATTTTTTTTGTTTGTTTTCCTTAATCCTAAAAGGCAGTATATCAATTGTTAATGTTTGTTGAAAGTTTGCGTAATGCAGGTCACCTTTTGAATCATTTTATCCTTGTCAGTTCAATCACCACAATAATTCTATGAAGTAGATTTTATTATCAACTCCATTTTATGGATGACATGAGACAGAGACCGAGCTGAAAGTCACATGGAAAAGAGATGTAGAGGATGGAGTTGGTTCCTGACTTTTGGCAATCTACTGCAGAGCCATTCATGCTACTGTGCTATTTGACTGTAAGAGGTGCAACATCAGAAAGCCTACCTTGGATTCACAGAGAAGGCCCAAGGACATTCTCCTCTGCCCTATTTACTTCTCTTCCTGATTCCTATACACTAAGGATCTAGGGCTCTTCCTCCACATGTTTCAGCCTGTTCTCTCTTAAATTGTTCACTATGAGTTCTGACATTGAAAGTAGACATGGGGCTTACCAATAAAAAAATTTTTTACTACAATAAAATCTGATTCTCTAGGATCCTTAAAGAATGAGTCTTTCTGAAGGGTTAGATTCACAAGATAGCTTACAAATTAGTAATTCTGAATTAAAACCTTCCTGAAATGGGCCCTCAACTCTCCAATCCCTCAAAATTTATGGTCCCTTCATTCAATTTTTTGATTTCTCAACAACTAACATAATCATTTGAGGAACATCAACAATCATACAATGACACCCTCGAGGCTCTAGACTAGTAGCCCCTCAAATTTAATTTGTACAAAAGTTAGAGTGCTTATTAAAAAATGCAGATTTCCAGGTCTCATCCTCATCCTTGAATCAGTAAGTTTGTGATGAGGCTTGGGAATCTGAATTTTAATAAGCATGCCAAGGTAAAGATAATTCAGGTGGTCCTTCAGATCACACTTTGAGTATCACCATCCAGTATGGACACAGAGATAAGACAGGTTGGTGTGTCCTTGATCATACGACTTGAACAGCTTAGAGCAACCACATTTCTGTCTAAAATCAAACTGATTCAAACCTGAATAATTATAGGCTTAAAAATATGACCTTTCCCCCTTTTCCCATCAAACATGACTGAAATCAAGAGGAAATATATGGCATGTCATCTCATTATATCGAAATTCCATTACCTGACCTCAACCTCAATATGTCATAACTCATCTCTTCACATGCTACTCAAATGTTCAACTAAGAATATTTCACTCTAGGGAGATGGCAAAATCTAATTGAATATTTTAATTTAGAAAATTCAGTTCTGGGATTTCTAACCCCCCCGTTTTTTTTTTTCACTGTGAAAACAAAAAGTTGAATTTTCTTTTCAGTTTCTCCTTGTTAGGCAAAAGATAAATTTTCCCTTCATTGTCCCTGAGAGTTGAACACATTGGGGAAAAATTGGGCACAGCCCATTACTTTTACAAACCCCAGTGATTGAGCCCCAATGCACAAAAAGATGGCATTTCTGAACATCTGCAGCATGATTAGATCAAAGACCAACAAATTAACCACAAATGGTTTTACAAGGAGCAGGCAAATATATCATTTGGAAAGGAGAAAACTTTTGGCAATGATTGCTAATCAACGTTTTTCCTTTGGGCAACCCACTTCGTACCAAAGACATCTCGTAATATTAGTAACACCTGGGCAGCATTTTTTACTTTACAAAGCTCTTACATGTACATTATCACATATGATCTGCATATCAATCCTATTATAACATTGATATTAGCCCATTTTACAGGTGATAGCACAAAGATTTAGGAAAGTTATGATTTGCTCACATTTTCCCAGCTACTAAATTGTTGATTTGACTGTATAAAAAATGATACCCAACTTTACCACCTCCCTCCCTCCCTCCATTCATTCATTCACATCCATTTTATTAAGTGCCCATATTGTACTTAGCACCATTTTTGGCACTAAGAATAAAAATAATCGAATGAAGACAAACAAGCTTCCTATTCTCTTTGAGCTACAGTCTGGTGCAGGAGGGAATAATGGATAAAAAATAAGAGTTCTAATAGTAATAAATGCTCTAATTTATCACTACTGATATTAAAATAACCAAGATAAAATAGTGATGTACTAGAAAGTGACTGGAATAGGAACTATTCTGTTAAACAAATCTAGTCTAAGAAAGTAACACTTAACCTGAGACCAGCTGTCATAGTTGAAGGATGAACCCTCCTAAGCAGGAAGCCACAACTAATTCCATGGCCTTGCAACAAGAATGAGCTGGTTGTGCTCGGAGAATGGAAAGGCATGAGGCTGGAGGGAAACACACAAGCAGAAAAGTATGAAATAATATTAAAGAAGAGGATAGAGACCAAATCACATAGGAGTTGAAGGCTCAGGTAAGGAATTTGGATTTTATTCTAAATGCAATGGAAGGCCACTAGAAGATCTTAAGCAGAGTCTCAACATGACCCGATTTGCAGTTTATTAGATTGACCTTCATCGGTCCTTGAGTTAATGATGTTTTTGTTTGAACAGAAATTATTTTCCTGTCTCCACCATGAGCTTTGAGAGGTCCAACGGTAGAAATGTCATTGACTACTGCTTGTACATGTATGAGGTTGACAAATAGGAAAAGATAACCAACCCTTTTCTTCGCAATGAACAGCCCACGTGACCTTGCAGAAATTCTTTACCCTACTCAGCCCTTTGTGACTTCACTCGGTGTTCATATGAGAATTAGGGTCTTAAAAGTAATTGTAAAGCATTTTGTATAGATGTTGAAATATTAAAACATATTCCCTCTGAATGTGAGTGAGTTCAAATATAGAAGCAAGTTTCTCCTCTTTAGAGAATTCAAAATGATTTGATTGTTGAATTGCATGCAAAATGAACAAGAACTACTATTTTGTAACTAGGGCATTCTTAACTCTGAATACATCAGATGTGAACAGATGTAGAGAACAGACACAAAGGGTAAAGATGGATTTATGGCATTTCAAAAGCATTTGCAATAAAATAAAGAATGTCAATCTGCATAAAACACCAACATTTTTTTAAAGCTAAAAAAAATTTCCAACTAAAAGGCAGACAATAGTTGACTATTTAAAATCTGCAATGAGATTATAATTTTTAGATTTATCCATTTTAGAAATATTTGGGACAACCACATTTCTAGGTACTAGAGAAACAGCAGAATATACCCAAGTTATGGACAAAATACACCCAAGTTCCTACTCCTAAGAAGTTGGTATTCTAGTGCTATCAAATATTCTTAAGATTAAATGACCATCTGCCCATATTATGTAATGTAAGAGTCTCATTCCCAAATATTCTTTTACTATATGATACAAAACCTTTCCTCCAAAAGGACAGAGAAAGAAACTCAAAAGAGAGAGGGACTTGGCTTAGAAATAGAAATAAGTCTGGCAAAAATACAAAGAAATATAATAGAATTGATGATGACTTTAGAGATATGGAAAAACCAGTATTTCAGTTCTTGTTGCTTCCTTTAGGGTGGATTGTGAACTTCAGTATTTGGCCTGTGGGATCCTTCACACCTGGGTTGCAATTTCAGCTTCATACATCTGGGCAAGTCCTCATCTCTAAAACCTCAGTTTCTCTTATCTGTGAAATGGGTTTAACAACAGGTTGGGTTGCATGAAGTTTGCACTGATAGGGTGGGGTAAGCCTATAGGAAAAAACCTGACATCCTGCAGGCATTCAATCATACCCTTTTCTTCCTCTCTGCCAGAGACTATGAGGCACAATGATAAAGTGAATTTCCACACTGATGAACTTGAAACCCTTCACAGCATTCAGCAGGAAGGAGTAGAGTCAAAATAGCATCAAAGAGGGATCCCTGGATGGCTCAGCGGTTTAGCACCTACCTTCGGCCCAGTGCGTGATCCTGGAGTCCTGGGATCGATTCCCACGTCAGGCTCCCTGCATGGAGCCTGCTTCTCTCTCTGCCTGTGTCTCTGCCTGTGTGTGTGTGTGTGTGTGTGTGTGTGTCATAAATAAATAAAATCTTTTTAAATAATAGCATCAAAGAAACTTAATGGAAACCAAGTTGTCTTAAAGGAAATAAATCAACACCAGATTAACTAATACTTCTTGAAGGGATGTTTTGAAGAACTAGAGGAACATAACACAGAGGGAAACAGAGAGCATTCTAGATGGTGGATTATTATTATGATAAAAATAGTTACAGCAAAGAATTATTTCCTGTATGCAACCCATTATGTTCAACAATTTATATACTAAATTAATGCTCACAAAATCCCTGTGAATTAGGTATTAGATTCCCATTGTGCAGATGAGGGAACTGAGGCCAGTGAGATTAAATATTTTCCTGAAGTGTTGAACACTTAGCAGAACCAGACCACTGCCAAGAACAGGACGCCCCATGACCACCCACGCCATTCAGGAAAATCTATTTGCAATGTAGGCTCTCACAAGTCTGGGGACCCCTTGACCAGAAGTAACCCTTTCAAGAACTGACCCCCCCAAAACAAAACAGCCTCCCTCCAACTGACGTAATGGAAAACTCTCCAAAGCTGCATAATATAATATACTACAGGGCTATTCATTATTAATGGTAATAATCAATAATCAATAAAAGCAATCATGCTCAGTCTCTAGTTTTCCTAAGACTGCTCCTTCCTATGAGTTATTAAAATCATTTCAATTTTTTTATATTAAATGTCACATAGAAAATAACCTCTCGCAAAATGTTGGGTTCATCATATTTTAAGAATTAATACTTTAGGTCATTTTAATCAGTTTCTGATATATGCAGTTTTCAGAAAGCACTTCAGGGAAGAACACTGTGGCCATGACTAATAATGACAAGAATATGAACTATATTCTTCATATACATATTGGAATCAGAACATTACTGAAGTACTTTACCATCTTAAGTATTTAGGAAGCTTTAAATAAAAAATAAATTTGCCTATTTCACTGAAATTGAGCATCCTCTTTTCAGGCATAAAACTTCAAACTTATTAATTTCATGGCTATATTTTAAAATGAGTGCCGGTACCAGCTAGCTGACTGCATGATAAGTGTCTTAAAATTTCAAGAAGAGGCACTAAATTTTTCACAGTATTTTTGTTTCATTCTCAGTGTAATAAAAATATGCCACCCTTTTAATAATGAATAATAGATTCTCAGTTTGATTTACATGCATGGATTAAATGTCATGTTTGAAAAGTTGCTATTTTATTCATATTGGATTTCCCTCCAGTAAAACAAAAATGGTGCCCATCTAGTACTATAATAATGATACCTTGCCACACTGATGTATAAATATTAACTGGTTGATAGACTTCCTACAATTCTATAGATACGTGAAAGAGTCTGATAGTACAGTGAGTCTATATAGGGTTTTCTCTGGAGCTTCTGAGCCCTATATGTGCCCTACAACCTAAACCCACCTACATACAACATGGCTACTCCAGAGATTTAGAAGAGCCATACCTTATTTCAGTTATGCCAGATTTACATGTTGAATTCTCAAAGGTGAAAATCTATCATTGCTTCTTCTTTCCCACTGGAAAAAAGGGACTATTCACTGTCACCAGTTCTTCATGAGCCCATGGATTCACGTAGTAGGGCTGTCATAGCAAAGTACCACAGGCTGGGTGGCTTAAACAAAAGAAATTCATTCTCCCATGGTTCTGGAGGCTGGAAGTCCATGGTCAAGGTGCTGGTAGGGCTTATTTCTTCTGAGGTTTCTCTCCTTGTCTTGTCTCCTCCACGTTGGTCTTCCATCGGTGTGTATTTGTGCCATAATCCCCCCTTCTTATAAAGACAACAACCATTTGGGATTAAGGCCCACCCTTTTGACCTCATTTTAACTCCTTTAAAGACCCTATCTCCAAATGCAGTCACCTTCTGAAGTTCTGGGATTTATGGCCTCAGCATATGAATGGTGGGGATGCACGGGGGTGCAAAATTCAGTCCATAACGGCCCCCTCTCTATCCACTGTCATCTCCTATGGCTACCTTCCTATATGCACATAGCATAACTAAAGGACAAGCCATTTAATACAAGATCCAAATGCCTTTTGGGTGACTCAAAGCTGAATTTAGAAATAAAATGGTTCTTTTTTTTCCCCCTTTAAGCACACAAGATCTAATTTATAAAAGCTACACATGCAATTTAAAGAAAGAGTCCTGACTCTATCCTTCCAGCTCTTGATATAGTATTTGGTCACATGAGGAACTAAATAAATAAGTTCTTCAATTACTTATTGCTGCAAAAATTAGTGACTGAAAACAACATTTTACTATATCTTCCATTTCTGTGGCTCAAAAAAAGAGGCATGATTCAGCAGAGTGACCCATCTACTCCACACAGCATTGGCTGGGGCCACTTGATGCTATTTAACTGGTGGCTGGGCTCAACCGGAGGGTTCTCTCACAGACCAAGCACTGCGGCAAAGACAAATGAAAGGCCAGGCCCTGCTCAAGAGCTCTTTCTCATATAGTCACTGGGCTTCATTGGTCTCTCTAGCAAGGGAGATTTTAAGGAATTCTTTTACACCTCTCAAGGATCTAAGAGCATGGCTTCCCACAGGACAGGAAGTGAAGCTGCCAATCTTTTAAAGTCTTTCAAAGCCAGAACTTATACCTAGAAACTGACAGCATCACTTCCATCACATTCCAATGGACAAGCAGTCACAAACTTCTCCCCTCCTCAGATTCAAGAAGAGGAAACAGAGATCTCACTTTTCAGTGGAGGGAAGAGCTAAGAAGTTTCAGCCATCTTTAATCTATCACAACGCCTTACTGGTAACTGAATGGACAACAATATGTAAAATATATTATGCAATAAGAGTAAAATTAATCTATTTGGCCATGTACATTGCAGTGACCTTTGACTAACCCGGCAACTTCCATCTGAATTAACACCAAACATGAAAGATTTCCAATAACTCAAGCAAGCTAATGTGAATTCCAAAATGCTACTCACCAGGTTTTCATATTTTTTAACTCTTTTATTACTTGGGGTTTTTCTAACTTTGAAGTGCTTATTTATTTATTTTCTAAACCTACTTTTCATTTGCACAGTGAATGAATAATTTAACCAACTTAGGTTAGATAGTAATGACTAGTAAAAGGAAGATAAATATGTTTGCAATTAGTGCAGCTCCAGAACAGGAGTACATGCTTGCTGAGAGCTAGATTTTTATGTAAACTTTTTAAAATTCTATGATTTTCTTAATAAAGAGCTTATAGTTGTGTTCTATAATTAGGTCAAATAGAGCTATTTTCACTTAGAAACATCAAAAATAATCTGGAGAAATATTTGGTTGGTCTTTAAAATAATCGCGTTTATAGTTGATATAACATCAAACAGGTGCATTCAGACAGGTCCTATGCATGCCCAAGTACCCTGAAAATTCTCAGAAGGCGTTCCACTTGAGAATGAGCTTTGTTGACTTTGCTCATGCTTCAGGGAAGTAAGTTTATCAGCTCATTCCTCTCTCTAGAAAATGTTTGCCTAAAGTTTTGCTTTTATATATTAAAGAAGGAAGAAAACAAACATGAAATTGTAAAACTATAAAACATTGATGTTTATTTTCTTACTCATTACCAGCGATGGGCTCCCCATTTATAAGTAATGTGAAAGTAGTATCTCTCCCTCTGCATTGATTTCCTTTTTCTCCATCAGATCTATCTGTTTTTAGAAGCTACTGTTACCAAGATTTAACTCTTAAGATAATCTTGACATCTCCTTGTACTCATTTTTTAAAAACTGAATTCACATTAAACCTGTTGCATCTCTATAACTAGAGTTTCACATTTCATTTCCTTTTTTTTTTTAAGAAGCTTCTTTTGAATACTAAGTACAAGTACTGTGTGCTTTGAACAAACACACCAATAAATATGGTATGGCCTCTGTCCTCAAACACGTGAAATCTTGTTGAAGCTCATTCACATGCATAAACAATAGCAAAAGTGATTGAGTTTGGGACTTGAAGGATAGGCAGGCATTAACATTGGAGACAAATATCCAATGGCACATCAAAGTTGTAGGATATCTAGAACTCATGTACAGCTTGTGCTAAGAGTGTGCTTGTGTACATAATGGGAAGTTGGCTGTATGTAATGAGGGTAAAGACCATGGACAGAGGCTGAGGCCACATTACCAGGGTCTCTGAATTCATGGCAAGGACTCTGATTTATCTTAAGAGCAATGGGAAGTCAACAGATGTTTCAAAAGGAGAGTGTTGGAGTAATACGATGAAAAGACCACTTTTACTAATGATGACCAAAGGAACACTGGTGATGCCCTTGAGGTTAATGGAAAGCCATTTTTGGAGCTAGAAAGGAGATTAATATCCAGAGTTATAGAATAAGGAGTTCATTGCCAACATTGCCCTGCTAAGATTCTACCTAACTAGCATTATTTCTCCATAATGCAGATTCTCATCTGTAAAATAGAAATGTTAATGTCTACTTCCTTTATTTCTTTTGGGGTTAAATGCCATAATATTAGTGTAGTGAAGACTGTAAACGCTACCTTGATCTAAAATACTTCACCAATTTTAGAAGGGGAAGATTTAGGGTATAGATGTTGTTCACAATCGCTCGTTCATCTTTTGGAACAATATAGTCATGGACATGTTAGAAATAACAACATATTTTAGTTAGCCAAAACTTCATCTTAGGCATATATTTGGGGTTTATTTTTCATTTTTTAGAACCAGTTTGTTCTTAATTTTAAAAGACTTTTGTCCTTGAAGCACGTCGGCCCTGAGCTGCAGTATGACATTTACCCTAGACCACGACCCTATTGGTGGTAAATAACATTGTAAAATCAACAAGGTTGGGTTTCTTGTGATGATTATTTTGTGGAGATCACAGAGGCATAGGAAGATTAGATGACTGCTCTAAGTCACATTGCTTAGGAGGTTTTGAAACAAAATTCAATTCAAGGCAAAGAGCACACGCTTAACCACCATCCTCCACACCTTGGTCCCCTGTATTTATTCTTTATATTCAAATACACAAGAACATTTTCTCTGATAGTCTTTCCAAAAGATTTTTTTGTGGTTAAGATGTATTTTATTTGCCTTAACCCAAAGAAAAAGCCTCATCCAGTCACAAATAAGTGCAGAGCAGATCTTCTTGAAAGTAAGAGACTAATAAATGTCTGCCCAATGTGAATCCATCATGTAGAAAGAAGCCTATGTTGTCACATTCTGTCCCATGATCTTCCTTTACCTGTCGCTTCTTCCCTATAGCGTGCTTTTTTAAATACCATCCAATCAAACAATGGCATATGTCTGAAATATCCTCAGATTGCCACAACTTACTGTAAGACACATTATTTTTTGCCTTTAAAGTAGTATTCATAAAATTTCATCATTCACACACTGACATGTGATTCAAAAAACAGATGGTCTTATCAAATAAAATGGGGTTAAGTACCATCAAAATTGAATGATTTTCCCCCCATTGGTGACACAGACACTCAATCCAAGACATGTTTTTATTTTCTTTGCGGTGTAGGGTAATGTGAAAAATGAAATATGTAAGCCCAAATTGAAGGAAACCATGGTCTTAATGGAATCATTAGAGAAATTGTTCCAGAATGCTACATCCTTCCAGAAATAACAACCCTGTAATGTCAGCAAATTTGGAGTCAGCATGGGTTACCTGCTCCACACAGACAGACTGGTCATGTTTGTTAGAGCTGCCTGAGGCTTAGCCCAACCTAAGCACATGACCTTTCAGAATTTTTTTTTTTAATTCATTAATCAATGTTCCTTGCCTGAATTTTGCTGGTTTTGCTTCTTTAACCTATTATTTGTACCCTTAGTTTTTAAGTTGGCCAATCCCTGTACTCAATGAAAATGAGAATCACAGGCATAGCAGTTTTGTCTAATAATTAACAAACTGTTGGAACACCTGGGTGGCTCAGTGGTTGAGTGTCTGCTTTGGGCTTGGATTGTGATCCCAGAGTCCTGGGATCGAGTCCTACATCAGGCTCCCTACACAGATCCTACTTCTCCCTCTGCCTGTGTCTCTGCCTCTCTCTCTGTGTGTCTCTCACAAATAAATAAAATCTCTTTTAAAAAATTAAGAAATTGTTCTTTCAGCTCAGATACTATGCCAAAGTACAATAATATTTTTGTCATATTTAAATATCATATTTGAACAATGACATATTTTAAATGATAATGTAAAAACAGTTATAATCATCACAATTCTTAATTTGTGACTTCACATTTTAAAAAGTAGTTTAGTATATTTCCTATTTCAATTTTCTATATAGCACTAAAGATTCCACATGTATTTATCTGCATAGATTAGAATATTAGAAACCCGGTACAACTGAAGAGTAAAACTTTTCATCAAATTTTCAAAGGATCAGTCAGATTTCCTAATAAGATTTTCCTTATTTAATGGTTTTCTATAGCACTGTTTTCTACAGTTTCTCATCTTTGTAATAGTAAATAGGATTGATTCCCAAACATATATGAATAATTTCAATCAGTGCTTCCAAACTGTGGCATACATATCTTGTGAAAGAAGAGATGTCTTAGTCCCAACCCTTGCTTCAACTTTGACTTCATTAGTTGGAAAAATAATCATTTAATTATACAAATTATATAATCATTTATTCTTTCTCCTGCTACTCAAAAGCTCTTAATTGCCTAATATTTTATTAAAGTTGAATAGAAAAGGCAGAATGTTTATTTAATATTCTTTTGGAAAATTATAAAACATTTCAAATATAGAAAATTCAAAAGAATAACACAAGGTAGCTTTAGTTCTTTCATTCTTCCTTGTTCTTGAAACATATTCCTTGTTTGTCCATTGAGCAAGTTTCTATAAAGGCTATATTGGTTATGGGTTGAATTGTGTCCCCCAAAAGAAGATATATTGAAATCCTAACCCCCAGAGTCTCTAGAATTTGATGGCATTTGGAAATAGGCTCTTTGTAGATTTAACCAAGTTAAGATGAGGTCATTAGGGTTGGCCCTTCCTCATTACAGCTTTAGGAAGCTAATATAATATTTTTAGTCAAAACTGTTCCTATTCATTTGAAGAACATCCCCTGCCCCGACTCTTGAGTGATAGGTTAGGTAACTATCGTCTTCGATTTTCTCCCAGAACCCTAAATACATTGTTCTATTGTCTTCAGTCCTCCACTACTGCCATCTGCAGCTCCATCACTGTGTCCACCCATGGATTGATTTTACTTTGTCCTGTTCATAATGTGTGCCCCCTTCATCTGAGAGCTTGGGTCTTCTGGCAAATCTGGGAAATTAATAGCTGTTATGTCTTTGTGTAGTGTTTATTCCTTCTTCCTCTCTATTCTCTGCCTCCAGAAATATTACGAGATGTGTGTTAGACCTCTTCTAAATCTTTTCAAATCACTTCACCTTTTCATCTCTTTATCTCCTAGTGCTGCAGTCCAGGCAAGGTCAGCTGATCCAGCTTTCAGTCCATTAGCTCTCCACTTAGAGGGTCTAATCTATATAACTTTTGAATTTTTAATTTCAGCTACTATATATTTTCTATTAAAGGAATTCTATTGCTAGGTTAACAGGAGAAATACAATTTTGAGCAGAGCATAGAGAAAGGGAAATTTCATTTCATTATATTTCCCTCTATTGGTGGGCAGATTTTTTTTTTTTTTTTTTTTGTCCAATCTATCCTTTCTGTATTAGTCTTAGATATCCTAGTTTGATCCAGGAGACCTTCTTCAAAACTCCATACCTAATGGGCCCAAGGCCTCACCTCCTGAATGGTCACTGAAATCCAAAGCTTTAGATACCCAAGATTCATCATTTCCCCTGTCCCAGGGCAGCAACAGCTTCAGTTAACTTACTGCCTTGTCTGGTTTTCAATTTCCTCTTCATTTCTGATAACCAAGGAGATTCTTTTCTCTCTTGAGTGTTCATCTATGCATCTGAAGGCCATTGGCTCATATCTTATCTAGAATTTCTAGGCTTATAAAACCTAATCTGAAAAAAATATATATGCCTTTGACTCCTGATTCTGGCAGAATGGTAGACTAAGACAATCTGAATATTTAACTTAGTGCACCATCCTGCCAAAACTGAAAGACAAAAGGCAGATTTTTTTTTGGAGTAGACCTTCTCAAAGATCCTAACCTATGTGTTGTTAATGAACATGATCAACAAAGAAGGAAGGGCATGCTTTCTATTTGAAAGATTTCCAGGATAAATGTCAAAAGACAAAGAGGTTCCAAATATCTCTACCAAGGAATTACTCAAAATCATCAGGCAAACTGAACCTAAGTTTAAAATACATAATTTAATTTAATATGATTCTTAACAGTAACGCAAATGAGGAGGGAGTTGTTCTTACCCCATTTACATGAGAGGACTGAAGCTCAGACTTGTCAGTCATCTGAGTGTGTGATCACCTCCACCTTGCAATATGGGAAAACTAGTGTTAAGATGTGGAATTATTTAGACAAAATTCAAGTGGTAGTACCTGGAAGTAGTCTTGTGGATGTTGGGGGTGATACTACCTTTGGGCTTACCAATATATTCACTGCCTCTCTTAGGAGACTTCTCAAACCCTATACACAAACTTTTCACCTTCACCTTCAAGAACTTAACTCCTGGCACAGCCTGATGCCAAAGGGAAGCCAGCCCTGGTGCTGTAACGTTGTACCCCCTCATTCTAAGATCCATTCGCCACTTAACCTTACAGGTGGGAAATGCAGGCACTTCTTCAGCAGATTTGGTTTCCTCTGTAATTAAAACTTGCCCTTCCTTTGGGGCAATGGCTTCTCAGTCCCTCCTCTCTGCATGAGAATAGATGACCATCTCCTGCCAGTTAGCACTAAGATGTCCTGCATCCCCAAAAGACCTTATGAAGCCAATTTCTCCTGTTCATGGAGTTACAATGGAGATGACCCTGTCTTAGACCTGCATTTTAAAAGTGATGGCATGAACATCCGAAATGTCCCTATATCAACTGCATAGGCAATGCACACTTATGCACACTAATGCACATTTACACGCATTGTGTATGTGCATTCCTATTATTAAAAATTGTATTTCCGGAGAACTTGCTGTTTTAACTGTCAGCCTCCCACAGATTCTAGCAGAGTGACTGGCAGGCAGAATTGTGTGGTTAGTGAAAAATTTGCTGTTATTGGGTAGAACCCAATGGAACGAACAGGACTTTGAGCAACAGCATTTTTATTCTGAAATCAAACAGCCTCAGATGACTACTCTTTCCTGTCAAGTTCTGGAGGTTTCGGTGCCTTTCTTGTTTCTGTTTTTGTCCTGAATTTTGTACTTCTCTTATATACACTGAATGTGAAATAGCCTAGTGCATTTCTTTAGGGATCTGGGATTTTGTTAGGTGATACCAAGGGATGGATGTAATTCTGTGACATTTTGTCAGGCTGTTAAAGAGTAAATTTTCCTTGGCTGTGGCAGGAGGTAATTATTTTTGTTTGTTTGCTTCTGACACAGGGGAAGAAAATTTGGGGTTGTTATTTCAACTATTCTAGGATACTTTTTGTTCTTTTTGGCAGTCAGGGGGAAAAAATGCATTTTATTATTGAAAGAAGGACCAGCCTCTGCTTTCCCCTACAGACTCGCACTTTTTAACACTGAACATTTTTGCAACATCAGCCACGTAGTGGTTTTGCCCCTGTCCCTAAAAGTGTCCCTTAGTGCATTTCTTCATCTCTCCTGGCATTTGATCTGTAGCATATTCTGTTAGCATGCGTGGAATATTCTCAAAGCAAACACAGCAATATATGTGGCTTCTGCACTCAGAGCTCACGCTCTGATAGCAAGAGCCAGGGATGAGCATCTACACGAATAAGAACAATAATAAAAACACTTTCTGTTGCCTTTTAACATAAAACAGTTATTGATGCAGATGGCTCGAGACAGCAAGCTCCTTAAATGACATATTCTGTAGCCTAACTCCATGCTTTAAAATTTCAGGTATTTAATTAAAATGTACCAAAAGAGTATAGCTGCTCACTAGGTACTGATTGAATTCTTTAAAAAAAAAAAAAACTAAAATTTTAGGTCACACCACATTTCGGGAAAATTCTCGGAGGTGAAAGGTGAGAACCAAGACCTCAGCTCAGGGGCTGAATTATGCCTGCTGTGCATCCTCAAGGTCTGATGTCATAGAGGCAGTGGGTTCCCCCAGCAAAAATGTCCTCTCCATCCAACCCTAGAATAACCCCTTTCACGGGTATCCCAGCCTTCACAAGGTTGTTAGGATTTGTCATTAGAGGGGGGAAAATACTAACCAACATTGTTCTCAAGCACAGGTCAGTTTGAAAGCTACTCGCCATAGAAACATCTGTCATATATATTAAAATGGAAGTCCACTGGGTAAAAATGTATGGGCTTAGCCATCAAAGAAACAGAATAGTTATAACAATGATATTAAAAGAAGACTCTGGATTCTATACAATGGCACTGTGGATTTTCACAAGTATTCTCTTAGTCATTTTTCACAATAAGTCTGCTAGGCAGGTATTTATCCCCATCTCACAGCTCAGTCAACTGAGTTCTGATTCCCTAGTAAATGTTGTCATCCAGGATTCCTTCTAGCTTATGGAGAATGCCGTCCTAGGAAGAGTTTAGGTCTC
This sequence comes from Vulpes vulpes, assembly GCF_048418805.1. NCBI lineage: Eukaryota > Metazoa > Chordata > Mammalia > Carnivora > Canidae > Vulpes > Vulpes vulpes. The sequence continues at coordinate 91,573,209 of NC_132791.1, read as the reverse complement.
TGTCTTAAAGAGATGTCTGGTGTTAACACTGCAGTCAGCATTACCAGTTCTCCAAACCGCATCACAAGTAGACCGTGGATACATCTTAAGATGAAACTGTGACTTTCACTGAATGTCCAGTTACTACTACATGGCTCCCAGCAGCAGGCGGGCTTTGCTTTTTGCTTTTAACCCCTACTAACTTCCAAACAGAGAGGTCATCTGACTCTGCCCTTATTCAGTGGTGTGGCTTTCATGAATACTAAGTCTTTTCTATTTCTTAAAATTCACTACAGAGTTGCTGCTCATTCAAAAACAAAAATAAAAACCAACCAACCAAACAACAACAAGAACCAAAACACTGTCTGTCCTCAAGGGGCTTAGACATGTAAAAAATAAAATTTGCAAAAAAAAAATAAAAAATAAATAATAATAATAAGGTTGATAATTTTCTTCTTGGACCCTACAAGTAAATAATTAATGGCCTCCTAGGTTTGTATTTATAGATCTACTTTACAGAATGGCTCATTTTTTTTATGACTTCACTTCCTGTTTTAATTTTTCCATTGGTCAGAATAAATACAATACACTATCCGAAGAGTATATTCATGTGAATAATACCTTACAACCCTTAATGAAACACCACATGCTAAAATTAATTAAAAGCATACCTTTTAGCACAAAACCTAAGGGGAAATGGGGAGAGAGAACACACTTCTATCTATTTTAGAGAGAAATTAGTTTTTTTCTTAAGTAGCACTCTGTGATACCTATATTGACTCTCAAGATGCTTGTTTTATTCATTCAACTTAATAGTAAAAGGGCCAATCTACATTTGTGAACATGTGCTCATGCCCAGCGTCTAATGCACCAGCATGTAAGTAGGGTCCCAGGATTAAACCAACCCCCTTTTTTTTTATTGGGCTGGAGTTCCCTGAAACATGCCCCAGAAGAAACTGAGCCTTCCCTCTCTGCTTCCAAAGGTAACTTGAAGATCTCCAACCCTGCTTCTCATCCCTGGTCTCTCTTTAATCTTACCCACCTCTTCCTTCCTTACTCAGCATCATCTTTTCTGGAATCCCTTTGCATGATAAACACATTCCCCCTATATCCATGATATACTTTCTGAACATTCCCTCTAACTTCTCTTCCAACCTAAAGCTTGTTTGTCACCTACAATTAGTGTCCCTGGCTGCCTACACATGTACATAAGTACTACACACCAAATAGCATGAATCATTAAGCGCTCAGCACACAAATCCTAAAAAAGGTGAAGAAGTATCCCAAGCACCCACATTATATGCTCTTGATAAATAAAGATAGCATTTCCATTTTACACTGGACTTAGGGTGTCCATTTATGGGTCACAACACATGCCTAGTGGGCGCTCACTGAGTATTTGCTGAATGAATGAATGAATGAATGAATGAATGAAATCCTTTCTGTTTACTACAAAGTTGAATATCTAAAGCTACACCAATAGGGATGAAAAAGATGAACAGATAGGAAGTATGGGGAAGCTATATAGAAAGTGATATTTGTGCAGAAAGACCAGCTTACCACATAAAGGCTTTCATGGAAGTATAGCCCCACATCATAAAAGTTTCCATCGTGCCTCATTGGATGGGTTCTGGTCTTCAGCTGCTCTGTTTGCCTCCACTGCAAGACACAGCCACTTGGTCGACCAAGCAAGGACACTCTGAGGAGGTAAGAGCCTTGGGGAGTCTTGTTCTTGAGGCCCCTTATGCATTTTATCTGTATTTGAAGACACTCAGGTGCCTGACCCTGCTCAACCTAAAAACAAGACAGGTCTTTGAAATATGCAGGAACTGGGTAGCACCACACAATTAGCCACAATGTGCTTCTTGGAAGTGGGGGGGAAATGGACAATTATTTTCACTCAACCTGTAATTGTCAGGTATTAGCAATGATAACAGAGGAGGACACACGATATGTAATTAGGAGGTCAAAAGGCAAGCCTGCCAATTATGCCAGGGAAAGTTTAGCCAGTTTTAAAGCATGGTATGTTAATGATCTGTGACATCAGAAACCATTCATCTATTATAATAAGATAAAATTAACAAGAAACCAATATTCTAAAAACCACACATCATGCCTCTTTCAGATATCTGGGATGGGGACCATGGGCAGTGAGCTTCAAACTCTGAGTCTGAAAGGCAACAGCTCTTACCTCAGACACTAACCACAGACCATATGACACTGTAGGAGAGGAAACATTTTTTTCTTCTACGCTTCAAGATCTTCGCTGGACTACAAAATTAAACTTACATGAAACAGATTAACAGAAGAAAGAAGCCAAAGTTGTATTAATGCACAACGACACCCAGTAGTGACAGCCAGACCTATGGAAAGGACCGTGGCAAGCAGTTTGTATACGTTTTAGGAAGAGAGACAATACATTTGTGAGAAATTGACAGGATAAGGAAAACAAGTATTTGAGAGTTCTAATTAGGAAGAAATTCTAAGCAAAATTGGGGCTGAGGTAGTAGATTAGTAAAAAAGTAAATCAATAACATGGTTTCTACAGCTTTCTTCACTTCAAAGTTCCAATCTCTGGTGATAAGGACATCTCTTTCACATCTTAGTACAGAGAGGGCACCTTTCACATGGGAGATGCATTTCCTGTGTTCAGGGGGACAGAGGAGGGGCTGAGTGGTCTTGCGCTGGCTGTTTCTCAAGTAGTTTCAATTTCAGATAATCAGTGTGTCACTGCGGCACATTTTGGGCAGCCTGCCCTTGGCCCCTATACCAGGTTGATGAGGGAAACATAGAGGAGGTCAGACAAATACCTCATCTGATACATACTTTTACTCAATTTCAACATGAGGTCAACCTGCACCATCAGCTTCAAATGAGAGTAAAAAAATAAAATAGGGGGGTAGCGTTTGTATGCACTTTCACCTACAATTTAGCATACATTGTATGTAACCAAAGAACACGATTCAAGAATATTTTATAGGGCATTTGAATTTCATTGCTTACCTTCAGCTGACAGAAATAGGCCATTTTCATTTTTAGTAAGTGCTGGAAAGTTTATACAATTTGATAAGGTTTTTAATGGACTTGTTTCAGATTAAATAAAAATTAAACTGGGATTATTAATAACTCAAATGTCATTAAGTCATGTTTTCTCTACTCACAAGTCCCAAATAGTCTTCCGAATAATTTGACCTCCAAGAATTCTCTATTATATTGTGCTTTAAGCAAAAAATAATGTCGTTTTTGGAAGCAGGTTACTCTCTTGGAGTCAGTAGCACTACCCATTAATCTGCAGCCAACAGTAAGTACTTATTAATCCTGCCTAGACTTTATTTTGTGGGTGATAATATATATTCCCATATAGACAGTATGCTTCTGGAGTCAAATCACGGTTAAATAAATAGTGAAAGTTGCTAAACTTCTTTTGTTTTTTCATATAAGTCGCACTTAAAAGCTCATCAGAATAACAATTATTTTTGGTTTAATTAGAAAATCTTAATTAACAATAACGACTTAACCTTAATATTTTGGTTTCCAAAAATATTTTAAAAATTAACACCATGTGAATAAATAAGACAATCTCTTTAAACCTCAAGGCAGGATTACTGATGCAGGCAGACCCAGTTATTAAACACATTCTAAATTAAACGCCTCTATGAATTTTATACTGAAATATGTTGTGATAGTTTTGCATGCCAAATGTGACATTTTGTATTTTAGATTCATCTTCTGTAGTAATTTTGGAAATGTCATACAAACAAAGATTTTGTCATTTACCAATGGAATTACTATGCATGGCCGCTTAGCCATCTCTTCGCTGGCTCTTGTGGTTGTTTCAAGTCAGCAAGCCATAAAAAATCTTTATCTCTCTGAAACACAGCAATTTGGAAGATAATCGAATGGTGACCAGGGGGCAGAAATGCCAGTCTGAGGAATTATACCACAATCTCTCTTGCATTTACAACCTTCCTCAAAGCGAGTGTCAGATGAGTAGGAAAAGGAAGACAGAAGATTCATCAAATCTCAAACCTTGTCTCATTTGCATGGTGGCAGCTCAGCCTCATTGTCTAGTGAGAACCCAGCCTGGCACCATGGACACCGTTTTGAGGAATTCCTATGGCCCTACTGCTGAGAATTTTAGCCATTCTATTTTAGCATAGAGTTCTGCTCAAAAATATTTACTAAGAGCTGCTCAAGCTCTTTTTCTCTAGAAGGTCCCACAGGAGGAAAAAGCACACCAGGAAAGTGAGTCGATAACAACTGATCTCATCACTTAACATCTTGCAGCAGAGAAAAAGTTCGTCAGGAGAGCCTCACCTTCCAGCAAGGTCCTGCTGCTCCCTTTGATTCATGAGTTACTTCTGGGAGGGTGCGGAGCTTGGCTGCGCTGTCTTCTCTACAGTCGTTTAGGTCTGCAATTAATGGTTGACTTGGCACTCTGCTGCGGTTACCAGAAGAGGGGAGATAAAAGGAATAGGAATCAACAATGGGCATAATGAAAAGGGTTGCCTTTGGAAACACAGCACAATTTGATGTTTTCCTTAAACATTGTGTCAGATTAACTGAGAATTAGAAAAATGCCACATTACCACCATTGATTAAAGTTGGAGACATGAGTAGCTTTTGAAATGGCAGCTTATAAAATACAAGATTCACTATATCCAATGCAGATCTCCCAACAATTAAAATGTGGCTCGTTTCAGAAAAGACCAGAAGATCAAATATTTGGTAAGCCCTTTTGGTACTTCATTTTCTACCCCCATCCTCCAATCTTATTTAAAACAAACAAACAAAAAACCCCTGGAGTGAAGGAATCTTTTAAATAGATAAATAGCTGATGTATGACATAAACTTCATTCTTCTTTTTTTTTTTTTTTTTTTGATGCAATGATCAGGGATTAAGAGCTATTTCTACCCTCAAAGTGATCCCCAGGCTTTTTTTTTTTCCTGCTATTAACATTTAGTGACTTTACTTGAGCTTCTTTTTTACTGACCCTTTATTTAGTTATTTATTTATTTATTTATTTATTTATTTATTTATTTATTTATTTTTTAAGTTTCACGAGTCCTAACAACATTCTCCTGCTTTCCCATATTCATTTGAATTAGGAAGGATCTTATATTTCACTTCTCCTGACTTCAGCTTAATTCCATCAGCAGGGCCATCTGTGACAATGACTGTACCCCCACCAGAGGAATGGCCTTTTTGGATCTCACAGCTGATTTAGTTTCTGGTGATAGAAATGATTTCCCTTAATTTGGTTAGAGCTACATTGACACAAGGGTTCATTAGGACACCCATTTGCTGGCAATTCAATTTCAAATTAAATACACTTTGTTGTAAATTTTATTACTTTTAAACTACTGTATCTATTGTCTTTAATGGCCCTATTATACAGTTATGAAGGTAAACAGATTTCATTAGTAAACATCAAACATGTTATGTTAACCAGAAGGGAATGGTTTCCTCAGTTTCTTTCTTTGTTCTCTCAGCAAGCATTATAAGGCACTCATGAAATATCCTAAAAACTTAATCTAAATAATCAGATGCTGAATTCATGATTATCATCCTAAAGAGAAAAAAAAAAAAGATCTTTAGTTGCAATCCCAGTTCTTTGTAATTAAAGATTTTCTAAAAATACCTCCCTTAGTTAAAAAGGAACACAATGCACATCAAAAGGTTAATACACAGTTTTAACAGGATACCAGGTACCTTGAGTTAAATCTGGAGATTTGTGTCCCCTTGGAGCAGTCATACCTTGGACCAGGAGCCAGACCAGACATGAGCTCATTTTGAATCAGGTCCTGTGGCATATTATCACTCTTTTCCCCCCTCATATAAAACACGTATTAATTTTGTGATTATATAAATAGATGTTTATATTTGCACATTATACGAAATTTAATTATATAAAAAGCCCCCCAAAAGTCATCCATTAGTCCACAACTCAGAGATAAACATGGATAAAATACTGAGATCTATTCTTCTTTTTCTTTACAAAATGAGGCCCATGATGTAAATATTATTTGGTAACCCATATTTATACCACTTTGTACATTATAGGACTTTTCCATGAGATCAAGCTTTTTTTCTACACCATAACTCTTTTATTGTTGGATATTTAGGTTAGCTCCAATTCTATTATAAGTTAGCCTATGATTAAGTCTCTTGTATGTAATGTCTTGTCAACCTCATTGGCCATTGTCCTGGTCTAAAGTCCTAGGATTAGAAGTATAGTGGTCCTACTGTACTTGAATGTTGACTGACACCTTAGCAATGTATAATCCTGCCCCCATGGCCTGTTCTCTGGGGCACTGAATACTCTTCACAGAAAGACAGGCCCCTCTCCAGTGGATACCTTGTTTTCACTGCTAGTCAGATTAGAAATTAAGTAAAATAACAATGAATAAATGTAGCATTGATGTCTACAACAGGATTTCTCCACGTCTGCCCTATTGATATTTTGAACCACAAAACCCTTTGTTGTGGAGGCTGGCTTGTGCACTGTAGAATGTTTAGCAAGATCCCTGGCCCCTGCCCACTAGGTGCCATCAACAGACCATTTCTTAGTCCCAGTCATGACAATAAAATATGTCTCCAGACTTTGCCAAATGTCCCCTACAGGCAAAATTGGTCCCCGTTGAACACCACTGATATACAGTGTTAACAATTATTACTGAATGCTTTGCATGTTCATGGCACTCTTTTATTTTTTTTTTTTGTTTTTTGTTTTTGTTTTTTTTTTAATAATAAATTTATTTTTTATTGGTGTTCAATTTGCCAACATACAGAATAACACCCAGTGCTCATCCCGCCAGGTGCCCCCCTAAGCATGGCACTCTTTGAAATACATTATATCTATTATTTCATTTAGCCCTTTAAGATAATCCAACAAGGTATTATTATTTCTGCTTCACTGATGTACTGATGCTGGGGAATGTTGGATATCTTATCAGAGATTGCAGGGTCCTAAGGGGTAAAGTCAAAGATTCAAAGTGAGACCATCTAACGTGCAAACCCCTCTGAACCTATACCCACTACTTCTGCATCTCCTCTCCTGGCATGGGGAAGCAGCAACTGCCACACCCAGACCCTGGAAGTTACTACTTTGGATAGAAGTTCCCACTTTTAGATTTAGATTTTAGATTTACTTCCTGAGAAGTAAATAAGACATGGCTCCCAGCTATAGTACCATCACTATAATGCCCCATCTTCAACAGCCATATATGAATGAAAGGACACAAATAAATGTCAGGAGGAAAGGAAGTCATAGATTTGTGCCTGATGCTTATAATTGACCCATATTCAATCTATAGCAAAACAAACAAAAGAAAATAAAATGCATTAAACCTGCCAAGAAGGAACGTACTTCTCAAATGTTTTGTCAGTCTTTAAATTGGACATAGGAATGTACTGATTGAGTCCTTCCCCTTCAAATTTCAAATCCTGTATCAAAGAAAACAGAAATGGGATACAATTGATTAAAAATACACTTGAAACATTGCATGCAAAAGTGGGTTTTCTAAGACCTGGATATGCTTACTCTAAAGGTTAGGGTTCCAGGAGACAAATAAAAATATGGGAGTTATACCTTCAGCAGTCACTTTTTCTTTTAAAGGTTCTATTTATTTATTCATGAGAGACAAAGAGTGAGAGAGAGGCAGAGACAAAGGCAGAGAGAGAAACAGGCCCCATGCAGGGAGCCCACTGTGGGACTCGATCCCAGGACTCCAGGATCACACCCTGGGCCAAAAGCAGGTGCTAAACTGTCGAGCCACCCAGGAATCCCCAGCAGCTACTTTTTTTTTTATACAGATTATTACTTTCCTTACTCTGCTTAGTTACTTTTGGGCAGGAAGGTGGAAAGGATTATAAAAAAAAACCATTCAAAAAAAGAGGAGAAATGTTTGGTGGATACAAACCCAGTTTTCTTTGTCTTCTTTTTTCTGTCTCTCACAAACACACACACATTAACACACACACACATACCACATAACAGTACTCATAACACACAATGGTACATTTTAACAAAATGTAAATGGATATATGGCTGAATGTGTAAGATGCTACAGATGTTAATAATAATTGTGATCATATAATTTATCATCCAATCCAGGACATTCTGATAGTCAAAGAGGAAGACTATTCTAGGGCAACAGGCATAACTCAGGACTACCCCATGCACAGTATAATGTATAGCAACCCCATCAATAATACTCATCCAGACGTTGTGAAAGGGTATCATATAGACAAACATCAACATGTTTAGAGAAGGTGAATGTTGAGAGAATGAAAGAGAAAGAGAGAACTCAAGAATGAAGCTGCAATCCATTATAATCTAGCCTTGGGAAGGACAAAGCAGCACTTCTGCTGTACGCCATGAACTCTGGTACAGTGTAAGAGGAAACTACAAAAATGTGCTAATAGGAGGCCAAGATCCTGACTCTATAGTAATTATGAAAGCCAAACAAGTGAATGTTGGTAGTTCCTTGATTAAATCTCAAGGTAGGAATGATTCTCCATAGATCTCAGCTCTGTCCTCTGGACACCTGGTTCTACTCTTTGGATTTTCCTTGTTTTTTTTTTTTTTCATAAAACCTAGCCCATGTCTGCAGCTAAGTAGTTTCTTCAGCCTTTTCCTGTCAGTAGATTTGGGAGTCCAAAGACTCCTTTATTTTGGTTTCTCTCTCTCTCTCTCTTTTAGTTGCAGCAGTTGGTTTTTCTGGTTATCTAATTCCATTTAAAACTCTGTAGATCTTCTGTAAATCTTAGTGGAGTCCACTTCATTAAAAAAAAAAAAACAACTCACAAATCTGTTCAGAAGACATTCCCTACCACAGGCTTCCAAGGAAAGGATGCCATGTTATGTATTGTGCTTGGTTTAGATAAATAAGTTTCTTAATATAGCTCTGCCGAGAGGATCTCTAAAATAAGTATGTGAGATCTAATAAAAAAAATCTGATTCTACTAAGTAAATCTTCTTAAGTTTATCACATACTAATTAGAGTGAGATTTCATAACAGCAATGCTAATCTATATTTATTGAGCACTGATACCCTACCAGGCATTGTACTTCATTCAGTCTCTTATTCTACAGATATTTATTATAGTTTTGCTTTATGCCAGACACAGTGTAGAGGCCAGTGGTATATAAAGATTATACCTGACATTCTAAAGTCACCTTCCTAGTGGACACCATAAATAAAATAAATAAACTTGAGAAATAAATAAAACTGGCAAACATGGTAAGAACAATCCAAAGAATAGTATAGAGAAGAATTTTAGGGGACAAGGTTGTGGGGGAATTGTTAGGAAAGACAGTGATTTTTTTAAATGACATCCTAGTAAAAGAATAGTTTAGCCATGCAGAAAGTGAAAGGAATTCATTGCTTCGGGCAGAACAAAGAGCATGTACAAAAGCCTTAGGTAGGAGATAGTTATATATATTTTAAAAAGAAGATCAGTGCGACCTAAGTACAGCCCCAAAGGAGAATATTGGGAAATTGGGTTGGAAACATAAAGAGGTTCCTGCTGGACCAACAGATAATGTTAACCAATCTACATATTATGTGTAATCAGGAAGCTAGTAAAAGGTTTAAGTAAATGAGTAGTAATTATCTGTCTTATATATAACCAGTGATGAAATCTTAAAAATATTAAATGCCTGTTTATTTATTCCTATCTCCTCTATAACCTGTTTCTCAGCAAAATTCAGCTACTATAGCTCCAGGTAATCAGAGAGGGGTAAATGTCTTCTCAATGTGAAGGACATTAAAAAGAAATCACAACCAGGGCGGCTGGGTGGTGCAGTCAGTTGAGCCTCTGACTCTCGATTTCAGTTCAGGTCGTAATCTCAGCGTCATGAGATCGAGCCCCAAGTCAGGTTCTGTGCTCAAGGTAGGATTGCTTAAGACTCTCTCTCCCTCTCCCTCTGCTCCACCCCCCCCCCAACCAAATAAATTAATCTTTTTAAAAAAGTCACAACTAGAATGCATGAGGCACTGGGGAACCTTTCCTTTGTCGCTCCCAGTGAATTATGAACTGGAGAAAAAGGTAAAAATAAGGGAATCAAGCAGCCAAATGTGCACATGTGGTGGCTTTCCCCCACCCCAACCCTTCCTCTGAGGTAGAAATCCTCCAGGAATTGCAGAAGGAGTATGAGACAGTTTGAGGAGAAACCAAAGAACAGAAGGGTCATGCCAGGCTTTCAGTTAAAATCCTGAGAAGAGACATGTTCCATGGTACCCCCCGTACCAACATGGCAAGTGTGCTGTTAGTTAACTGCAAGAGAGAAAAATGGGTGCCTTGTCGTGGTTAACCACCGAGAAAGCCCAAGCTTAGGATCTGTATTAGTGAGGGCCCCAGCAGAAACACGCATTCTCAAAATTAGATGACTGGAGAAGAAAGATGGATTTATGAATGTATTATTGCAAAGCTGTAGATTTAGGAGCAGGCTGCTCCCACTGTTAGGTTTGAAGGGATGAGGAGACAGAGCAGTCACCAGACACTGGAAGGAGAGTCATATAAAGTCCTCTATCATGAGCAGAACAGTGACTCTGGAATGGAGGGATGAAGCCAGCTCAATGCAGCCTTAACCTCACAGGGAGGGAAGAACTATCTATCACACGACCTCTCTTCTCCCCTTCCTAACTCTTAAGAAACTCCCCATTGATGGAAAGCAACCAGAAGGCCTATGGATGTGCCCCCACAGTTTAGCCTTGTGTGACAGAGAAGACTGTAGGTTTAGACTGGCAAGCTTACCAAAGACCTAGTGGTGTATGTAGAACAAGCTGTAGGATGAACCACTTGACAAAACAATGAAGTCTTGAGGATGAATTGAATGAGGAAGACAAGGGGAAATTAAAACCCAAAAACTAATTTCAAATTTCTGGCCTAAGTCAATTAGTGTTCTCTAGTGCCATTTACTGAGATAGGAAAGATGGGATAAGTAATGCAAACACGGTTTTGAGGAACAAAATAGAAGCTTCCAGGTTGGACGTGTTAAATTCACAGTGTTTTTGTGATGCCTGCATAGCAATGGTAAGTAGGAGTGAGACTCAGGAGTCTGATAGTAGGAGAAGGGATCAGAGCTTCTGGCTGTCACCAGCAAGATGATGGAATTTAGGTGATGGGAATTAAGAAAGCCACCCTGAGACACTTCTAAGCACTTCTGTATGCATTGTCATTTGATTCTTACAACAGCCCTGTGATCCCTATATTCTGAGTGTCAGACTTACTTTGCATTTGGGTAGATTGAGGCTTGGAGTGCTGCAGATACATGCTCAAGGTGACAGTACATTGTGAAGACTGGTGGCAGGTCTCTATGGTTCCAAAGCTCAGTTCTTAATCTAAATGTAACAGGCCTTTCACAGAATTATATTGCCATTTTAGAGGTTGTATGCATAGGGTGACTGTTTTTTCACTCGACCTCATACAGTTTCTATTACTAGCCCATAACTAACATCCTTGTGAAAACAATTAAGGCTTAAATCAATGGATGTATATGGTCCTTTGGAAATGAATAGAAAGGGCTAAACAGTAAAACTTTATTAAAACTTTAGAAATTATCCTTTGCATCAACCAGTTTTCCAAAAAAGATCAAATAGAGCAAGCATGTTTTGCAAAAAGAGTGAATACCCTCACGGAGCCAAAAATCTTCAGATCCTCTCAAGTACTCAAGAAGCATCGATTATTCATTAACAGTGAAGAAATTAAAATTTGTCACCTCATTAAGGAAGATTTTATCACAAATTTATCATGTAATAATTATTTCATGCAGCTTTAGTGATATATCTTCTTCCATATAAAAATAATTCTTTTTTGTATAGAGTTTATTTCAAAATATGTTGCAACTCTGACTTTCCACCATATCCTATTAGTCTGAACAAGTGATGGCTTGTTATAACTGGGGATTACACAGGGAACAATTTGGCAAAATTATCAGTAAATATTGTTACTAAACCAGAAATTAAGATAGTTATGTTCTGAGTATTCATCCAACGTCTAAACAAATTTAAAATATTCCTAACTAATTATCCCTAAAAAATTTAAACATTTTTACAAAAACATGTCTTCAGATTTTCCTAGTCTGAACCACCTTTTCTAAACAAAGTATGAAAAAAAAAAACACAAAGAGAACATGATTGTCCTAGATGCTTCTATATTCAAAAAAACAACATAGGATAATCACTGTAAATGTTGCTAGTTTTTTCATAAAAATCCGTGAATCCTCAAAAACTATTTCTATTTCTTCAACTCTCTCTGTTTTTTAACAAGTAATGTAAGTCACCAAAGAGCCAGTTGGATTCTGCAAACTGAGTAGATGCCTATTTTTCATTTTATCTAACAATGAATACTTTACTTGGATGTTATTATTCGAACTCTTCTTGCCTGTGGTAATGGCTAACATAGGGAAGAAGAAAAAAAATAAAGGACATAATTCAATTTTAGCTAATATTGGCTGAGTACCTGTAATGTGCTAGGCACTAATTTGTGAAGATTTTACGTAACATCCACCGAATCCTCACATTAACTGTTTCAGGTAAATACTATTACCATCCTCATTTTTGAAGTGAGGAAATTGAGTAGAGCAAGATTAGGTAAGCCTGGAGAATTGGCCTCCAGAACACATGTTCCTAACCTTTATATTATGGAGTTCTGAGTTTAATATTATTTAACCATATATTACATGATTTGAACCAACTATCTTTATTTGAAAGCAATGCTTAGTAGCCAAACATACCATATGAGAAATCAATGCCACATTACAATTATATATTTATAAATAACAAAAACTGAAGTTTATATGGAAAATCATCTCTATACTGGAATTTCGTCTATCAAATCTATAAAAGAGTAATAATAAAATTGCCTTTGAATTCAACATCAATTCTTCAATTTTTTTTTTTTTCTGAAAACTTAAAATTTGGGCAGCCCGGGTAGCTCAGCAGTCTAGCACCGACTTCAGCCCAGTGCGTGATGGATCGAGTCCCATGTTGGGCTCCCTTCATGGAGCCTGCTTTTCCCTCTGCCTGTCTCTGCCATCTCTGTGTGTGTCTTGCATGAATAAATAAATAAAATCTTAAAAACTTAAAATTTACATGAGCCATGCCAAGCAATATACGCAATATATTTAAGTAAAATCTTGCATGAAAATATATGATCTGTATTTCTATGTAGGAATGCTGTCTCTAGTGACTTAACTCTTTTAATTTTCTCTCAGTTTCCCAAAAAATTATATAGTTTTTGAATAAGTACATAGGTACCAGCAACTTTAAAATATGTCAATCTTAAACCTATATATCAAGACTATGTATATATGATACAATTAATAATTCTATGGTGATTGAAAATGTAAATATATCATTAAAATAAAAATCTCAAGTCAAATTATAGGTAGAATTACCCTTTGAAGGGGCACAACCTTATTAAAACAATTCACTTTAAATATAGCATTCATACAATTATTTATATTGAAGGATTAACCCAATAGTCATCAAACTCTTGCCAGATGAAATCCATAAAAATGTCTAGATACTTTAAACTCCATATTACATTTCTCAAATATCAGAGTGAGGAGTGAAGATACACTATCATTAAAAATGAAAAACAAAAAACTCCTAAGTCATTCTCCAAATATAGACCAAGAAACAACAAAAGTTATCTTTCCATTCTACATCATCTTCTACTCAAAGTTCATGGGAATCAGATCCCAGGCCCTTAGAAGTATGGATTTTCTATGTGTGCCTGGGTAGCTCAGTTGGTTAAGGATCTGCCTTCAGCTCAGGTCATGATCCCAAGGTCCTGAGATCAAGTCCTGCATGGGGCTCCCTGCTTGGTGGGGATTCTGCTTCTCCCACCCCTTCTACCCAAGAGAGCTTGTGTTCTCTTTCTCTCTCAGGTAATTTTTTTTTTTTTACAAAAAGAATAGGTTTTCTATTAATATGTAGAGGAATATAAAAATATGAAGACATGGGTTGAAAAAATAAGAAAATTTAAATTTTCAAAAAATATAAAATCAAATATGATACAAATATTTGGTATGATCCAGAGTAGGAGAGATACTGAGAAATATCTGAGAAATAATGCACCACTTTACAGACTTTCATAACATACAAATTTCCTAAATTTGTTTAATTTTCAAACTATTTTTAACAACTGATTTACTGAGGTTTATCTTAGAGTCATGAGGAAAAAATATTTCTGATGTTAAATATAAAATCCTGTCTTTAAGAGAAAATAAAATAATAAAATAAAATCCTACATTTGTCTTTTAGGTAAAGTGTCTACCAATGACCTAATATCATGAAAACTCTCTACATGTACCCTGTCTTAATATTTTTATTTGTTTATTTATTTATTTATTTATTTATTTATTTATTTATTTATTTATTTTAGAGAGAGCACACTAGGAGAGGGGAGGGTCAGAGGGAGATGGAGAGAGAAAATCTTTTTTTTAAAGATTTTATTTATTTATTCATGAGAGACACAGAGAGAGATGCAGAGACACAGGCAGAGGGAGAAGCAGGCTCCACGCAGGGAGCCTGATGTGGGACTAGATTCCAGGACTCCAGGATCACGCCCTGGACCAAAGACAGGTGCTAAACTGCTGAGCAGCCACCCAGGGATTCCAGAGAGAGAATATCTTAAGCAGGCTCCACACCAAGCAGAGAGCTGGACACGGGGCTTGATCTCACAATCCTGAGATCATGACCTGAGCAGAAATCAAGAGTTGGATGCTTAACCACCTAAGCCATCCATGTGCCTCTACCCTATCTTTTTAGAAGATATTTAGGGTAATAAAATAATGGCAGTTGGGCAGAGAAAATTCTATTTTATGGAAGAATTACAGCTGACAGATTTAGACAAAATGGTAGAATATAAAGCCATAATTTTGCAACTCTTTTTTTTTAAGATTCTTATTTATTTATTTGACAGAGAGAGAGAGAGGGAGAGAGAGATAGTGCACAGGAGGGGAAGTGGCAGATGTAGAGGGAGAATCGGGCTCCCCACTGAGCAGGGAGCCCAATGAGGGGCTTCACCCAGGACTCCAGAATCATGACCAGAGCTGAAGACAGGTGCTTAACTGACTGAGCCAACCAGGTACCCCATAATTTTGAAATTCTTCATGAAATTATTATTTTAGGCAAGGATTACCAATTGTTATAATAACACTAAAAAGTAAATGGTTGATGAGGCAGTGGATATTATTTGATACCAAAGTAATCACACAGATTTTTGTTTGTTTCAAAGGGAACATAATAGATGAGTCAAGTTGCCATCGCCATAAATCAATGACCAAGTTTAGCATCATAAATGATGTGATGATCAGATATTATTCATCTCTAATTGTGTCAAAATATGGAGTTCACAATATTGCCTCCAATGTCTTCCAGCCAAAGACATTCATCTTGAAGTTAGCACCTTTAGATCAACTTCTATATTATTGGAAGTACAGGGGATAAGAGAACAGGTTAACATCACCAGATGGAAGCAATGCAACAAGTCCGTCTATAGAATGAGTATCTATTCTGATACTCATTCTATATGAGTGGTACATCTGACCCAATGAATATGTCAGGCTTGACTTACAGGACATAAGATGAGATGCACTTCATGGTCCTGATTAGGTCCTGGTTTGGACAAAAATACAGTAAAGGGCATTTGGGGAATAATTGGTGATTTTGAGTATAGACTGGATACTAGATAAAATTAAGGAGTTACTTGAATTTCATGAACTATTTTGATATCTTGGACTACGTCCTTATTTTTCCAAGGCATAAAGAAATCTATGATTTTTTGGCTGGCTCCACGTGCCTCTTACAAAACCAACATAACTATTCATGTGCTCCCCCTCTTCTAAGACATGTCCATTGAGATGTCCAATAGTTTCTTATTATGAAGCTGCCATCAGAAAATGGCCTTGAGTAAGGGCCTGGCAACCATAGTGACCTCCATCACAGAGTGCTGCTAGAACTAGCCAGAACTGGAACCGTGAGAAAAAGTTTACATATTTTTGATTTAACCTTTTAAAATATTAAACAATGAGTCTGAGATTGTCAGAGTGGAATATTGGGTCAAAGAGTCTCAAATAACATTACTTCATGATGATTACCCTAAAGTTCAGCATCTTTACTTTAAGCATTCCTTAAAGGCATAATTCCTTTTTTCATATTTCTCTAAAGTTATACTCTGCTACATTAGTTCTCTTTATAGAGTTGACCCAAGAGAGGAAAAATGTAGCTGGAGAACCTATTAGTGCACGTAATAATATTTTCTTAAATATGAATTTTAAGAGAGAAGGATTAAACACCAGAGTCTCCTATGCATGCTATATAAATTCAATTTCCAATTGAACATTAATTAATAATTGATATTATTTTCATGTGAGACAAGTGAATAGTTAAGCAGGTGTAAAATTGTCATAATGGTTACATCAATACTTTAAAAACTTTTCATTACCCAGGCAACTTGTATTTGTGAACAGATGCAGATACAGATATTGGACAGTAAAATAGGATTGATAAAAATAGTTAATAACCTATGATTGATAATCACAGCTAATAATTTTTTTATCTAAACAAAAAAAATCAAAACTTTAATACTTCAGGTTCTTCTCAGAAAACTATGAACTTGTAATACATCTTCTGCATGAAATATATACCTATATATATTTTTAATTTGGAAATGATTTTAAAATGTGATTTATTCACTACTATGTGTAAATAATTTTCTAGTTTTTAAACCTTTTAAAACAAATTTGTTATGATGTAAGTGATATTTAAAAGCCAGCACATGTTTAATGAGTACAATTGGATGACTATGAAAACATCACTATCATCAAAGTAGTAGACCTATCCCTCACCTCCAAAACTTTCCTTGTGTCTATTCTTTCTAGTATGTTGTTAGAATGATTAATAGGAGGAGATGCACTTTTTTTATAAGATTTTATTTATTTATTTATTTATTTATTTATTTATTTATTTGATAGAGGGAGAGAGTGAGCACAAACAGAGGGAGAGGCAGAAGAAGAGAGAAAGGGAGAAGCAGACTCCCCATTGAGCAGGGAGCCCGATGCTGGGCTCGATCCCAGGACGCCAGGATCTTGACCTGAGCTGAAGGCAGAAGTTTAACCCACTGAGCCACCCAGGTGCCCCACATGCAATTCTTGATGAATGTTAAGTAAACATGCAATCTTGTTGGCTGTATGCACTATGGTGTATAGCAGATTTCAAGGACGAATTCATTTTGTATAAATGAAATTTTATACCAACTTAACAACTCCTAAAAAGGCATTGTAAAATGAGCTTAGAGAAAGTGCCTGAGGAGTGGGATTTATTTCCTATACACTCTGCTATCAACATCATTTCCACTGGCACACTGAGATAGCTGTGCTCTCCACTCCTGGAATCCTGCTAATTATTTTACCCTTTATTATAATAAATGTATCAAAAACTTGGGTGGGGGCATGCTATTGTCTACTGTTTTGAGGTCTTTTTAAAGATTTATTTACTTATTTATTTGAGAGAGAGAGAGAGAGAGACAGCAGGAGGAAGGGGCCAAGGTGGAGAGAGAAAGCATCCTAAATACACTCCGGGCTAAGTGTGGAGACCCATGCGGGCCTCGATCTCACAACCCTGAGATCATGACCTGAGCCAAAACCAAGAGTCAGATGCCGAACCTACCATACCATCCAGACACCCCAGTTGTCTATTGCTCTGTAACAAATTCCTTAGCATCTAGAAATGGCAACCTTTGATCACCCTAGTTTCTGAGGATCAGAAACCTTGGATTGGCATAGCAAGATGGTTCTGTCTTAGGGTCCCTCACAGAGTGCAATGGATCTGTTGGCAGGGACTTGAGTCAACTCAGGCAGTAGTGAGGAAGATCTTTGCAACTCCTCATGTACGCTTCCGTGTGACTTGCCTCCTCATAAAGCAGCTGGCTTCCCCTAAACTAACTGATCCAAGAGAAGACACACACAGAAACTCCAGGCTTTTTATACCCTTTCTCAGAAGTGACATCCATCATTTCTACAGCATTCCATTTATTAGAATCCTGTAAATTATTCGAACCAGTACTTCAGGAGATGTCATTACAGAGCATGAATCTCAGGAGGCAAGGACCATCAAGATCCTCTTAGAAGCTGCCTACCACACGGAGAAGATGTCACAAAATCCCCATTTCCTTCCCTACCATAAGCACTTCATTCTAAAGCGTCATTTCAGAAATTATCCATGATCTGCATAAATCTCCAAAAATTTGTTGGTAATTGTGGTGCTGTGGCAAGAATTGGGACCCGGCAAAAACTTGTCATAAAAAAATCATAACTTTAATCATTAAAATAATTCGCTTTTATTTGAGTATAGTTGGCAATCAATGTTACAGTAGTTTCAGGGGCACAGCGGAGTGACACAAGTTTCTACATTATGCTATGCTCACCACAAGTGAGCTGCCATCTGTCACCACAGGATCCTATTCTTTCATATTCACAAAATCTCAAAGCTGATAATGTAAATTTCAGCACACACTAATTGCCTTGGGGATACAGAGTTAGGAAGTAGCAGCAATAGAAAAAAAAAATAACAAAAAAATAGGTGGTTTTTCCGCTACAAAAAAAAATTATATTTTCTGAAATGAAGCTATTCAATATAAATGGCAAAAAAAAAAAGTGTTTTGAGGAGCTTTAATATTTATAATGTTTTTCCTCTAATATTAAGTTAATTTGTGGGGCTTTTCAAACATATGGATTTTTTGGCACTCTATGTGTGTCTCCCCTTTTGCACTGACGTCATTTATCTTAAGGCTTCCTTAATGTCTTATATTACTTTCATTAATAGTTATTTAAAGAAGGAACTTTATATTCACTGGGAATGAGCAGGCTGACAGTCCAACTTAGGTGGCATGCCTGTTGAGGTTTGTTTTTTTTTTAAGGCGTATTTACCCACTTGAGAGTGACATAGGGACAGAGAATCTTAAGCAGACTCTGCGCAGAGCATGGAGCTGGTTACAGGGCTCGATCTCAGAACCCTGAGATCACGACCTGAACCAAACCAAGAGTTGGCTACTCAACTGACTGTGCCACCCAGGCACCCTTCTGTTGAGGGTTTTATCACAGAACAAGAAGAATCATTAAGAAGCTCTAAGTAGGGAGAGCTTTTAAGTGATGTGACAACTAAAATATGGAGCAAGATGAACAGATTTCTCAAAATCATAGATGGAGGTAATTTATAAATTATTTTATAGAATCAGATAATTTTTTAGGGATTTTATTTATTTATTCATGAGAGACACAGAGAGAGAGAGCAGCAGAGACACAGGCAGAGAGAGAAGCAGGCTCCATGCAGGGAGCCTGATGAGGGGCTCAATCCTGGGACCCCAGGATCACAACCTGAGCCAAAGGCAGACCCTCAACCACTGAGCCACCCAGGTGCCCCCCAGATAAAATCTTCATAGGACCCTCTGGAATCTATACCAAATAAACAAGAATCACTTTAAGTAATGGTGAGAAATTTTACATGGTTGCACACACACACACACACACACACACACACACACGTATGTTCTGGTTTTGAATGTCTTCATTTCACATTAAGTAACTTTTACATTTTAGGAGCTTAACAAGTAGCCTTAATGTTAACTTTAACATTAAGTTTACATATATTTCTAGGCTCCTATTATATAGAAGATGTAAGAAAAAGCTCTTGCCCATAAGAAAATCGTGATTAATTTTGCAATAAAATACATTTACAATAATAGTACACAATGTATTATAGGATCAAAAACAGAGAAGATAGGAAATTCTTGACTGATAAAGATATTAGATTATTAATATATGATTTAATAGCTAATTTTTTATTATTTTAATACTACTTATTGGATCAGGCACTTCAGTTACACATAATAGTCAACATTGTATGATATGAATTAGTATCTCCATCTTATTGAAACTAGTATCCTGAGAGATTAATTGAGTTGTCTAAGACCACATATGCCATAAGACTTGGAGGCTATTTGAACCCACTACTCTCTGACTCCAGAATCCAAGTTTGTCCACCATAACATGATGCCTCCCTCAAAAAGTAACTAACCAGGCAGGGAACACCTATGAGAAGCTATTTAAGGTTTTTGACCAAAGAAGTAAAATGATCAGAGTTATACCTTAAGTACTGAATAGATTGGAGTAATGAGAGAAGAGAAGCTAGGAAAACAACTAAGATTTTGTTAAAGTGTTTTATGCTCGACACTTGTCACCTCATAGGCATTGAACTACCTTAATAAGAAGCACTTTTGTTAAAATTTGTACAACGGTTCAGCAAGGGAAAAAAATTTATATAAAAAGAATGTCTTTATGTCAAATTATAATGTTTTCCTTGAATCCCTTGAGGAGGGTGGACTGAAAAAATCAAATATTTACGTACATTGATTTTAGTTAAGATTTTTATCTTAGAATATCTTCTAAGAAAAATAAAATATCTTAGAAAATATCTTCTAAGATAATTTCAGGGGGATTCCAAATGGCATGGGTTTTTGAACAGAATACATTCTTCTTTTTCCACAGCCTGCTCCACCTTTCCTCATTCTTAACATTCCTTGCTTCTGCATTCCTAATTCCCATCATTCATCAACCAGTCCTTCAAAAATTATATATATCCATGTAAAAATTATAATTTTTTAATCACTCCAAGTTTTTACAAGTAGCTATGACCACTATACATGCTAAACGAAGAAGGAAAATGACATTTTCAGGGAGAAAAGACAGGTAAGGAATAAAACCATTCCCCTTCAAGGAAAGCTGAAAAAATATAGTTTTTTTTTTAAATGATAGATTGGAAATACATATTTCGGCCTTTTCAAAAAAATTACATCATGTGCATTATTGTTCCTAGAATATGTGCTGCAGTGCATTCTTTTGATTCCAATTCTCTGTGTGATAATCCCATTTGATCTGGAACCACAGACTCATAGGAATGTCTATATTTGGGGTTTTTTTTTCTAGGAATAGTTAATTCAACTTTATTAATCATCCATTGGGGACACTGAGTACATTAACATTTAAAACAATAATTCACTCATCCCATTAATCTTGGTTTGTTAAACTGCCAGAAATTTCACTTGATGGAGATTTGGGTTGAGCAGATGTTCTATTAGTCTGTTGTGTTTCAATCTGAATTTGTTTCATCACTTACTTTTCTCCAGGAGCTGGCTGAGATTGGTTCTATTGCTTCAGAGTGTGGGCACCATACCTAGGTCAATTAGGTTCAAATCCAGTCCACAGTTATTAGTTGCATGACCTTGAGCAAGTTACTGAATATTTCTGAGTCTTAGTTTCTTCATCTGTAAAGTGTGAGTGGTAATACCTCTTCTCTTATAATACAAGCAATGTATCAGTTAAGAACATAAAGTACTTAGAATAGGTCATAACACTTAGTAAATAATAAACATCCATTTTTAATTTAATTATCCATCATTACTATTATCATCTCTAACACTTGGTAATATTGGGTTCTCTGTAAATATATGTTTACATATATAAATATATATGAATACATATAAACATATGTGAGAAAGACTATGTATATGTATGAGATATATGTGGATATATATATATATATATATATATATATATATACCCATATCTATCAGCCTTTTTGTTCTTGTTGTTACTCTGCTATTTATTTTCCTTGTTTCCACATGATAAGATGACCAGAAGGTTATAAATGAATGAATAAAGCCTTTCCCACTAATCACAATGCCCACTGAACGTGTTATCATGCTGGTCCACTTGTGCCTTCTGGGCTAGTTGTGGCTAAGGAACAATTATGTTTAGAATTTGGCAGAGTCTTCAGATTGGAAAATGACAAACTATTGAGGGAATAGATCTTAATAAAGACTTTTGATGGATCTACCAGTCTTTTTTTTTTAAAGGAGCATACGCCTGGTTCTATAAAATTTATGAAATTTATATTCACCAAGCAACAATTCTTTCCAGAACTCATTGCCAAGGTCCCAGCCATCTATCCAGAGTAGTTAGGGTATCTTCCTTCCCGAAGCTAATCTTTATCCCACACCTACAATGATCCAGGAACTCTACTAAGAGTTTATCTAAATTATCACATTCATTATTTTAGGTTTTAATATAAGCCTCACACCAACATATGAGGTGGATGCTTTTATTATTTCTATTTTACAGAACAAAAACAAAATACTGAGGCATAGAGAAGTCAATTTGCCCAAGGTCACCCAATATGAAATGGTAGAGCTGGGATTTGAATCCAGTCTGTCCCCCTCCCTGAGCCTGTGATCTCATCTACATGCCATGTCTCCAATTTCCCATTCCATGTCATCCAACCAAAGAACTCCACCTAAGGGACAGTCGGGTGAGTCCAAAATCTATACCATAAAATAATAATAATAATAAATAGCACAATAATAATAGTTTACTTTTATATAACACTTTAAATAGTTCAAAAACACTTTCAGATGTTGTATCAAACTGGTCTTTCACAACATTATGAAGTAAGAAGGGCAAGTGTCATCTCTATTGTTTTACAGATAAGAACACTGAGCTACAGAAAGGTCAGACAAGTTGCCCAAGATCACATAAGTGGAACACAATGTAGCAGGATTCCAAAGCAAGTACGTTATTATGTAACTTGGTAATGTTTTTTTTCTTATGTTTTTATCACATGGCAGAGAGCCCATTTGGCTGGCTTATGGTTTTGAAAACAATAGGCTAAATGTCTTCAATTGTTTGACCTAAAGATATTATGACTTATTCCCACATGCTTTCTTATTTTCCTGATTAACCCACATCTTTCTTCAATCTGGAAATACTAGGGCAGGTTCCCAGAGACGAGCCATTCCCTTCCAGGAACCAAGCCCATGATACCTCCACTACCATGGCCTCAGGTAAACCACTGCAGATGGATAAAGATGGAACCAAATCACCCAAGAAAAGAGACCACACAAGAACTAAAGTTCAAAATTCACCTGTATTATATGTATATGTGTCTCATAAAGAAATAACTTGTTACAAAAATCAGAAGGCCAATCATTAATGTGTTCTGATTACCCTGTTTTACAAATACAGCAAGTTGCAAAATTTAAGGAGCCCTACAAAGTACTTTATCTCATCAAGTCAGCTGCTACTGTGTTATTCCTGACATATCCTTGACTTTTCTCTCTGCTCTTATAATTCCCTTCACTTTCTTTGCCTCCATTGCCTCCAGGTGTTGATCTGACCTGGACTGTCCAAACCCTTCTGGCAAGCTCTAAAATCAGCAAAACTTCCTCCTGATGCCTGAACTACATTAATGATGGACTTATGAGATTTCCTTCTGTCTATGCTCAACCCTCGCCATATAACTATTCTTTTAAAAAGTCTCAATGCTATTTTTCTCCAATACTTTCTTTATTCAGTACCTCTTGTTCAAAGGAAACAAAATAAAAATGGAAAAATTATTATGTTCCTATCATCTTCTGCCCCACATCACTGTTTTCTAAATGTTTTTGCAATCTGAAATGATTTCCTTCCAATCAAAGAACAGTATCTTTAATAATTAACAAATAAGCCAACCCTCAGGCTTCAGTATGTCACAACCAGCTCCTGGTTTAGTATGTCATAACCTGGGTTGAATTAACACCTTCTTCTTTCTACTTTTTTGAGCTTTTATTGTGTACCAATTCTACTAGCTACTAGTAGAAAGGCAAAGTTCCCATCTTAGGAGTGTATCATTTATAGAATTCTAATCTATAAGCAAGCCAATAATGAATTGCTAGGGTGGAGATTTCACCAAAGCTCATGAGAAGGAGCTAAGAAAAAGACCATCTAGTTTTCTTGGGAAAAGTCAA
Organism: Vulpes vulpes; assembly: GCF_048418805.1. Taxonomy (NCBI): domain Eukaryota; kingdom Metazoa; phylum Chordata; class Mammalia; order Carnivora; family Canidae; genus Vulpes; species Vulpes vulpes. The sequence continues at coordinate 91,549,376 of NC_132791.1, read as the reverse complement.
CAAGGTAAATATCTTAGGAAAAAGAAAAAGGAAAGAATGTGTCAGTGGCAAACAAGCTTCTCCTGAAATTATCATGATTTCATAATTGCTAGAGTATGAAAGGCTAAGGACAGAAACGTAGGAGGTCAAATTGGAAAAATTGACAAGGATCAGAGAACAAAAGAGGCTGAATACATTTCAATATAATTTTGAGTTTTACCTTTCATTCCTCCAAGACTGTTGAGTGTCTCTGACGTGTTAGGGCACTACAGATGAAAGGGAAACAATTGCAGGTTTCAAACAAGGAGGAATCTAATCAGGTTGTCATTTTAGAAAGCATCTCTGGCAGCAGTGTGGGAGGCTGATCATACCACAAAGAAACAGGTAAAGAAGGTATAGCTATAGTGAGGGGGCAGGTGCCGTAGCTTTAGAGATGTGGTAATGGGACTAGAGAGGAGAACCAAGATCAGAGAAATGCATGGGATGTGGATGAATAGGAGCAGATGCTTCATTTGATTTTTAAAAAAAGAAAAAAAAACATAGTAACCCAGGATGGCTTCCAGATTCCTAGTTGAGAAAACCACATAGAGGATGGTGTAATTTTCAATCAGATAAAGAATTCAAGAAGAGGAGGTTTGAGCTGAGAAAAGGGAAAGAAGAAGGGCATCCGATGATCATTTTGGGGGTTTTTTTGTTTGTTTTTGAGAAAGAGAGAACACATGTGAGAACAGGGAGAGGCGAAGGGAGAGAGAGAGAGAGAGAGAGATCGGAAATCTCAAGCAGACTCCGTGCTGTGCAGGGCCTGATGCAGGGCTTGATCTCATGACTTGAGATCATGAACTAAGCTGAAATCAAGTGTCAGTTGCTTAACTAATTGAGCCACCTAGCCAATTAGACCGACCCTGATGATCGATCTTGAAGGCAGTTCAATATACGGCTCTGGAGAGCAGAATGGAGATGTGAGTTGGAAATTGAAATTGAGTCCTCAGTGAAAAGCTAAAGCTGATGGGCATGGATGAGATGACCTACAGGAAATGTGCAGAGCATCAAAATAATGGGTTAGAAGAGTTCTAGAAGAACATTTTAAAGATACATTGAAAAGGAGGACCTTTCAGAAGTGTAAAAACCAAGCAATAATAGAGTTTCAAAAAAGCAAAATGCTTCTAAGGTTTTGAATGCAATAGGTCAAAATAAAATACAGATTGACCAGCGGTTGACTCAGTAATTGGAGGTCACAGAAACAGAAACAGTCTCATCATTAGAAACCAAACACCAGCAAGTTGAGAAAAGACTAAGAGGGAAAAGAAACAGAGAAACCAAGAGGAAGCTATTCTTTCTAGTTTGGGGGTGAGGAGAATAAATATTGTGGCCATGGGGGAAAAAGGATAAATAGTCAAGGAAGAGTTGTCATTCTGTTTTTGTTTTAAGGAGGCCAATGCCTTATCCATTAGCCTACTGGGACTTTCTTGTTCATTTGCTTTTAAACTGAGGATGATTCAAAATAATAATTTGATAAAGAGAAGAATCAAAGGGAGAATATGAAGATAGAAGAATTTTGCTTCCACTTAAAGACAGAAAGTCTCAAGAGAATGTCTCTCCCTTCCTAAAAATAAAAGTAGCATAATCTACCAAACAATAGGGTTTTTTAAAACTAATTTGAGAGTTGAGGTCACAAAGAAACATAATCAAATGAAACCCAGAAAATTATTATTCTCTCTTAGAAGTAAAGAGTCCCATGGCTGATTTTATCCTCACAGAGCAGTGGTAGGAGGTAAAAGCTGCCATAGACATGGGAAGAAAAACATAACTATTTCCTTAATTTTATCAAGTCAGGAGTAGACCAGAATGAAGTTTGAAGTCTTTGTAGTTTCAAACAAACAAAATCTACATCCACCCACCAATTCTCTCCCATGGGTCCTCACCGAATACTCATAAGAAAGATTAGCAGCAGGACAGTAAAGCCAAAAGAGATTCCTTAGGCTGAAAGCACAGGACACAAAAGCTACAAAATACTGAAGGCAGAGCAGGAGACAGAAAAGTCAACCACTCTTCCGGCCCCTTCATGGACTTGCCAGAGGAGGGACAGAAATGCTAAGAGAGACCACATCCCCACATTGCAAGTACACAGAGGCTGTTGATGGGCAGATGAGGGCAGGAAAAGTGGGACAAAACCTCTAGCACCCATATCAGAAGCCCCACTTTAAAGAAGGCTCTGATTCTATCATCAGATAATTCAAGTACTGTCATGAGCTACATCTACTCAATGCAAGCACACAAGCCAGACCTCCTGACTGAATGCTTGTATGACTGTTGGAGTCAATTCCAACACGTATAACATGACAGAGAAAGGAACATACCTTTGCTTGGCAGAAATATTATTTACTTTAGTATCTCTTTTTTTCACAGAATTCCAGCATTCAATTAAAAAAAAAAAAAAAAACAGAAAAGAAGCAAAGAAGCAGGAGAACATGACCTATTATCAAGACAGGAAGCAGTCAGTGGAACCATACCCATAGATGGATGGGATGCTGAAATTAGCAGATGGGGACCTGTATAATAAGAATAAAAACTAAGTAAAAAGATCCTGTTAAAAAAGATGAACAAGTTTCATTAACAGATGATGAAGACTGCAAAGAGTCAAGTAGCATTTAAAAAATAAATAAGAGAGGTGCCTGGGTGGCTTAGTCAGTTAAGCTTCTGATTCTTGATTTTGGCTCAGGTCATGATCTCAGGGTCATGAGATCGAGCTTCACCTCAGGCTCTATACTAGGTGTAGAGCCAGCTTAAGATTATCTCTCCCCCTCTCCCTTTACCCTTCTCTCCTTAAAAATAAGTAAATAAACAAATACGATATCAATGATCAAAAACTCTTTCAGGGGACTTAGCAGACTGAATGGGGCTGAGGAGGAAAATGAGTAAAATTAAAGACAAGTTAATATCAATGCAAATCCAAGGAGAAAAAAATGTTAAAAATAAATAAATAAATAAATAAATAAATAAATAAATAAATAAAGTTAAAATAAATAAAGTTAAAATAAATAAAGTCTGAGATCTGTGAAGTATTATCTTATGGTGTAAATATGCAAAGAGTCCCAGGAAAATGAAAGAGAAAGGATGGGACAAAAGAAATATGTGAAGAGATAATAGCTAAGACTTTTATATAATTAATAAAGGGACTCAAAACCCAGAATCAAGAAACTCAGCAAACTTCATTCAGTCAGTATAAAGAAAAAAAATCAAATTTAAAGATCATCAGAATCAAAACAATGGAAAGCAAATAAAGAGAAAAATCTGGAAAGTACCCAGATGAAAAGACATGTAGTTGATTCTTGTCATTTGTGGTAGTTATGTTCAATAAAGTCACTGCACACACTGAATTGGTGAACACTGAACCACACTGTTCCTAAAGAATGTATGGAGTTAGGTGCCTGTGAGCCTCTGGTCACATTTCATCAATAGAAACACTTCCTGTTACATAAAGATATTGCCAACGTCCATATAAAACAAGCCCATCTTGTTATACAAACCTCCTTAGCCATATAACCTTTCCTCATATAAAACTTAGCTGGTATTTCTAAAATTCTTCCACAGCCTGTTCTACAGAACCTGCCCTAAATGCAAGTTGAGCATTTTTCATGTTGCATCACCTTTTGAAACATAAACGTAGGCCAACACTAACTGAGGTACGTTTAGCATTTTCCTGAATTTGGAAAACATGACTGCAAACTTATCTGGCTTTTAGTCTCAGAAAAATACAACCCATTATGCTTTTTAAATCAGTTGTCATCTCATGAATCTACAAATTTAGCCACTTTTCCATGTTTTCCATAGCTTCATTACCCAGTATCAAAGTCACCTTAGCACTCTCTGGAGCACCTTAATGCAGAGTAGGTGAATTTCCTCTTCCTTTTTCTGGATGTACTATATCTTTGATTAATTAATATTCAACTCACAGCCAATGGCACTACAACTCACACCTGAATAAAGCTTATCTAAAATATATAATTTTTCCATGAGGACAGAGCCTTCTTGTGCTTAGGAACACTAGACACACTTAGCTACAAGTGGGGACTGTTTGAAGCAGAGAAATCATCAAAAAAAGTGGGGGGAGTGCAAAAATGTGGCATTAAACAGACCACAAAAAGAAACCTCATTTAAATATGAGAACTGAAAGGAGAAGGTAGGGGGTTGCCTTGTCCAACCACAGCTGGGAATTTGCACATAAGGCAACTCAACTTTTTCACCACTCTGCACATGTTCATGAATTATAACAAAGTGTTTCTACGATTGATCTGGAAGTAACAAATAAATTTTAGCCAGAAAGAGAATTTGCAAATCAGGAATCTATGAATAATGACAATCAACTGGATTTCATGGGAGGAAACAACATTAAGAATGAAGGCCAATTTCACAAGTGAGACAAGAAGGCCAAAAGACTATGGAATAGCAGATTTTAAGTGCTGCAAGAAAAAACTGTCAGTCTGGAAGTCTATATTCAACAAAAATATCCAAAGTGAAAGCAAAATAGAGATATTTTCAACCAGGTGAAAATGAAAATAATTCACTTACAGCAGCCCTGCACTATAAGTTATAAAACGAAGTTCCTTAGTTTCCAAATATTTGGGAAATTAAATAGCATTCTTCTAAAGAACATATAGATCAAAGAAGAAATTTTAAAATATGTTAAATTGTAAAATAAAATAAATTTTAAAACATAATAAAAGTTAATGTGTCCAAATTAATATGTCCAAATCACTAGAATGGAGCAAAGAAGTACATCAAAGAACATGTATAGCTCTTAAATTCTACGTTGAGAGAGAGAGGTCTCAAGCATAAAATCAATGATGTATGCTTTCACCTTGAACCTTTAAAAAAAAAGTTTAAAAAGTGAATTAACCCAAAAGTAAGCAAATGGAAGTGTGATAGTCACTCTTTTTTTTTATGTTTGTTGATATTTTAGCCTTTTTCCTCCCATCCTACCCCCATATGTGAGCAAATTGTTAAGAAAGCCTAGGTACTCTCTCCCTTGGTGCCAGTGAGAGGCTCAAACCAGGCTAGCACATGATGGATGGGGAGTCTTCACCCCAGCCGCACCACTGAACCACAATAAAAGCCAGGCATCTCCTCCCCTTCCCTCTCAAGCCATTCTTAGGTCCTGTGAACCTGTCCTGTTCTCCCCCAGAAAGCTTTTTATATAAGTAATAAACCTTTTCATACCCTCTTGATGTACATGAAACCATCAATCTCAATATCTGACATAAATTTGGAGGTAGTGTGGGAGTCCATCACACACCTGTGGGGTAAAACAATAAGGAATGATGAGGATGAGGGAAGAAATCAATTAAGTGGATAATGAACAAATAATAGACGAAATCTGAAAGGTAAAACATGAGTTCTTGAGAAGATTATGAAGATGAGGAAAATAGAATAACCACGGGTTTTAGAATGGTATATAAGTAACAGAGAATTTGAAGAGTAGGGGAGGGCTTTGACCCAGAGTAAAGAAACATGAATTAGTTTTAGGACCAGGGATGCTTCCTCCACTGAAAAAGCCTCTTTGATTTGCCTTTTTCTCTATGAATGCTTTACAATATAATACACACATTGAGTCAAAATAATTTTAAGCAAGTCCTGCACTGCTTCATATAACATAATCATGTTATATGTTATAAAAAAATAGCATAATTATGTAATTTTAATTTGTGTTCTTGACTGCAGAGGGTATGGAGGGAGCCAAGCTCCCTGCCAGCACCATCCCACCACTGTCAAAGCAATGTCTGAGAATCACCTAGAAGGTTTTTCAGACTGTGCTCCCCTGCTATTTTTACATTTGTCACTCCTCCACTCCCTACATTGGCAAGGTTCTCTCCCTGAGTAAAAATCAGCTCAGAGGTGAGCCTCTACTAGCAGTGCCAGAAAAATCAGTTCCCTTATGACGGCTAGACAGAAAAATTTGAACACTGCTTCCTAGTAGGAATCATAGTACAGAGTTCCTCAAAGCACCACCTGAGCACCATGTGCTGCAGAATCATCTAGAGGACTTACTTAAAACCTAGATTCCTGGGCAGCCCCGGTGGCTCAGCAGTTTAGCGCCACCTTCGGCCCAGGGTGGGATCCTGGAGACCCGGGATCAAGTCCCATGTCGGGCTCCCTGTGTGGAGCCTGCTTCTCCCTCTGCCTGTGTCTCTGCCTCTCATTCTCTCTCTCTCTCTCTCTCTCTCTCTCTCTGTCCCTCATGAATAAATAAATAAATAAAATAAAATAAAATAAAAGAAAGAAACATAGATTCCTGGTCATACTCCAAACCCAACAAAAAGCCCACATCTCAACATGCACCTCAGGTGGCCTTAAGGCTCATAAAAATTTTAGAAATATTAATGTAAAGTATAATTAACCCACAAAGAAGAAAATGCCCAACATTTCATGAATTGGGGATTGCCTGCTATCTTTCTCACGATGTCTGTACTCAAATGTAAGGTAACATCATTAAAATTTTAGAACCAAAAAAAAACTTACAAATGATCACATCCCCTTGAATTGTGCTAACTGAAAAACCAAGATCAAGACTGCTTGATTGCTTTTCCAAATAATACAGAACTAGTCTGAGCTTTGGGACCCAGAACTCATATGGCCTACACATAAAAGGGTAATTCCCATCAACTACAATTATAATATTTTATTTGTGACCTTATGCTGCCACAAATAATGGACTTGAAACCAAACAGAAACTTAATTAACCAAAGAACTGAAAACTAGATGTCTCTCTATGCAAATATAGACCACCACGTGCTGCTGGAAATCAGATGGTCCATCAGAAGAGAGGTTTGGACAGCCTGAAGGAAAGATTTATCAATTCTCTTCCCCGTTTTGAACTTCTGAAAAGGCAACCCTATGTGTTCACATTCCAAACTGTTACTTAACAGAGCACATGGAGGGGTTTAACCCTTGAGCTTCCAAATTTTTATCTTCATTTTCAATCTTTTCAACAAAGGAATGTGTAAGGGATTACCATTAGAGTCATTTACTCTGCCTGAGGGCTATTTATTCTATTTGACTCATTTCTGAAAATATTGTTACATCCAAAGGCAAAAAAAAAAAAAGAAGAAGAAGAAGAAGGATGGAGGCTTGTTTCAGGTTTACTTATGTAATTTTGTACAGATTAAATTAGCTAACCAGAAATTAAGCTGGCTAAAATAGATCTCTTGGTCTCTAAATCAACAGTAGAAAATTGCTTCTTAAAAAATAATTTGAATGGCAGGCTGCTTAAATATATTTTTGTCAATTCTATCAAGAATGATGCGTCAGTTTTAATGACCCTAAGGGAAAGCCATGAAGAATGAAAGAATCCCCAGATGCAAAGACTGGAAAGAATAGTCAGGTGTTCCCTCCTACAACAAAATGCTACAGTAACCACCTCAAAGAACAGAATGAAAGAAACTCTGAGGAGTCAAGAGTAAAGGGGCATCTGGGAATTCTAGGTGAAAAATGAGGAGACATTACAGGATCTCAGCTTCTATTTCTTCACCTGAAACCATGGGGATCATCACACTTATCTCCCATGGCTTTGTACAAAAAAACAAATTTGTTCACAAAAATTCCTGCCCCAGTGCATGGCATATTAATCTAATAAATCAGAATGAACCAATCTAACATTTTTTTTTCAATCTAACATTAAAAAAAAATTTACATATGGGGGTGCCTGGGTGGTTCAGTCCGTTAAGCATCTGACTCTAGATTTCAGCTCATGTCATGCATGATCTCAGGCTTGTGAGATGAACCCTGAGTTAGGCTCGACACTCAGCACAGAGTCCGCTTGGCATTCTGAGTCTCCCTCTCCCTCTGCCTCTCCCCACTCCTGTGTAAACTTTTTCTCTCTCTCTCTCAAATAAATAAATAAATAAATAAATAAATAAATAAATAAATCTTTTTAAAAATTAACATATGGTAATTGGATAAAAGTGCTTCTTTTTATTTTTTAATTATAAACTATACCAAAATACATAAAAGTAACAATTAATTATATAATGAATTCACTGTATCTCTATTACCTAGATTTACTAATGATTAATTTTTGCCATGTTTGTTACATTTATATATACAGGCATATACATATGTGTATACACTCACACACAAGAAAACTGAAAAATCTTAAAAGTAAATCAAAAACATTTTGACATTTCACTATTAAATATTTCAGTATCCATCTCCCAAAAAGGGTCATTTTCTTTATAACCCTATTATTATGACACATTACAAAACTAGCACTAAAAAAAAAAAAAAAAAAAAAAAAAAAACAAAACTAGCACTGATTTTTTTTTTTATAATAGACTTTTTTTAAAGAGCAGTTTTAGGTTTGCAGTAAAAGTGAGCAGAAAACACAGAATGTTCCCACATACGCCTTGCCTCCCACACATTCATTGCCTCCTCCCATCAACATCTCACACCAGAGTGGTCTATTTGTTAAAATCAATGACTCTTTGATTGATTGATCAAAACACTGACTCAACCAATGCTGCCAGATCATTATCACACAAAATCCATAGTTCACATTATGATTCCCTCTCTGTATTTACATTCTATGGATTTTGACAAATTGTAGAGTCACATGTATCTACCACTATAGTATCATATAGAACAGTTTCACTGCCCTAAAAAATTCTCTGTGCTCTGCCTATCGTAGCATCCTTCCCTCCTACCCAACCCCTTATCTTATTATTGCCTCCCCATTTTACCTTTTCCAGAACGTCATACAGCCTTTTGCAGAATCCTTATGCAGCCTTTTCAGATTGGCTTCTTTCACTTAATACTATTCATTTAAAGTTTCTCCCTGTCTTTCCAGGGCTAGATAGCTTATGTATTTCTAGTATTACATAACATCCTGTTGTGCAGTTTATCCGTTTACCTATTGAAGGACATTTCGGTTGTTTCCAAGTTTTAGTAATTACAACTAAAGCTGCTATGAACATCTGTATGCAAGCTTTTGCTTTTTTGTGAAAATATGTTTTCAGTTCATTTGGGTAAATATTGAGAAGAGTGATTGTTGGATCATGAAGTTAGATTGTATTCCAAAGTGTACCGTTTTGCACTCTACCAGCAGTGAATGAGAGTTCCTGTTGCTCCACAGCCTTCCCAGTGTTTGGTGTTTTCATTGTTTTGAATTTTGGCCATTCCAATAGATGGGTAGGGGCATCTCGTTGTTTTAATCTGCATGCCTCTGGTGACTTAGGACATTCAGCAACTCTTAATATGTCTATCATGTCACTCATTTTCTTGTTGTTGAGTTTTAAGAGTTCTTTATATATCATGGATAACAGTTCTTTTTCAGATGTGTCTTTGGAAATATTTTCTCCCAGTCTATGGCTTACCTCTTCATTGTCTTTAGTGTTTTTCACAGACTAGTTTTTAATCGAGTTCAGCTTATAAATTATTTCTTTCCTGGATCATGCTTTTGTTGTTGTATCTAAAAAGTTATCACCATTCCTAAAGTCATCATAAGTGTTTCTTATGTTATCTTCTAGAAATTTTGTAATTTTGTATTTTACATTTAGGTCTATGATCAGTTTTGAGTCAACTTTTGTGAAAGGTGTAAGGTTGGTGTCCAAGGTTCTATTTTTCTGTTTTGTTTTTTGGGGCAGTTGTTTATTTGTTTGTTTTTGGCATGTTGATGCCCAGTTGTTTCAGCAACATTTGTAGAAAACACTGTCTTTTCTCCACTGAATGTTTTACTCCTTTATCAAAATTCGGTTGACTATATCCGTGCTCATCTATTTTTTTCTCTTATTATCTTACATTTATCTTTCTTTCATCAATCCCACACTGTCTTGATTACTACAGCAGCTAATTTTTTCATATCTTCTAGTAGCCTGTCTATATCCCAATTTCCTTGATTATTCCAGAAACATCCCTGGAAAAAAAATGGTTTTCTGGAAATAGTTCATTTGTGAGAAAATTTTAAGAACCTAAAAACAAAAACTGACAATGGATGAATGTCTATAAAGTCCAAAACTTTCCTTAAAATACATCATTTTCTGTGAGACCTAAAGATAGAATAAATCCACTCTACCATGGAAGAAGAGCTCGGTGAAATAATTGTACCACTCCAGAGATAATTATTTTTAAAAGCAACTCAATCTGAATGAAGGGTAATCAAGACTTTGCTATACTAATTTTGCAAGTTATTATCAATTAAATTTGAAATGCCACCTCATTGCTTAAAGGTCTTGTCATCTCATGCATGGCTAGTACATTTCAAATTTATATGGAGAGTAGCAATTTATGTTCTTAGCAACATGCTTTTCTTAAAGTCATAACATATCAAGGGTTTCTGCAGGAATAAATGAATTCCTATACATTAAGACCAACACTTGGCACATAGTAAGTGCTATAGAAGTATTATCTATGATTATAAGAATAAGATCTTTAGTGTGTATCAGAATCTTCTAGAGGGTCTGTATTAAATTTATATAATCTAGGGCTCAAAATCTAGAGATTCTGAGATAGTGGGTATGGTTTTGTTCCCAGGGATGTACATTCTAATTAGCATCTCAGATATCCCGATCAGTATCAGGATATTATTGCATTTTATCTGAAGAAGACAAGAAATAAGGATAAGAGAGAATTGGTGTGTCATAGCAGCAAAATGGATAGTTTGAGAAAAGGAAGTCTTCCGCAAAAATAACAAGGAAACCCATGGACCATCTTGGTCTACTATGTATAAAACCGTGATATACTTAGATAACAGAGCATGGGGACAGACATAAAATACAAACTCATGTGTGTGCATGCTCATGCACACAAAAAAGTTAATGCCTCCGCTTAGAGACTTTGCCACTCCACGAGCATCCCAAGGCACAAGCCTTTGAAAATTTAAGTAACCATAACAGCGCAAAGGGGCATTGAAAAAATAATCCTGGAAAAGGTAAATTTTCATCCTTCCCATACACCACACAGGGAGGGGTTTTTTGAGACAAATTTTAAAGAAAATTGGATTTGCCAGCTTTGAAGTGTTATTTCCTGTTTTACTGAGAGGTTACCTTTTGAAAAATAATAATAATGCAGGGTCTATTCTCTTAACCTTCATTCAGATGGTAGTTTTTCAGAATCAATGGATGAAATAGATCAATATTTGACTGCCTAAACATATATAGGTGTGGATATATGTATATGTAATGATTTTCTTCTTTTTTATTAGCAATGAATTTGAATGGTTTCATAGAAAACATACATACACTATTTCTTCATACAAAAGAAATACAGACACAGAGAAGACTCAAGAAAATGGTCCAATATTAAGTGATCTAAATGAGAAACTGGGGGGGGGGGGCTCTCCATTACTAATAGAAGAAATAATTCAAGTGAAGCCTAAATGAAAAATAAGCTTTTAAAAGCTGTATTATTTCCAAGCATTACATAAAGTTTCTCGGCAATCTCTCAGAAGCTGCTCATTTCTGTTGAGTACTGTTTGTTCTAATTGTCTCTGGCTTATAGATCATATCCCTGATAGTGTCACCAGATCATTGAATGACCTTGGGATAGTTGCTTGCAAAACTTGGTTTCTCTGTTTACGAAATGAGGGTAGTAATCCTTGACACCCTCATACTTCACTGATGTATTTCAAAAATTAATGAGTCATAGAGGCTTTGAGCTGCTCTGATCAAAGGCACTGTATATAACTACAAAGAATTGTTATTATTTACCAGTAGGCCCTTTTTATTGTGCCACTAATGAGCATTGTGGTCAGTAATAACTTATCAGGGGGGAAAAAGAGATTAAAGTTAAGAAGGTTGTTCCTCTCCATATTCAGATATAATTCTTGTTAATATTAATGGGTGTTATGCAGACATATTGAAAATGGGCTTCCTGTAGTCTAACAGTTCCTCTTGGGAAGTCTTTTGTAAATATACCTACCCAACATCCTGGGTTTAGAGGATTGCACATATTGGGAGTTTTTCTTAGATGTGTGCAATTTCTACAGAGAACTCATGTTTCAACTGACTTGGGACATAGGATTCTGCATTGAAAGTTCATCGCAAGATGATTTTCTTCTATATTCCTTTTCTCATCTTACCGATCCTTAAGCAATGTCACTGACAAATTTCTCTGTCTCTCTCTCTCTCACACACACAAACATACTCACTTTTTTTCACCTCACTTTTCTTTTTCTTTTCAACTCACTTTTCTTTTCTTTCCAAATTTTCACTTAAAGAGGCTGAGTCAAAGAGTTGGTCTTGTCGCAAATTTTCAATTCCATACACTTTCTCTTTCTTCTCAAACCATGTTTCACTGAACCATTTCTATGTTCTCACACATTAAACACTCAGAGTGAGCAACTAAAATAGCAAAAATTTTACATATTCAGCATGTGTTTGAAAAGATTTCAACCTTTCCAAATTGATAGATGGCACAGAATCATGATGGTACAAATCAGATTTCAAATGGTTGAAGAAAAGTTTCTAAATATTAACAAGAAAGTAGGCGATTTTATTTTACTTTGTGCCTCCTAAAAGTACATGTCAAAAATCTTTTTCCGGTAATATTTAGAAGCACTTTGGGTCTCTGATAGGCAAGAAGGAGTACAACTTCTCAGAGGCTCGGCAGTCCACCTATCTCTGAGCAGACTTCTTTCTCAGCCTGAGGCTTCTCTCCCATGCAAAGCTCTATCCTAAAATAAACAAAGCACTCAGCCACTAGAAGCACTTCAGCTGAAACATTTGTGAAACAAGTACATTCTTCAGTACTCAGGGTAAATGAATTTTTCATGAGCTAAGATCTATGCAGAAAAGTTTTCATGAAAATCTAGTATTTTTTTCAGGAAGAGTTCCACAGAATGAAATATGTTCCAGCAAAATTCATACATTTAAGCTTTAATCTCCAAAGTGACTAGCTAAGATGGGGCCTTGGAGATAATTAGATTTAGATGAAGTGGTGAGAGTAGAACCTTCACGATGGGATTATGGCCCTTTTAAGGAGAGCCAGAGAGTCCTTGCTCTCTCTCTTTTCCCACTATGTGAAGATATAGGGGAAGACAACCACCTACAAACCAGGGAAAGGAATCTCAGTAGAAACCAACCATGCTGGCACCCTGATCTGACTTCCAACCTCCAGAAGAATGAGAAAACAAATGCCTGTTGTTTAAGCCACCTAGTCTGTGGTATTTTGTTATGGCAGCTAGAGTTGAACAAAATAAAGAACAGTAGCAAAAGGCTGTAATGATTTGTTTAGTCTTAACATATAAAAATTCTAATTGGATTCATGACCTTATACAGATATGTTAGGTGAATGGTTCAGATGTTTCCGCAAGTATTCTTTTATCCAATATGCTGTGTATCAAATGCCCATTCAATAAATATCTAATTAGCAAATATTGAACTCCAGGATGGGTGTTGGGTAGAAAGACACACAAACAAATAGGACCAAGCTCCTACCTTCAAGATGAGCAGAGCATGATAGCGATATGTCACTTACTCCAAGAATACAAGGTAAGAGATGACAAGAGAAGAGCAGGAGATTGGGCTTTCTAAAAAAAATAGTAGTAGAATGTGACTAACTACAGATTGTGGAGAAGAATTTTATTTTTAATGTATATATTCGAGGAATGACAGTCTTTTTTTAAGGTGAAACAGATATCTAAGGTACAAATTCAATTCAACGAATTCATAATGCTAGCCAATTCTTTTTAATGTTCTGTATTTTCAAAATTACAGAACGATTATTTTGTAATTCATTATTTTACCAGCTTAACTACAAGGAATGTCACTGAGTATTTAAGCTATTATAAACATGCCTCAACTTTTTTTTTTTTTTTTGGTTCTACCAAATGCAAGATGAAATAGTGTTATCATTCACTTCATAAAATATATTGGTCCATATCCTACAGAATAATTTAAAAGATGTCAAAAGCACTTAATTGATCTAAAATGTCGCTTCTTCCAAAATGCCAGATAAAAGACAAAGAGTTTTACATTAAAAAGCCATATTCCTTGAATACTGTGAACTGCTACTAACAACATAATGTAATGGGTAAGACTGTCTGTTTGAATCCTGGCTCAGTGACTTAGCTACAAACCCTTCCCAAGTGACTTAGTCTCTCTGTGCCTCACGTTGCTCTTCTATAAAATGAAAATAATAATTTGTTCTTAAGGCAATTATGATGTTAAATTATGAAAAATATTTAGATTCAGTAGGAATGTAATGAAATTTCACTATTGTATTTTTAAGAGTCTTTTTCTGATTTGGATGCCGTTTCTTTTTCTTATCTAATTGCTCTGGCTAGGACTTCCAGTAGTCTATTGAATAGAAGCGGCAAAAGTGGGCATTCTTGCCTTATTCCTGAAAAGCTTTCTACTTTTCACCATTGAGTATGATGTTAGCTGTGGGCTTGTCATAAATGGTCTTTATTACATTGATGTATAGTTCTTTATACCTAATTTGTTGAAATTTTTATAAGTGAAATAGCTAGACAGAAAAAGACAAATACTGTATGATATCCCTATATGTAAAATCTAAAATAAATAAATAAATAAATAAATAAATAAATGTCAAATTCAAAGAAACAGCGTAGAATGGTAGTTGCCAGGGGTGAGGAGTATGAAAAATGGGGAGATGTTGATCAAAGGTACAAACTTTCAGCTGTAAGTTGAATAAGATCTAAAGATATAAGGTACAGCATTGGGTATAGTTAATAATACTAGATTATGTACTTGAAATTTGCTAAGACAGTAGATCTTATGCATTCTCACCAAAACAAAGTATACCAAATCATCACATTTTACACTTCAAATATATTATAATTTTATTTTTAAATTATACCTCAATAAATCCGTGAGATAAAAGTGACTTTTTTGTCTATGACAAAAGATTTTTAAATATAATTAAGATGATATGTATGAAAAGTACCAAATCCTAACACTCCACATAGTGATGTTAGACTCTATTAGAGAAAATTAGTATCAGAGAACATTTATATGCTAAAGATATCCATGAAAATTTTGGCCTATCAATTATCTCTACAACACTCACTCATTTATTCATTCATTCAAAAATGAGAGTATACTTTATGTTTTCTCCCAGGCTCTGTAGCTGGTGTTGAAGATTTAAAAAATAAAAATGGACCTTGATGTAAAGAAGCTCATGGAATAAAGCATCTTGACCTATTTATTGAAGTAAATATTAAATATCATGTATGGGGATTTCTTTTCACTTGAACACAGTGTAGCATTCTCATTCTGCCTTATTTAGCACAAATTTTCATTTGTTGATATATAACTGAGGGCTGAACTTCTGAAGGAAATTTGGTTGTACAAGGAACTTCATAAGAGAATGGGAGGAGTTGGGCAAAGAAGAGAGAACAATTATTAAATCATTTGTCAGACTGATGCTGTTTTGCTTTACAAATACACATGATAATCATGTTTTGTGTGGCATTCTCAACATGATGAAATTACAAAAAAGTTATGTAAAAAGTAGCATGCTTTGCTCTCAAACAACAAACAAGAAACCTTTTCATTAATATCTGTGTTTCAGAAATGTTGATTTGTCTCACTAAAGGTGAGAGGATATCTGGCCAAAATGTTAATTAACAGCCACGTGAACTTGCCTTGAACTTTGAACAAGCTTGATTGTTGGTGATGGTGGACTACACATTGATAAAAGATAAAGGGGTATGGCTAGAGATGTCAGGAACCACTTTACTATAATTTTAAATACAGGAGTTTAGAATAGGATCTAGAAGTTTGATAGAATATGAAATATGAAAATCTACTGAAGATTATTCAGCTCTCCTACTTTGTCTTTTTCTACATATAGTTTTATTAGCACATATAAACCAATACTCCAAATCCTGTCTCCAAATCTCCTTCCTTGACTCAATTCCACACAGAAGTGGGATGGCTTCCTGTTCTGGAACATGCCCTGGTAGGCTCCTGGACTCCCATAGGAGTGCATAAGCCATGCCCCATGGCTTACTTGAGTATTAAAAGAAAGGCATTTACCATTCATTTGAAATAAAAAACCTTTGCACTTTAGACTTGCAACCAATAGTATAAATTCTCTGACGGTTTAGGATACTGAATCTTTAGTTCTAAGGAATTATGTTAATGGAGATTTTTAAAGAATGATCAATTCACCAATTCACCCAATCTTTAGATACATAAAATGGTATCCTTGGACCATGTCTATACACCAGAGATAGATGCTTGTAGAATTAGTTGCCTTATTCATTATTAGGTTGCTATTATGTTGTGTGCCCACACATTTTTTTTTCATGATATAAATTTCTTCAGTGATCCCAGTTGCCTAATTATCAGCTTTAATAGCTCCTACTATTGGAAAGGAGGTAAGAGAAGATGGAGAAAAATTTAAGTTTTAATATGAACTAAAATTCTTTCGAATCACAGCAAAAAGAGATAAGATGTAAAATAAGTCTCAGTGAAAAGAAGTAACAACTAATAACATTTTTTTGTTTTGGAAACCTCTTCACTTAGAGGTGCTGATAAAATATAAAGTGACAACAAGCAAATAATTGATTGTGGCTGCATTAGATAAAGATTTCCAGAGCAAAAATAACATCACTGAAATGTATTTGTTCATTCTAGATGGTAACCTGCTGCTTCTTCAATGCTAGTCTGCTTTGGCAAGAATGTCTCCATCTGAAACCTTTTGTTTCCTGAACATTCTGGTATGGTCAAAACGTATGCCAGGTAACTAATGAGGAATTGCAAACTGAATACATAAAATGGAGGCTAAGTAAGGAAAAATCTGAGTGCCATCAATTGGACAGTAAATTTTTCTTATACAAATATAACCATGCATTAAAACTAAAAAATAATTCCATGAGGTTTTTAATTTATAAAATTGTATTTCTGCTCTCTAGAGCCATGTTTCACATTTGTAATAATATAGCATTCTCCCTGCTTACTTCAGAAAAGGCACTGAATGTGGCAGATGCTCAGAAACTAGGGACCATGACAGTGTCATTATGGTTTCTCTCAGATTAACATGTGGAAAATCACTACTGCTTTTTTCCCCACTATGAAATAATATTTGTGCTCTTGTTCTGTTTATCTTTATGGTTTTATTCTTTATATCTTAACTTATATTTATATTTAAGGTAATATTTAAGGAGTGATAGATAAGCAACTGTATTGGTTAAGTAATAAAATAGTTTAGCTCCTATTTTAAAGTCTATTAGTCTTTTTTTTTTAATTTAACACATTTCCTAGCCTATTAATCTGCTACAATTATGGTAAAATACAGCTTGTCTTTTCTGTGAACTTTGTGGGGTTGATCAGCTTCTACAGGATTTATGTTTTAATTGTGACTCCTGCTCTAGGCAACTAAGAAAGGCTCTGGAATGGGTGTGGAATGGAGGAAAAAGTTAGGAAAGGGAAGAGGAGACAGAGAGATTTTTAAAAATCAGACTATTTTCTTTACTGACCACAGAGTAGAATGTGCTTTGGCTTACAGAAAATATACTGGTTAATCTGTTAAAGTGTCATATGAAATCCATCTTTTACTTACGGAGATTTTTTTAAAGATTTTATTTATTTATTTGAGAGAAAGTGAACAAGAGAGAGAGCACAAGCAGAGGGAGCACCAGGCAGAGGGAGAGGGAGAAGCAGGCTCCCCAGTGAACAGGGAACCCGATGCAGGGGTCAATCCCAGGACCCTGGGATCATGACCTGAGCCAAAGACAGATACTTAACTGACTGAGCCATCCAGGCACCCACATAAACCAATTCTTAAAACCTCCTGAAAGCATAGCTTCCTAATTGAATAAACTAAATATATGAATTATTAAAATCGAGAGGAAACCCTAGTTACCTGCAACTGATTAAGAACAGGTACATCATATACAATAAATATTAGGAAACGTCCAGGAAAACACCTCCCTCTTGCAGCTAAAAAAATAAAATTATTTTATTTTTAATTCAATATTTATTTGAAAAACAGTGTGTTATTGTTTCCCTGGATTCCTTCTGTGATTAAATTTGTTAACACTATGCACTTAATTGCTTAGTTTTACTTCTTACTGGATAACTCTCAGACCCAACTCATCCCATGTCTTTCCTACATGTCTACAAGATATATAAAGTCAGTGCAAATATTTCTAAAGAGTTCTATATACTTAGGTAACTAAATTGCCCAGTGGTAACAATTAAAGTAATATGTCATCATTTGCATGACCCTTGAAACGGGACCTCTCAAATGACTCCAAGATTCAATTGACTCTCAAATGCATGCTCCCTGCAATCCACCACTGCTCTTTTGGTTTCATAGTATTCAGTCTTACTGTTTTCCTCCAAGACATACAACTGTCAGGATCTCCCACTTTCCCATAGTAATCTCTGTACCAGACAATTCTCAGCCAGTCCTCTTGATATTTTAGTACAGGTCCTTTGAATCTCTTTATGCAATCTAGAGTCTCTTGTCACCCCCACATCTCCCACCACAACAAAGCCATGTAATATTAAGATGAAAAGCAATCCCACTCAGTCCCTATATAAACTAATAGGTATAGATAAACAGTTTGAGAAAGGACTCACCCAACAGCACTCACCTCTGCTGGGACCTTCTATCTCCATTTAAACACCTTGACTTTTATAGGTGTCAGTTCACCTTTACAATAGCAACAAAAAGTAAGCTAAGTGAAGCACCTGGGGGTGCTCAGCCAGTTAAGTGTACAACTCCCGATTTGGGCTCAGGTCATGAGAATAAGGCCTGCATCTGGCTCCATGCTCAGCACTGAGTCTGCTTGAGATTCTCTCTCCCTCTCTATCTACCCTTCTCCCAACTACTCTCACTCTCCACACCCCCCAAAAGAAATAAATTAAATCTTTAAAAAAAATAAGGATAGCTCTCAACAAATATGTAACATGGACCATAAGAAAAGAGAAACATTGGGATGCCTGGGTGGCTCAGCAGTTGGGCGCCTCCCTTCAGCTCAGGTCTTGATCCTGGTATCCGGGATCAAGTCCCCCATCGGGCTTCCTGTGAGGAGCCTGCTTCTTCCTCTGCCTATGTCTCTGCCTCTCTCTCTCTCTCTCTCTCTCTCACTCTCTCTCTCTTTGTGTCTCTCATGAATAAATAAATCTTAAAAAAAAAAGAGAGAAACATTAACTGCCAGGCACTTGGACACATTTTATTAGTCTTCATCACAACCATAAAGGGCGTAAATTATTTCATTCTACTCTACACAGAGATTCAAATAAATTCATATAAATACCAGAACCAAGGATGAAAGCTATGAGCTCTAACATCAAATCTGAAGGATTTTCCTGCGACAAATGTTCAGGAAACTTCCTAACATGGTGAAGACGAGAACATGGAGAGTGTTGGCCTGGGGAGGGGACTACCATTTTTTTTCTCTCCATGTGCCCATGCCATTTAAGGAGCAACTTCTTTGTGCTGAATGCTTTATGAATGGTTCATCTCTTACAACTAACGATACACTGAAGTATGTATCACTCCCCTGATATTTTTTCCTCTTTAGCCTGAATCAGCTTACATTTCACAAACAACAATAAAAGCAACAACAGCAGCAACACACACACACACACACATATACACACACACCCCTGGAGCTAGCCATGTGGAATTCCTGTGTTTTTATGTGGGATACATAAGGTGGGTGACTACAGAGAAGAAACACTTCTCTCTTTAGTGGCACTGAGCACATAATGCTACATATAGGTAAATAGAAATGCATATAGAAAACAGAAAAGGTATGTATACAACGGAATATTCCTCAGTCATTAGAAATGACAAATACCCACCATTTGCTTCGACGTGGATGGAACTGGAGGGTATTATGCTGAGTGAAATAAGTCAATTCGAGAAGGACAAACATTATATGTTCTCATTCATTTGGGGAATATAAAAAATAGTGAAAGGGAATAAAGGGGAAAGGAGAAAAAATAAGTGGGAAATATCAGAAAGGAAGACAGAACATGAGAGACTCCTAACTCTGAGAAACGAACTAGGGGTGGTGGAAGGGGAGGTGGGCAGGGGGTTGGGTGACTGGGTGATGGGCACTGAGGGGGGGCACTTGATGGGATGAGCACTGGGTGTTATTCTATATGTTGGCCAATTGAGCACCAATAAAAAACAAATTTATAAAAAAAAAAGGAAGAACTGGTTTGAGAGAAAAAAAGAAAAGAGAAAAGAAAAGAAAAAAAAGAAAGAAAAGAAAGAAAAGAAAAAAGAAAAGAAAGAAAAGAAAAGAAAAGAAAAGAAAAAAAGAAAAGAAAGAAAAGAAAAGAAAAGAAAAGAAAAGAAAAGAAAAGAAAAGAAAAGAAAAGAAAAGAAAAGAAATAAAAAGAAAAGAAAACAGAAAAGGTGGCACTGGAGTCAATGCATCCATAGGTTAAAGACGCCTTTGTGTGGCATAAATCACAACAGTTAAAATGTACTACAGGTTAAGCTTCCTAAATGGCGACTTCACAATTACCAGAGTGTTCACACGGGAACACAGTGCATATGCAAACAAGTCCAGGTTGTTTCTTAATTTTATCCAAGTACCTTTATGCTGCTTTGGGGTTTTATCATAGATAGCTCATAATATGCTACAAATTAGCACTCTCAACTTGAAGTAAAACCAGAGGAAGTAAAACAAAATTATGTGAGGGCTGGGATTGATATTGATAAGTAGCAGGAGTTCTGCTTGCTAAAATGTATATGAAACAGAAGGGAAAAGATTTGGGTGGGTCATAAATCATGTGTTCTAGACGGGGCGTGTTGGTGAGTAAAATCAGTGGATAATATGATGCGTAGGACTGACATTTCAACTTGTCATTTTAGAAAGAGACATAATCTTACATTTCTAGATATATATTTGAATACTGACCTGTTCCGAGGAAGAATTTCCAAGCAGAATTACTCTTGTCGGAACATATCTTTCAGACGCCTCGCTGTAGGCAGGGGTGGCTTTGCTGCCTTCTTTATGGGGTTCAGGTCTCTTTCTGGAACCCACTGCCTCTTCAGAATCCATCTCCTTGAAGCTCTCATCTATTTATCCCAAAAAGACCAAACGAAATGTGACTTGCTCTTTGTCACTCTGACATTAGCTTAACTAACACACAGTAACCTAACCACTTTTTTTTTTCCTAATAGGGGATAAAGCTTGGTTTTCCATAATCTACAGTTTAGCAAATTATTTTCTATTTAACGTACTAGGAAATTGCTAAGGCCCAGAACAAGTTTTAAGATTAAAACACCAGCCCAACACCAACAACTTTTATTCTTCCTGCCATGTTCACAAAGCAAGTAAAGTACAGGCTCTGCATTAAGGCCTTTTTCCCACTTATCAAATACATCCCAAAGTGTAGATACTCTGGTTTCTGTACGTTAATATTACATGCTGTTTATGTCAACATCTTACCATTTGCTCACCATTTTTTTCTGAAACCAACTTGGGAGATGAATAAGTGTAGGAGAAGCCAGAGCACTCGGGTTCATTTTCAAGTTAGGATCTCTGAGAACAGTTCCTGAGCTTTGCAAACACAGAGAGACTTTATTTGGGCTGCCTTGTTGTTTGCATAGAGATGCCTGCATTTATTTAAACGGTATGTGTGTACTTTCTTTCTCTCTCTATCACCTGAAAACAGTATCACCTACAAAATGCATCTATTCATCGAGCTAGATGTACACTGTAAATATAAAATACTCCTCTCTCTTCCAGACTTGGAAAAAAAAAAAAAACGCTGGAAGATAAAATATGGACTTTTCCATGCCTCTGAAGTTAGAATTTTAACAAAAACCTGGACACTTTTAACCAAAGGAAGAGAGCTTGGTTTTCCAGAAGGACAGGAGGTGGAGGTACTGGGAAAGATCACCAGGCTGCAGTGTCCAGAGGACGGCTGGCCTTCCTTCTTTGTTCACTTCTTTGTTCACCATATTACCTTGCATAAGTTTTTAAACTTTCTAAGTCTCAGTAGATCCCCGTGTACAATATAGCTGGTAAAGTGCCTGATTATTCATTCTTCAAATGCCATAAGACTTTTGAAAGCTCACAAATGATTTCGTAAACCTATCAGGTGCCACCTGTAAATGTGTACCTGGATGGTTTCCAGGATCCAAGCTGCAAAGACATGTCAGAACGGAAGGGACATAATAGGTATAAAAATGCATTGCTCAATGCCTAGCACACACAGAAAAGATATTCAATATGTGTTTGCTGACTCACAGATTAGAATAAAAATATGGAGATCTCACTATCTTAAACCTAACCATTTCTGATAACTCAATTTTATGTGTCTGCATGGCTAGGCTGTTGTGCCTAGTTATTTGTTCAAACACCAGTCTAGATGTTGCCATCAAAGGTAATTCTTAGATGTGACTGACATTTATATCAGTAGACTTTGAGCAAAGTAGATCCCCCTTTATGATGTCAGTGGGCTTCATCCAGCCATTTGAGAGCTTTAAGAGTAAAGATTAGGGTTTCTCCCCAGAAGAGAAAAAATGGAGTCTCAAGACTGCAACATTATTTCATATTGAGTCTCCAGTCTGCTGCCCTGTGGAATTGTGACTCAAGACTTCAACTCTTGCCTGAATTATATATCAACTCTTACCTGAATCTCTACCCTACCACTATGTCCTAAGGATTTCAGACTTGCCAGCCCCCATAAATCTCTCTCTCTTTCTATTGGTTCTATTGGATTCTGCTTCTCTTGGGGAAACCTAATTCTTCATTCAAGTGAGGATCCCTCAAAATGAGGGATCAAGTTGGTCTGAAAAATGAGTCTGTTGGGTTTATAAAGACAAAAAATAAATAAAAAGTTATAAAAATTCATAATAAAAAATAAATAGAAAAATAAAAAAAGCTAAGGGAAGATGTATCTAGGCAAGACTAAAATTTTTCAGGGATACTATTCTGTAAATAGGAATGAAGAAGGCAGCCTAACTTTCAGGATTGTTAAGAGGTTTAAGTAAGTTCATATTTACCCTATTTAGAATTGAACAGTGCCTAGCACAGTGCCAGGCACCTAGTCAGCACTCAGGAAATGTTAGCTGGTGTGAATCTTTTCATCATCATCAATTATCTGCATTATTCTCTTTATGTGATTATTGTGTCTGCCTATGTAATAACGAATAATTTAATTCCCATAACTACTCCATTGTGGCAGGGGCCTTATGTCCTTTTGGCAAAAATGGCAAAGAAAGGTTAAGAAGTTGGCCTAATGTGACACAGTTACAAATGATGAAGAGTATAAATTCAACAGAAAAAAAAAAAAAAAAACTAAAACATAGAGGACAGAATCATAATCCCGATCTCCTCACAAGTATTTTAAGGAATTATTTAAATAAGAAATAGAAAATGATCATTTGAGAAGAACTAAGCACACACTGAGGGGAGAAATAACCTTAATAGAATGATTCCCCATGAATTTAAATACATGTGGGTGCAACAATTTATGCTTAATGCTTTGATAAAATCCCCAGTGTGTTCTGGCATGAATTTATATGTGTTAACCTAAGAATTTAGATTTTAGTTTTTAAGGGATTACCTTTAAATTCCCAGATTAATACACATGAGAATTACTTAGTTTAAGAGCCTAAAATTCACAAGTATGAATTCCCATGCTAAGATTGAAAACAGTATACTCCCTGTCTTCTATCACCCAAAGCATTTATTTAAAAGCTAAAACACACTCTTTAAAAAGTGTGGCATAAAAAAAAAAAAGCAGCATATAGCACCATATCAGAGGATCCAAATATGTCATATCCTACTATAAAATCCGGCAATAGCAAGTAAATCATTTTTGCTATCTAGGGTTATAAGTTCTATCCAATTCTAGAAAATTCGGCCATAAATACCTTCCCCCCAACTGTAGTTATATTTAAGTATTTGCAACCTTCAAAAACAGATAGGTCATCAGTGAGTGGTTATATTTAGAAAACATAGATCAGCATTTGAAGGAAAACATCTTAACAAATTTATAATTAATGTTGATATAAAAGATTGAAAAAAATTATTCTCTTATCATGGGCTTCTCCGTGTTCACTCTTGTCAAACAGCCTCATTAATCCATTAGAGAGAATTCTATTATCAACTTGTAGCGGTGCTAAAAGAACATATTTATGATAACTTTCTCATCAGTTAATTTATAAATATGCAAATTGAATTACAGAAAGAAAATTTTAATCATCATGGCTCTTTAGTTATTTTATAGGTCATAGGCACAAATTCTATTCAATATGCTATCTTGCTCTGATAGTAAAAAAAAAAGCCTTTTATAAATCAATGATAACTGGAACCATGACTTTTAAATGTATATTGCAAGGTATTCATAATAGGATACTTCTTCTCCAATAAAAATGATCTAATATTCAATAGATTGTGACATGCACTATACAAAAATCATTTCAGAACAAGCCATTATGGTTTGTCAAATCATACAACAGAAGATATGAGCAACATGAATGAGTGTTTTCCACTAACTATCCTCTGTATATCCTATTTCTTACTGCATATATGTAAGAAACAGCAAACTTAGGTGGCATTAGGTGGTCTTACATTCCTGTATATATGCTACTGCAATATAATAGCAAATACATGTGCTATTTAGTTCTTTTGTGAATTTAAAGTAACAAGGTCATGTCATTAAAAAAGCAAAACCAGCCAACCAACCAACCAAATAAAAAAATATGTGATCCTAAAAACATGGTTCTGGAAGAGTTTAAAGAGTCATCTAGGTAGATCTGCCACTGGATGGAAAGGAACATAAATTATGCAAATTTGAATGACCACCCTAGTCTTAGAATTAGAATATACATATATCAAACATGATCCCCTTCCTCTGGAAGGCAAGTGAACTAGCTAAACTGTGGCTGTACTCTTACAATGGTAGTTTTTAATATAGCCCAAGTGTTTCTACTACTTCTCACTTCTCACTACTTCTCACCGTGGGTGAGCCAACTCTGAAGATGGTTGCTAATTCTGCAACTCATATCTGAAACTCCACCAGCAAGTGTTCTAGAAGAGCCTTGAGGGATCTTCGCTCTCCAAGAGAGAAGCTCCCGAGAATTCTAGGTCTACCCTTACCATCCATTCCTATGATCTCTTTAACATCAGTGTTGGAAAGAAATTCAATGTAGCCTGTGCTCAGGGACTTGGGATGACTATTCCGGAAAGCCTAGGCTGCTGGAGCCAGATAGAATGTCTTAAAGTGTAACATAAAAAGGGCTTTGAAGTTAGCTTCTGCTCACTGAACCCTGAAGGTGACTTTCTCAAGTATCAGTTGACCTACAAATGTTCTTTTACTGCCAAGAGCCCGCACAAACCTCCTATGACGCCAACATTTGGGGAAAAGGGAGAGGGGTCATTCCTGGAAGACATTTTGCAGTTTGTGCATTGTATTCCAACATTGCCTGGAACTTGATAGCTCTTCCAGAGAACAGCTACAAGACTTATAAAGCTGATACATGGCTCATAAAAGAATCTTACTTGGAGGTTAACAATGAGCAATAGCAGATGCATAGACGGGGAGATCTCTGTAGATGTAACAAAAGCTTTACTGTAAGGGCTAGGTAATCCTGACAGACCAGTGAGGGTCACAGAAAAAAATAAATGAACATGCATTTTGCATGCCAAAACAAACAGATAGACAAAGGGTAAATGGGATTGATACAGAGACACCATCTTCAGAGAGAGGCAACCCACATCCAAATCCCAGCTCTACTACTTACTAGCTCTGTAATCTTGGGGAAGCTTCTTAGAGTCTTGATAGAGTTTGAATCTCCTGGTCTCAAAATTGGAATGGAAGTTAGGGTTAGGAAGATAACACACACCAAAGCACCTTGCTTCATGCCGGTCATTTGGTAGGGACTCAGCAAAAGGTAGCCACTCCCATTTCCTTGTTTGTTTGTTGTTAACTACTTAGTAATTGTATGGAGTACATCACTTTTCAATAGTTTAGGTTCTGTCATTTGAACTAGTGTTTTTGTTTTCATTATGAAGTAATGAACTGTAGACAGCTTCTGGGTGTTGTAGGAGAGAAACCTGAAAAACAGACACCACACTGATAATTGCTATAGAGGTTCTAGCTCCTTTGGTAGGCAGACCTGGTGAGAAACTCCCTCCATGGTGCCCCAGTAAGACCCTGGAGGGTCAAATGGGTTCTATGAGACAGAAACTGAAGGCAAGAGAATGTCCCCCTCAAATTCAATGCCAACAGTTTGAATCAATCTGCTTACTTTTCCCTTCAGAAGTTTTCTGCAAAGGGAAAAGTGAGGAAGGCCAGCAGGACAAAGGCAACTTCTGAGGGGAAAGAGAACAGACAGCACCAAAGATAGGGATCTGATTTTCACTCCACACTTGCCAGATCTCTGTGAGCTTAAGAAAAATACTAAATCTTGCTTAGCTTGTTTCATTACCTTAAAAATAGAAATAATGGCAGCTACTTTGGACAGTTTTGCACTGGTTGGCCAGAGCTGCCATGTCGAGCTGAAGGCACCCCTTGAGCACCGAGGAAGTAATCATAACTCATGTGTATAGAAGGCTCACCATGTTTGGGATATTATGCTTTGCACTTCCCATTCATTTCATCATTAGTGCATAACTCAACAAAGACTTCTCAAGTCAAACTCATGCTCTAGCCAACAACTGTGCTAAACTTTAAAAATTCATCAGTGAACAAGGTAAGCAGAATCTCTGCCCTCTTCATGTTCAGGAGATGGTCTAGTAGGGAAGAAACACACTTCACAGATAACCTCACTAATAAATAATGAGTTAGTCAAAGGAGTGGAGAATTGACATTTAAGCTGAACCTTCCAGAAGAGATTACAATGGCCAGTAAGGAAGTTGTCCCAGCATCTATGAGGGTTCAGTATACAGAAGGAGCTCCATGCATATAAAGAACAAAAGGAAGCCCATGTGGCCAGAGCATGGTGAGCAAGTGCAGGGGACTTGAGATGAGGAAGGACAGTAGATTGGTCTTTATCCTGAAAGCAACAGGCAACAGTAAGAGAGCTTCAATGAGGGGTGAGCAAGATGCTGCGTGGACAACAGACTAACGCAAAAGAAGAATGGATGTGGACAAAAATAGTCCCACAATTCCAGGCAGGAGCTGGTGCTCACTTGAGACTGAGTAGGAACAGCAGAGATGCTGAGAGGCAACAGAGAATAAGATCTCATATATCCTGTGATTTCCATGTCAGCAAATAAATATTAGGCATCATATAGGAGTCAAACATTATGCTAGAGTCTGAGGACATTTAAGGTTTAGTGGAAAAGAAAGCTGCTAAGGAAATAAGCATAACGATAAATCTGAAACTAATAACTAGGATGCATGCCAACAGGAAACAACAGAGTGATAAGAGAAAAAGCAGCAGAATTACAGTCTGGTTATCAAGGAAACACATTTAGTAGGTCAAATCTACGGGCCTCAACACTTCATAAGGCGTCATTTTGAATTAATTCGTTATTAATAAATACAACAGGTGATGGTTAACTTGATGTGTCAACTGGGCTAGGCTGTGGTACCTAGTGGTTTGGCCAAACATCAGTCTAGATACTGCTGCGATGGTATTTTTTAAATGCGACTTGCATTTACACCAGGACGCTCTGGGTAAAGCAAATCTATATAATGTGGGTGGGCCACATCCAATCAGTTGAAGGCATAAGAAAAAATGCAGGTTTCCCAAAGAAGTGATTCTTCTCCATACTGAAATATGGAAATTACACCTCCACCTCCAGTCTGTTGCCCTGCCGAATTCAGTCTCAAGACTACATATCAATGCTTGCCTGAATTTCACATCAACTGTTACCTGACTCTCTACCCTACCAGCCTGCCCTACAGATAGATTTGCTAGTCCCCACCATCACATGAACCACTATTTTAAAATAAATCTCCCTCTTTCTGTCTCTCTCTGCATATACATTTATTGTATATGTATTATGTATGTGTATATTATATATGTATTGTGTAATACGTAGAGACAGAAAGAGAGAGAGTTTATTTATTGGTTCTGGGTTCTGTTTCTTTAGAGAACCCTGACTGATCCACAAGCTAATATTACTTACATCAAATCATATACAAAATTATAAAATAATAAAATGTTGTGCAGCTACGTAGTAGATGGTACATAGCGACATTCAGGTCTATATTCCATATTAAGTAAAATATACTGATGAAGAACCAAGGACCAATTGCCCATTATTTTTACAATCTTTACTGAATGAAAATTAACATAATATTATCCTTCCAGGACCTATTGCTAAAAAAATAAAATGGTAGGGAAACTTGTGTGGCTCAGTTGATTATGTGTCCAACTCTTGATTTTGGCTCAGGTTATGATCTCAGGGTCGTGAGATCAAGCCCCACATCAGACTCCATGCTCCATGAGGCACCTGCTTGAGATTCTTTCTCTTCCTCTCCCTCTTCTCTCTCTCTTCTCCAAATAAAAAATAAATAAATAAATCCTTAAAAATAAATAAATAAAACTGAAATGAATTTTAAAGTGGTGGTGCTGTTGGTAAGTTATATACACTGAAAAAGAGTTATGAATTCTATTTAACATTGAAAATTATCTAATTATTTATGTCTCTTTATATTTAACTTCCGGGAAACACAAAGTAAAAGTGGTCAATTACAGTTATAATACTGTCCTCTATTTCTTGCACATTTACTTCTTTGTGTAGGTGTTCTCAAATCCCTCTTTCAGAAGCAAGTAGAGCGCAAATTATAAACAGCTTTGCCACATCCACTGTGAGAATGAAGACCGTTCTCAGCAATCAGACTGTCGACATTCCAGAAAGTGTCGACATCACTCTGAAGGGACACTGCTATTGCGAAAAATCCCAGAGGAACCCTGAGAAGAGACTTCAATCACATCAATGTAGAACTCTGTCTCCTTGGAAAGAAATAGAAGAGGCTCTGAGTTGACAAGTGATGGGAAACAGAAAAGAACTAGCTACTGTCTGCACTGTCTGTAGTTATATATAGAACATGGTCAAGGGCATTACACTGGGCTTCCATTACAAGATGAGGTCTGTGGAGGCTTACATTGTTATTCAGGAGAATGGTTCTCTTGTGGAAATCTGAAATTTCTTGGGTGAAAAATACATCCACAGGGTTTGGATGAGACCAGGTATCGCTTGTTCCGTAACTCAGGAAAGGTGATTTAATTCTTGAAGGAAATGACACTGAACTTGTATCAAACTCAGCTGCTTTGATTCAGTAAGCCACAACAGTTAAAAACAAGGAGAATAGTCTGGCAGGTTGATGAATAAGATCTAAGTTGTTCAGCTACAGAAACAGAAAGATGCCGAATGATTTTTTCAGACGAATTTGTGATATTTTAAAGATGCAATAAAAGCTGTATTGATCTGATTTTTTAAAGCAAATCATAAACAAATAAATATAAGAACAACCACAGTGAAGACAGATGGGGCAAACACACAAAATGCCATATGTTGCACCTTTGCTCGGGTGGCCCTCCTCAGAAACCATCCTGGCCCTGTTACATGCCTGCATGAAATAACTGCACAGGTTTGAATACCAAAGCAAAAAGAAAAAGAAATTATCATTAACTGCAGATTTAACATCGGAAGTAAAGACGGCTGCCTTCTCCAAACTGTGAGACCCAAAATGAACCACAGGCATTGGGCCATCACCGCTGACTAGGGAAGAGTGACCAACAATATTTGATTTCATGAAACTTGCCTGTCCCTGGTCAGAGCCATTCTTCATTCACATATCACAGAACATCTTATTAAGCCCACTTTGGTCCTTACGTCACAAAAACTCCAACAAATACAACTACCTACTGTGATCCGTGAGGAATTAAAACAGGTTTCCAGAAGAATCCAACTGATACTCTTCTCCAGAAATCATTGGGATTATCTTTCATCCCCCAAGTGCATTGGGTAAATAAAAGGTTGAGATCTTTCCAGTTTTCAATTCACCCGGATTTGAGCTACTGCTAAAAACTGTCCTGAGAGCAAGTCCTTGCCTTATCTTATATATATATATGTCTTTTGATGATATCCTTGATCATCTAAAAAGAGGTGTAGTAATTGAAAATCATATTTTAAAATAATCTTTGCATGGTGCTTGAGCCCCTCTATCTGCGAGGACTTAGCCCAGCCTTTCCCTAAAAGCTTCAGATTCAGTGGCTGGTCCCCAGCCATGGAACGTGGTCTTCTGAACTGTTATCTGACAACTGCAACTAGACCCAAGGTTACAGAAGAGGAAATCAGATCGCCACATCTTTGTGGTTCAGGAGCCAGGCGGTGGTTCCATGCCTTCGATGAAAGGAATCAACAGACACCTTGCACAGAAATCTCCTCTGCCGGATGACTTTTGCACTGCATCCCAGAATGCTCATTTTAAACTCAAAGAGCAGGGATGGCATTTGAAAAGGGATGATGCTCCTCAAACCCGTAACACAGGCCTTATTATGACACCAGACTGCTTCCGGCACCGTCAAAGGAAAGCAAATTCCTGCTTCTTCCCTCTGACCGGCTGGTTGTCCTTGATCAAAAATTACCTTCACTGCCCATCATGTTGTTAGTGGTTAAAACTCACCATTTAAATTGTAAGCCGCAAAATCTAAACGGAACTGCATGTGTGATCTTTGTCACCTCATTTTCATGAATGGAAAAGAATATTCTGACACAAAAATTGCATACTTAATTCTAGCTCACCCTCTCTGCTGACCTCCATCCCACACTGCCTTGGGTTTATTTCCTCATCCATCAGTGGGTCAAAGTAATTTCTGCTGTATTCATTTCCTGTGGAAAGTACATGAAGTAAGGGTCAGCGATTATTAGAAGCACATGAACCGAAATGTTAATTTTGAAATCGACACCAGCACAGAAGGGCCATTTTGGCTACTTTATAAGCTTAATTTTTGTGCAAGTACTTCCAGGCCCTCCCTTTTTTGTAATTATCATCTTGCAAAAGGTCAGAAAAGGTAATTCAAGAAACAAGTTCACGCTATCTTTCGGTTGCTAAAAAATTAATGAGAAAATGATCCAATGTAGACTTTAGAAGAATCATAATAACAACAACAAAAGCTTAAGTAAATAACAACAACAAAAGCTTAAGTAAAATTATGTCGAGGGTATACTCAAGAAACAGACATTGTTGGATTATAATGATGTTTAGGGCTCACTGATCTTTTTTTTTTTTTTTTACCCGCGTGTTATTGTGTTATTTCCAGAATTCTGTCGTCGACTTAGTAGTGTCTTAATTATGAGAAACTGTTAGCAAAATTTCCATGTTGACAGTTGGACAAAAAGAAAGAGGGGGAAAGTGACAAAGAAAGAGAGAAAGAAGGGAAAGAGGAAGGAAGGGAGGGAGAGAGAAGGAGGACAGGAGACAAAGAACAAGAAAAGAGAGAGGGAGGGGGTCCTGCTTGCAGATCTTTTCTGCTCTGTCAACTTAAGTTACATGAATGGAAGATACAAATGATCCCGTCAGAAATTTTCTTCAATACACATCCACGATCTCAACAAACAATCCCCAAATCCTCACTTTGCATCTCTCACTTACCTTTGTCCTTGTCTCCACAATCAAAATGTAGCATCGAATAGGACCCTGTAATAGAGAAAAGGGTCTGTTATCAATTTTCCAAATCTAGTTTCATACTTCCTGCAGCCTGAAATGTATATGTCTGTTGCCAGCAATTTGCATTCAGGAAAATATAACCTACTCTGACGATAATTCGAGTTGCCTCAAACGCTGCAAAAGAAATAAAGCATCCGAGACCGGAAGCAACAATAACATTGCAAGTACTGTTCTCAGGAAAGGGTTAACGTACACCAGGTATACTGTGATACCCCCTAGTATATTTGATGTAGGATCAAAAATAATCCAAACAGCAGCTCCTTTTCCAAGACTAAATGGAATTTTGATATGAACCGAGGTTTAATTTATATTTCTGGACTGGCACATTTTTGCTGTCAGGCTCTGTTCTATCAACGTAGTAAGTACAAGAACTGAAAATCTGCTTTTCCTTGAGGTCTCAATAAAGAAAAAAATAAATGAGTTTCATTTTTGTTACTTTATCTGTCAACAACTACTAGGCTGGTATGAATCTTGGCAGTATGTAATCAAAGTCTTATGTACTGCAATAACACAGCCATTCTACTTCATTCATGTAATTGTTTTGGGTTTTTTTTTTTTCCCCTCTCTACCACAAAGCATGGTGCCACGGTAAGCGCACTCTTCCATATGCTAGCAAAATAATTCGACTATATTAAAGCAAAAGTGGCCGTGCATTTCTTATGATTATCACGTACCAGCAGCAGTCAACGATGGGAATCCAGATCCTGCCTACGCCCCCTCCCCACTTCAAGCCTAGATTCTTTGTCTACTGAAATGTTAGCAATACCGAGTTAATCCAGACCTTGGAGAAAGAAACAGAGTGAAGTCAAAAGGAGCCAAAAGTCTGGAGAAGTTTATTTGGTCTGTAGGTTCTCAGGCCATTTGCATCCCTGTTGTCAGCTGAGAAATGAGGGTCCCGCCCAGCTGTGCAAGGAGGAGGTCTGAGCACAGGGAGCCCCTAGGCCCCACATCACCCCCCAGGGCTCCTTGCTTCCCTGAGCGACTGGGAGATGGGCCCCCAGAGGTCTACGTATGGTTTCGACATCTATGCAAATCCTTCCTCCCACATGCAGTCGGGCTGAGGCACACATGTAAGTTATAAATGCCATTGCTGGGGTGATTTATGTTGTGCTTCACTTTCTGGAATATGGCAAATAGCATTTCTACAGGTAAGGCTTATGAGGAGTCTTTACAAAGAGGCAATCCCCTGATTCCCTTTAAGCATCCCCAAAAGCTACATTGTATCATATCATATCATATCATATCATATCATATCATATCATATCATATA
This sequence comes from Vulpes vulpes, assembly GCF_048418805.1. NCBI lineage: Eukaryota > Metazoa > Chordata > Mammalia > Carnivora > Canidae > Vulpes > Vulpes vulpes. Next base: position 91,516,559 of record NC_132791.1, on the reverse strand, counting down.
TCATATCATATATAATTAATATATTTTATTAATTCACATTTTTCTATAATTCACATTTTTATAATTCTATATTTTTCAATAATTTGTATATTTTATGTGACTCATTTATTTTTACAGCTTATGTATTTTCCACTATATTTCACATTATGTTGTGCGTTGTTTTACATGTATATTATACTTGTTTATTGTCTGTCTCCCCCACACACAAAAAATCAAAAACTAAAACAAGTTTTTTTGTTTTTTTTTTTTTAATTCACATAAAAGTTCTCCATGAGGACAATGACATTATCTCCTTGTTTACTCCCTCAGTGGCTAGAAGTGCACCGGGCACACAGAGGTACTCATTATATGGGAATTCATTTGTTAAATAAACCTCTCTTGGAAACCTAATGCAATACCCAAATTCTTTCCTTGTCTAGATGTTCTATCTTGATGAAATGAGCAATTTTTTTTTTGCTCCCACCCCTTTATTCATCTCTTCCTTTGTACTCCCCATTCCTTCTCTTTTCTTTCTAGACCCCCTTCCCTTTGCTTTTTTAACTGAGTGCTTTCTAGGAGCCAAACATCATGTCTGGATTTCAAAAATGAACAAACGAAACACCATTGGCCCCAGGTTTCAGGGCACAGGGAGCCCAGAGAACAGCGAAAGGAAGCAAAAGCAGTCTGGTAAGATTTCATACTGTGGCAAAGGATGCTCTGTTCATAGCAGGGGCATCTAGCCCATGCTGCGGATTTCAGAGAAGACTCCCTGGAGAAACTGCTATCTGAATAAATTTTGAAACTTCCTCACTAGTCCCATAATTGAGTTTAACTCGTGTGTTTTGGTTTTTAAGATTTTATTTATTTATTTGAGAGACAGAGACAGAGAAGCAAAGGAGAAAAAGAGAAAGACAAGCTGACTCTGTGGGGAGCTCAGAGCCCAACCCAAGGCTAGATCCCACCACCCTGAGACCCGGCCCTGAGCTGAAATCAAGAGTTCAATGCTTAACTGAGCTACCCAGGCGCCCCTAACTCATGTTTGTGTACAAATTATTAAGTTGTACAGTGTCACTTTATGCTGGTATCATGTTTCGTATCTACTCATTTGACCAATGTTTAGTAAGTGCCTATTATGTCAATATGTCAGCGAAAGAATGCTCAAAAATCCTTCCCTTCACAGAGCTTATATTCTGAGAATAGAAGAATAAAATCAAATGAATATGTATATTTTACAGGGTGTTTTTTTTTTTTTTTTTGGATAGTGATTTGTAACATGGGAAAAAAATAAGAGCCAGATAAAGATGATTAGGCCACCCAAGGAGGAGTAGGGGTCACATCTCTTACATATGCCTTTGTTTCAAACTAAGAATAAGAACTCAGGATTAAATCACTATATTCTCAAGACTATGGAGATAGTAAAACCATAATGTTTACGGTAATTTCAAGTACTTATAATTTATATTTATAATTATGCATAATTTATTTATAAGTAACTATAATACTTAAAATCTATTATTTGTAACTTACAGTTTTGCCCATTTCTTGCTTTAACATAAATCAGCCTATGAGTCAGATAAGAATGTACTCTAAAAAAAAGAAAAAAGAATCTACTCTAAAATATCCAAACAATTCCTCCATTTTATTGGTGTATCTTGCCCCAATAAACCAATAACTTAAATACAGTAAGCAGAGTTTAAGACAGTAAGGCACATGGAGCCCATTACAAATTTTGTAACAAAAGATTTCATCTTAACACTAGCCCCTTTGCTCATGTTTCATTGGATAGTGTCAGGATTTAATAGAGTGGGATGGTTTCAGAATAAGACGTCTATTACCAGAAGGTAGGTTACTAATAGGATAAATCTCTGCAAGTGCCCTAATCATTCAGAATATGCTTTTGGATATATCTACAATCATCTCACAGGAAAATTAATAGACCCACTGAGAAATTCAAAGTAGGGCATTTAGCTATGTACATACAACAGATTTTAATTTGGCTGATATTTAACTGTTTGTTATATTCAGATGAATAATCTGACAATTGCATATGCAAATATATATACATTAAAGCATGGCTCTCCGTTGAAGCAATTGGATGCGATATATAAATTAACAAATCAATATATTGGCCTCGTAGATACTCTAGATACTCTTATTTTTATTTCCAACTTCCTAGAATTGGCTGTTCTATGTTTGGAATCAGCATCAGCTCATGTATTTCTTGGGCTATTTTTTACTGAACTGGGGGAAGAAAACACATGTACTTACCTCTGCCCTTCCACACATATCAGGTTCTCCTATCATTTAACTCAGAGCAGCACAGAATGTAATCAGGGCTTTTACTTAAATTACACCGAACATGAACTTTGGTCAGAAAATCCTCCAGTGTGCACCCATGCAGTTCCTTGGGGGCTGTAAGAGCGAGAACGAAATTGCCCACTAGAGGAAGGTTAGTGTGAATCATGGAAGTGTCTTGGCTCAACAAGGCAATCACTTCCTTTCAAATCAGCTATGTTCGCTCCAGAGGAAGAAAATCTGAATGCATCTATCTGTTCCTTGGGAGGTTTTTATTGACTCCATTCTTGTCCTCTTCCTGTGAATCCACCTGCTTCAGCTCAGCCTTTTATCACCAATCATCATGCTGTCTGTAATATACTACAAGTTAAGTAAGTTAAATAAACGCAAGGCTTGCGTGTAAACTAAATAGCTAACTAAACAATTTACATTCTATGGTTATAACCATGCGTCTGTACACTTTTATGTTTACATTTTACAAACTAGAATATTCTCCTGAAGTTATTCCTTTTAAAGGCGTGAAGCCTCTATAATTAAATTTGATTCCCATGAACATTACAAATAAATTGGAGAAAACTCCCTATTTTCCCCTCTTTGAAAATCCAATATGAAGAACTCAGGTTTAAGTGTCCACAAGGCCGGACAGTTTACATATATGTATGAAATATAAATGTGGAAATTAGAGGCTGTAACAGAATATAGGAAGTGGAACTATGTCAAATTCAAACAAGCTCCACCATACTAAATCAGTCCAAATACTGTTTTATAAAGTTGACTTACAAACATATTTTAAAGGCAACTAAAGATATGAGAAGACTTCTTATTATGATAAAGAATCGTTATCTTAAACCAAATTCCTCATTATGCTAAATATTTAAACAAAACCCAAATAAACATCAAAAAAGGAAACCTAATGACAAAAACTCAAAGTATGACTCAAATGTTCACTATCAATATTATTATTCAACATTCTGCTGGGAATCTTGGCCAAAGCAGTTAGAATAAAACTAAGGGGGTGGGGGGGAGTGGGGGGGGATGAGCTAAATACTTGAATACAATATATTTTATATAATTATTATTTGAAGATAATATTCTTTCCTATCATGAAAACATGAGATTTAACCAAAAAACTTTTAGAACACAGATGACATTATTGGCATAATTACTTGAAAATTACCAGGTAATCATTAAGAATCATTAATTTTTCGGGACACCTGGGTGGTTCAGTCAGTTAGGCATCTCCCTTCAGCTCAGGTCATGATCTCGGGGTCCTGGGATTGAGCCCAACTTGGCGGGCCAGAGAGGGTTTCCACTCAGCAGGGAGTCTGCTTCTCCCTCTGCCGCCCTCCCCTGCTCATGCTCTCTCTCTAATAAATAAATAAAATATTTAAAAAAAACAGAATCATCAAGCTTTCTAAATACCAATAATAGCCACTTAGAAGATAATGAGTATAGAAAGCCTACGCCCATAAAAAAAGCTCCAGAGAGCTCTCAAAAATTAATTTATAGGAATCCGTAGGTGGTCATCAAGAATATTCCTCTTATTCAGAAACTCATACTAAAAGACATGAATTTTTTAACAACAGTTAAAAACAGCAAATTGAAATCATTTCCTTTTTCTTCTTTATGGAAAGGCTAACCTGTGACAATTGCTTGGCTGCGGACACTATATTCCAGAATTGGTGCCCTGCTGGACAAATTAGCTTTCTTAACTGCTTATTCTCACTTCCTTCCCAAATCTTGTGGGTATTTGAGATATCAGTGATTTGAAAATCTAAATAGGGTAATAGTTGAAGTTTGCTAACAAGTACTAATTAATTGAGCCATATTCTTTCTTCCCCTAAGGCCCTCCCTCATGGTAAATTACGAGGCATCTTAACTTTCAAACCACTGGAGTGTTGTTGAGTGCGTAACTGCTGCAGGGCTTTATCCCACAGCACCCCAAGGCACTGAGGCATCATGTGCTCCTCTGGACCTCAAATCCTCAGAGTTAAAGTGTGTCCCTAAGTAGCTAACTTCTAAACAGGAAGATCTTTCCATTACTTAAGTAATGATGATAATTTGAAGGTTAAGTATAAATATATTATTTTTTTACACATGTCTAAACGTCCTTCCAAAAATATCAAAGTAGGTTTCCTTTTTTTTCTAGTTTGAAGCCTGGTAATATTATTCTTCATAAAAATAAATCTATGTATGTCGTGCGTAATATTGCCTGTCAAATTAGCATGTACCTAAAATTAGGCATCAATCACCTTTTAACCTTTTTTATTATGCCTTCATTCTTTTAACAATACGTCTTCCTCCTGGATCTAAGATTATTTGTATACATGCACTGTATTTAAGGCTTCGTTCAGGTAGTAATCCTTCCATCACACTATTGCACACTTCAATATGCAAGCAATCAATATCATGGATTATTAGATTTTGTTTAAATAATCTTAATACTCTTTTCTCTAAAAAAATCTGGTAATGTATAGACATCTAAACTTTGTCTCATAAAGTGTAGGGTTCAGGAATTCCCCTGGCTTTTTAGTAAGATTTTTGGTCAATTAATCTGAGAATGACTCAGGAAAATCATATTTTCTGTTAAATTCTCTTTCATAGAAAACAAAGGTGATCTGAAGGAAACTCTAAATGGAATTATTTGGAGATTAAAGACTCATTTATACAAAAAGAATAAAATACTAAGGTCATGAAAAACTTTTCTAGGGTGATCCCTGGGTGGTGCAGTGGTTTGGCGCCTGCCTTTGGCCCAGGGCGCGATCCTGGAGGCCTGGGATCGAATCCCACATCGGGCTCCCTGCATGGAGCCTGCTTCTCCCTCTGCCTGTGTCTCTGCCTCTCTCTCTCTCTCTCTCTCTCTGTGACTATCATAAATAAATAAATTTTTAAAGAAAAGAAAAACTTTTCTAGTAAAATTGTTCTTAAAAGGGAAGTGGAACTATTGAACTCTGGTCAACATGATGACTTACAAAGCTTGAAGTTTATATAAAATTTCATTGATATAGTGTAATTTTTTATTTTGGTAGAAAAATACATCTTTTAAATTTCACTGGGGGCACCTGGATGGCTCAGTTGGTTAAGCATCCAACTCCTGACTTTGGCTCAGGTCTTAATCTCAGGGTCATGAGACTGAGCCTCTCATTGGGCTCTGTGCTCAGCACAGTATCTGCTTGAGATTCTTTCTCTCTCTCTCTCTCTCTCTCTCTCCCTCCCTCCCTCTGCCCCTCCTACCTGCATTATCTCTACCCCCAAAAATATATAAATAAGTCTTTCAAAAATTTTAAAAATAAAATTTTACCAAATATTTCAGAAAATGTGGGTAAACAATGTCTAATGGCTAACACACTGCATCTCTAATCTATCAGAAAACATTGTTCTCTCAGGTTTTTTTTTTTTATTATGTAGCTGTTCATAGGAGGAAAATAATTGGACTTCTGTAATATCAGCTATGTGATTTCCGGTCTAGCTTTTCTATGATTCTAAAATCCTTAACCATACTTTTCACTGTCATATAGATTCCTGTGCTCACATTTTTATTTTAAATCTATATAAATTTCACTGGCATGTACATAAATCCAGTGGTTTAAATGTGTGAATCCATGTCTCATCAGTGAACTGGAGTAACAAGGCAATATCTCCCAATGTTAATCATTCTTAGAAAAATTCTTATTGCACTCAACTATGCATGACAGGTTTTCTAAAATATTATTTTACAAAGTCATCTATTGGGGGTTTCACTAGCATCAGCTTGAAGAGAACATTGAAAATAATTGTGCTTGACAGCTGGGAAAGCATTAACCCATGCTTTTAATTTTAGCATTATCAGAAGTAAGAAAAGGCAACACAAATAGACATTCTTCTGATTTCCTGGGCGAATCTGTCTGGTTAACTGGACTTAGTTCCTTCTGAGAAGACAATAAACTAAACTTTTCTTATTCTGTGGAAATTCTCGAAACTCAAACATCTGATTAAAATTCTCTTTCTCCAACTGGACATTATTCTAGAATTCTATTACCTCATTAAAAAAAAAAATACAGGAAGGTAATCCTAAATTGATTTGTGTTGATTTGGAAACTGATAAGATAGTTCATCTTTCTTATATCTCCGTAAATGCTTTCTTTATTTATTTCAGAAGGAAGAATGCTTTCCTGGGTGTTTATTTTTAGCCTTTGAAGTCAATGAAAGAGATTCAAATCACTTAGGAACCAAATGGTGTCTACAGACACAAATCCAGGTTAGTTCAATAAACCTAAAGCAAAATTTATCCTGCATATTTCCTTTATCATAATAACAATTGAAATGTCTCAAAGCAAACAATATATATTTTTGTAAATGTTCTATAAATTTCATATAACACTTGTTTTCTATCTTAAGGGGAAAATAGCTATAAGATCAAAACAGTTTTATGCATCATCACTTCTAAAATAATCTAGATTATGGAGGTGCCTGAGTGGCTCAGTTGGTTAAGTGTCCACTCTTGATTTCAGCTCAGATCAGGATCTCAGGGTTGTGAGATCAAGCCTCAAGTTGGACTCCCACTGAGCCTGCTTAAGATTCTCTTCCTCCCTCTATTCTTACCCCTCCCCCTCCCACTTACACAGCTCATGCCTGTGTTCTCTCTCTCTCTCAAAAGTAAAATAAAATAATCTAGGCTATGTGCACTGTGAAGAAAAACAATTCTCCTCACATATTTGCTCAGTTTGAATTATACACTTAACACACATACTTATATGTTATTTTTAGTACAAATTTCTGCATAAGTGTCTTTTTAATGGCCACACCAATCTGAAATTAGGTTTATGGTCACATTTATAACCTTAATCTTGGATTTTTTTTTAGCTCAGCCACAACTGTTTTGGGTTGCCTACCCTCATTTCAAACTATCCTTCATTTCTTCTGGAAGGATCTAAGGATCTAAGGATCACATGCTCAAACTAATTCCCCTCAGTGTCTTTGGAACATCCATTATTTTCTTTCTCCACTGTTCAGCCTTCCGCTTTGCTGCTGCCTAGTCTTCCTCTTAATTCCAGAGCTGCTGCTAGGGCCACCTCATGTGAACACTGCCTCCAACCCTAATTTCTGTTACTCTGATTATAGATCATGGCATGCTATGTAGGTCTCCAACACCTTCTCTGATTCTGAACAAACTTTGGATTCACACCCATATCCACCCCACGTTCCACTGACAATGTCAAGTGAAGAGATAGATACATCATCTTTGCCTACATGGTATTCCTCTACTTTACACAAATTAGCAGGTAGAGCCACTGCGATCCTCAACAACTGACAGGGATCTCAGCTTTTATTCCAAGCCCCTCTCCCAAAACCCAAGAATAAATGCCTGGAAATTAGATCATGGGACAATATGATTGGCAAGCACTATATTATAATCAAAATCACCCTTCCTCTCTGGCCCTGAGCTATTGGCCTGACATCAAGCTTGTGTGACCAACTGTCTCTTTCCTTGCCATTAACCCTTTCCTAGAGGTCATCTTACTTTTTTTTTAATGGAAATGCAACAAGTGAGCCAGTCAAATCCCAGCTGAAAAGAGCTTAGCAAGGTTTGAATTTAAGATGAAATTTCATTGATATAGTATAACTCTTTAATCTGATGACCAGAAAGTAATGTTTTACATTTTCACCTAATATTTAAAGGAAACTAGTTTTTTTTTAATTTTAAAAAGTGATTTCTATTGAACTTCTAAGATATTGACCACATCACTGACCTATCAAAAATCTATCTGTATTAGTTTTGTTTTGTTTTGTTTTGTTTTTCACTAAAAAGCTATGTTCATTCTAGGCTTCTTGAAACCACAAATCCTCAGATATGCTCAGTCCTAGGCTGAACATACTTGAATTAACTAAACTGGAATCCCACTTACCTACACACACACACACACGCACACACACACACACACACTTTCCTTCTTTTACTCATACTTCTGGAATCACCCTATAAATCATGCTATTTATAAAATAGTGAAACTCTTCCCTGAGAAAATATTGCTTTTTTGAGAGTACCAGATTAATCTGGATTAATTAATCATCATCTCAAGAGTTGCCCTCAATGTGACTTTGCTGATGTAATATGTTGCATGAACATAGAGAACTTCCATGTCTGCTGTGTTCGCTTTTGTATTTCCTGTATGTAGTATAGTGCTTAACAAATGGAAAATGCTCAGCTAATATGTTTTTCAGTAAATGAGGAGGAGGAAATGGAGAAATACATAAAGCACTTTTCATCTTATATATATATATATATATATAACTCCTAAGCAAAATATTGTATAAATCATTTTATATCCAACTAATCACACATAGACCACTCTTATTTTTAAATTGTCCTGATGTTATTAACCATAGGATGTGGTCAGTAAATAATCAAAGACATAGGAACTATAAGGGGCAGTTATCAGATTTTTGTTTGATTGATTTGTGTTGCTCTCTTGCATCTGTTTCCCCTCCCTAACAGCATCCCAATTTCCTGGTTCCCAGTGTGTATCATCTTGATGGTCCAGTAACTTCAGATTCCTGTCTCCATCTACAGAAGCCAGGGAGGGCTAACAGGACCTACGCTGTGATAAAACCAGGAGGCAAGCAAGTGATCTGAGCATGGCCAACCCAATAATCTCCCCTAGGACTTTGGGTAAGCGAAGCAAGGATGGAAAGAACACTAGAAATAGCTTCCATGAAAGGCAAGGATTAAAAGGAAAGAACTTCCCAATTGCAATGAAATAACTCACCACCAGCGGAACTGTTCTGTCCACTTCTATAATTTTTTTCCTATTTCTCTTCTAAATCCTTTCCATAGCTTTTTCTCACATCTGTCCCACATTTCATTTTAATGTCATTTAGACTTCAGGCATTCTCTACCTATTTAGTGCCACTATATATTTAGATTATTAAATATTCCCTTTTGACCCATCCAGCCCTCAAGCCCTTGTTAGGGTCAGAACCTAAGCTGACTCCTCTCTCTTTTGAAATTCTAAGCAGTTTTAGGTTCTCTGCCACTTTCCCTCTTCCACTATTATAATTCTGAATCTCCCTTTCTCAGAAGGCTAATCATCATCAGGTCAAAGCATAGCAGGCAATGAGCAGAGAGGATGATCTGGGATCAGAAAAGCAGTCAACACCTACGAAGCATAAGTTCTGGGCAAGATGGAATAAAGGACGTGTGGCCACAAATAATCACATATATTCTTCTAACGCTTTTTTAAAAATTATCTAAAAGGTGGAAATTATTCATATTTACTTAAAGGATGATCATTTGTGCTCATTTTAATAACACTGTGGGGGAATATCTAATTACTCTTTTACCTAAGTAATCAAGTCAGTAAATGACATAAATTCCCTTTTCTAAAAATATTAATAAGAAACAGTGTCCTATGTTTAGAAGTTTCTAAATTCACATATTTCACGTATTCTTCTTCATTCAAAGACCGTAATATTGCACATTTCATGTGTAATCGAAACCTTTTCTGGAGACTCTTCCAAAGGCAAGCACACAGGACGGATTTGAGTAGAGATGCAGCAAATAATTTTTGTTAAATGTTGACTACGTTCCAGAAGACAGATGGTATAATACCTACCTATGTAATGTCTGGCTGGTTTTGTCAGGATGATAATAAATCATTTCTGGATTTTCCACCTAAAGTTTCTTCTTTTTTGTTCCTTCCACTTTGTTGTACTTTTGGGTTATAAAATTTTCTCTCTCTCCATTTTCCAGAATCAGGCCAACTATCACTCATGACAATTACTACCTTTTCATGCCCATCCTCATCTTCCAAATATGGGAATAAGCCCATAGTAGTAGCTCTCGACCCCAGCTGCCCATCAAAATGCCTTATAGAAGATTTGGAATATAGACCTGCTCAAGAGTCATCCTGGATATTATAGCTGCCTAAGGATCACCGGCTCCCCAGATAACTCTGATCAGTAGCCAGCATTGAGAAACACTAACACAGGAACATAAATTCTAGTTTTAGGGATATATCAGAATGCTAAATCAACATACATTTACCTAAGCAATTATACTCTCATTATAGAAACTCCTACATACAAAACTAACATCAAGGTAGTTGGCATTTGGAGTAGGCCTTCTTTAAAATCATGGCAAAGTTACTAATTCCTGGTAATTTACTAGAACTCACTCGGCTTATCTCCAGGAATATCCTTTTTATCCAGACTTTTCTATGTCATAGAAATATTGTTAGGGGCGCCTAAGTGGCTCCATTGGCAAAGCATCCAACTCTTGATTTCAGCTTAGGTCATGATGTCAGGCTGATGAGATGGAACCCTGCATGGATCTCCACACGCAGCGGGCAGTCTGCTTCTCTCTCACCCCCCCTCTCCCATTGCCCCTCCCCCAGCTTACAGCCACACTCTCTTTCTCTCTCAAATAAATAAATAAATCTTTAAAAATGATAAAGAAAGAAATGATGTGGGATCCCTGGGTGGCGCAGCGGTTTGGCGCCGGCCTTTGGCCCAGGGCGAGATCCTGGAGACCCGGGATTGAATCCCACATCCGGCTCCCCGTGCATGGAGCCTGCTTCTCCCTCTGCCTGTGTCTCTGCCTCTCTCTCTCTCTCTGTGACTATCATAAATAAAAATTTAAAAAAAAATTTGAAAAAAAGAAAGAAATGATGTTAGAAATGACAAGTACATTTGAGACTTTGTTGGGAATATTATATTATGGATCAATATTGGTTAAGCAGCATTTTGGGGGCTGAGATATTATAGTTCTCTAAGATTTCCTCAAATTCTACCACACAGATTTCAATGGCTAAACCTCCAGGTCTAGGTAGTTATAATCATATTGCTCAGTACCAGCCACCAGGCACGTATGCCTATGGAGCACTTGAAATAAAGCTAGCTCGCATTAAGATTTGCTGCTCTCTCGCTTGGAACATGGAGGTGGTATCCAGTCATCTTGGACCACACAGAGGGGAATGAGCTCAGGGATTACAAAGCAATGAAATAGAAAGTTCTAGAGCAAGGATAAGCGTCTGTTCTCATGGCCTTTCTTTTTAAAAAGATTTTATTTATTTATTCATGAGAGACACAGAGAGAGAGGCAGACAGAGGCAGAGGGAGAAGCAGGCTCCCTGTGCGGAGCCTGATGGGGGACTGGATCCTGGGACTCCAGGATCACGACCTGGGCCGAAGGCAGGTGCTCAACCGCTGAGCCACCCAGGCGTCCCAGTGTTCTTGTGGCCTTTATTGCACTAGCTGAATATGTATCCTCATATGCTGCTCTAAGGAAGTATGAAATGGAAGAAGCTAG